>NW_028321883.1:8861071-9181428 GCF_036245765.1 Copidosoma floridanum
TTCTTCTGTATCTACCATCATCCACATCTTTTTCCTTGTCTATTATAATAAACCCATGTTTTCCAACTTCCCAACAGCTTACACATAATTTTTTGAATTCATTATAAATCATGTCGGTATTAACATGATCATTATATATGTGCTTTAAATTCATATCATCTTGTCGAAATATCACTAAGAGATTTAAATTATCTGTGAACAAATGCTTTGGAACTTGAGCATATGATTGACAAAGATAGAAGCAATCAATACTTTTGAGACGTTCCATGCAGAAAAAGGCTTTGGCTGATTCAGCGATTTTGAGTATGGATAAACATTCTCAAGTCTCAATCCGTTGGGATGAGTAATTAAAGCAAATAAACTGTTTGTTTCACCACAGTTTGATGGGCCACAAAGAACAGCTCTTGCAGTACCGGGTATCAGAAGACCATGGCATTTTATTTTCTTAACTTGCTTAACGATTTTGTCGAAATTTACTACAGGAAGTTTTATATTCTATTCCACGAAGCTCATGTTTGTTGTATGCTGACTCAACTAAAACTGAAATAAAATACTATGAATAATATGCCTTTATACTTTCAAGCTCATGCGTCATCGTATTTTCAAATCTTGCTGATCAGTTAGTTAAAATTAATAGAAGAAAGTTTGATATTATTTTCTCCAGGGCTCACGTTGACTGAATACTGACTCAGTTGAAATATGAAACTATAAATAGTGCTCTACTTATATTTTCAACCTCATTCGTGATAAGGCACTTGAAAAGTGATGATCATTCAGAATCGCAAAGGCTGTAGAGTTATAAACACACTTATCAACAAACTGCCTGTAAAACTGCACATACCAGGATATCAGTATTGCGGACCAGGAACTAAATTAGCCAAGAGATTAGCTCGTAGGGATCTGGGTATGAACCCGTTGGATAAAGCTTGTAAACAACACGATATAGCATATTCTCAGAATCGAAAAAAAATTGCGACAAGAAGCACTGCTGACAAGATTCTCGCTGAACAGGCGTGGCAAAGATTTAAAGCCAAAGACGCTAGTTAAGGGGAAAAAGCTGCTGCTTTTACCATCACCAACGCCATAAAATTAAAATCCAAACTTGGCATGCGATCGTTTCGTAATAAGAGTTCTAGTAAAGTGAGTAAGAATTCAATGTAGAAAAAGAAAAACATCACTTTGAAAAGCTTAATTCAAAGTGCCTCGAAGTCTATGGTTCCAAGTAGTTGTGCTCGGAAAGTTATTAGTTCGGCGTTAAAGGGAGCGTGGGAGGCTGTGAAAAAAGTTGGTTGCAAAAAAAGTATTGCAATGCCTCGAGTATTGCCTATACCACAAAAAAACTAGTGGCTTTTTAACACATCTGACTCGCGTTTGCTGGCTTAAGTGCTATAGGTCCTATTACTTACTAAATTGGAGTTATTAAGGCTATGAATGATGCTTAAGTCGCTCGAAAACAGCTAGATAAAAGTGAAAGGCATAATCAAAAAATGGAAGCTCTCTTACTTGAAAAGGGGCTCTTTTTAAAACCATATAAGAATGGCTTAGGACAACATTTAAAATCTGGAAAAGGCTTGAAAGATAAAAAAAATAAAAAATTTCCTATGTAAAACTGCCTTACCGAGATCTCACAAAGTATGATCTTATCAAGTATGCAAAAATTTTGAAAATCCCACATTTTGGTGGAGTTTTTATGAGAAATACTTTGGCAGCCGATGGCCCACGTTTTAATAAATTAGCAATAGTCAATCTCGATGATAAAGATGGTCCTGGTACTCACTGGGTTGCCTATAGAAAACGAGGCAATAACGTGACGTATTTCGACAGTTTTGGTGAGGTACCAAGATTTTGGTACATACAATTGCGGCCATCTTTGCTTAAGCTTTCTTTGTAAAGAGCTCTATCGTCAGCCTATATGAAAGTATCTAAATACTCAAGTACCATTAGTCATTGAAAAACCGCCATGGGAGAATCATTGACATTAAGTTTGTAAGGGATATCATCCATCCTCGAAGCGCAATGTTTTTCACCTATCGAGTTGCCATCAGCACATAACTACGTTCTTGGTGTAGTAGAACTTCTAACTTTCAATTCAATACCAAATATTAATGAAGGTAATAATAAATTTTACGTAGGCGATCAAGTGGTTGTTTTTCCAACTGGCAGCTACGAAATTCAAGATATTGAGTCATTTCTAATCGATGTATTACAACCAGACAATATAGCTATTAGCATCAAACCAAACAATAATACTTTTTGCAGCGTAATAAAGTGTAGTCATACTACTGATTTCAGACCAAAAGATTTTATAGGCCGTCTTTCAGGCTTCACTAAAAGAGTTCTTAGAGATACCACTACTCATAACTTGGATTTACCTTTTGCTATTCTCAAGGTCAATACGTTGAGAGTTGAGTGCAATATTACTACCAGAGCCTATATAAACGGAGAAAAAGTTCATACCATAGACGAATTTTTTCCAGCCGTACCACCAAGATACAAGATTGTCGAAATTTCATCGCAAATAGTTTATTTACCCGTTGCTGTGAAAATAATAGATCATCTTTAAGTGCGCATTATTGATCAGGATGGTAACTTGATTAACTTTCGTGGTAAAGTTATAAATATATGACTACACTTGAAACAACTTAACTAAAAATGGGCATAGTGTAAAACAACAACAACAAAAGTAAAGTTGGACGAGGTTATAAAAATAAATTAACGAGGGTAAGAACAATTCGTCATTCACGAACCACCAAAATTAGACGAAGCTATAAAACTCAACCAAAATGGATGAGACGGGTCAGTTATCGACAAATGCCCAAAGCGTTAACACATCAAAACGTGCAGTTCTTAAAAAACTTAGGCCTGAAAGTAAGAGCTCCTAGTGGCAAATAACTTGAGGACTATCGCAAAGTTGTGGTTAATGCAAAACATGAAGTAATTCTTACAAGATCAAGAGATGATGTTAGCGCCATTACACACGTAGCTAACAATCAAAATTTCGAAAAGTACAAGCTCTTATTGACTCAGATTGAGTGGCTTGTGCCTTACATAACTGCATCAGATAGACGAAAAATTTGTTTGCTTGATATTATTGCGAAAGACAAGCCTATTTCTATGAGTTTCCGCAATTGGAAGTTGTATGAGTACCCTCCATTACCAAAAACTTCTAGACATGTTTGGACTGTCAAAACGTCCAATCATTTAGAAAAGCCTTGTTTTGTCATTTTGGGTTTTAAAAAAAAACGAAAAAATGAGCCTGCTTCTAATGCCAATCTCTTTGATCATTGCAGTATCAGCAATGTGAAACTTTTCTTAAACTAACACTATTATCCTTATGGAAATCTGAATCTTGATATAAATAAAAATCAGTTATCAATATTATACGATATAAAGAAGAATTTTCAAGCAGCCTATTACGGGAAAGAACCAGAAGCTATGTTAAATAAAACAGATTTCATCACACGCATGCCTCTCATTGTAATTGACGGTTCCAAGCAAAATGAAGCTTTGAAAAGCGCACCAGTGGACGTACGCTTGGAGTTTGAAGCTCGAGAGAATTTCCCGGAACATTTATCTGCTTACTTTATTATTTTACATGATCGTATCGTAGAGTACAATCCTATCAGTGGTGACGTAAGAAAACTTGTTTAATCACATCGATGAAATTGAAAAATATTCGCAGTCTTTAACATGATGAAGTACGTGGTAGATATGCAGGGCCTTAAGAAATCTGGCAATGATTAGGTGCTTAAAGAGTTGGCGATTCTTTCACTCCATGGGGATGATGAGCCAAGTATTTCTCTTCAAGCCACCATTTCCTTGGCGCAGACTAAATGATAAATACAAACGTGAGAATTTGTGGCTTGAGCCGACCTATCATGGATTAGATGGGAAATCAAGTGATATTGACTACATGGAAATTGGTAATGTGCTTCGTGAAAATCTCAAAGATGCAAAAAAGATTTTTGTACTTGGAGAACTGAAGAAAAAGTGGCTTGAAAGGTTTAGTTTGCAAGTTATTAATATGACTAATTACCCACTATTTGAGCTTCCAACATTGGCTACTACATGCTCTTACCATAATGGTGCATATAGATCCATGTGTGCTGTCCACAATGTAAATCGAATGAAAAAATTCTACTTCTACATGGAGTGAAAAGATGTCACTGACTCTGACAAAGAGGTGAAATAATATAACCTAAATAGAAATTTGCTTTCTTGTAAATAAATAAAAATTACATAAAGCCGCATTTGAAGTGTATCTATTGAGCAGTCAATATCAAAATGGGTCTGTACTTTAATAAATTGAATAAGTTGGAGGAAAGTAGCAAGAGTTGTCATACCAAAGACGATGAAGATAGCTGGAAATCTATTTTAGAGTAGCACGTTGAGGCATCTCAGCCAAAAGTCAAAAAGAATTATTATTCTGAAAATATTCTCTCATGTCTCAAAAAAAAAGCATACAAAATAATCAAAAATACGTAATATTATTTTGTAAAACAATTGGCCGTCACAAAAACCATAAATTTTTTTTTTATATTTATTTAAATTTTAAATAAATACGCAGAAAATTTATTTTGTGAATAGATGGTAAACAGTTATCAATTATATCAACAGCAACTTGTTACAAATAGTAAAACAATCAGAGATCACAGTATCGAGTCGAGCATATTTACTCTTTCATCTCTTTCGAGTAACGTATGCGTGCTATGGACAACTTCCGTCAACGATAGTGTGTATTAACTAGTAAGTGAGTGAATCACGTCCACACCAGTGAGATCAAAAGTATCAAATTACATTACACTTGATATGTGCGTTTGTGACTCGAAATTTTCTCCAGCAGAGTCATACGTAAATAGAGCCATATTACGCAGCTCATCCATATATGCATTGTGGAGGAATACGTATCAAGTCGAGCACGGTTCGGCGCTAGTAGGTATGCCTGACTGGCTCCGTAGGGGGATACGAGTAGATCAGGCGCTAGTAAGTATGCCTGACTGGTTCCGTAGGGATTTACGAATAGATCAGGCGCTAGTACGTATGCCTGACTGGCTCCGTAGGGGGTTACGAGGCCAGAGTGGCTCCGTATCCGTAGGGGGATACGAGACTACAGTGGCTCCGTATCCTAGGGGGATAGGGCCACCTGGCCTCGTATCCCCCTAGCTATACTACTGACGTGAACTAATAGAATATTTGGTTTCAACCAACACCAAAGGAAAAAGTTCATCGCAAACTATCTCCTCTTTCAGTGTGTTATGCAAAGCGATTTTTACCAATCTTACTAATCTTTCCCATACTCCATTCATGTGCAGTGCATCAGATGGACTAAAAATTCATCGCACTCCATTTTGTAATGTATATTCATGTAGTTTTTGCTTATTTAATTTTGCCGATTCTTCTCTCAATTTGGTACATGCACCCTTTAAATTGTTACCATTATCACTGTACGTTACTTTGAGAGAGCCATGTCTACTAGATAATCGCTGTAAAGTCATTATCGTCGAACTAGCCGATAAACTTTACATAAGTTCAAGGTGATTCGCCCAAGTATTTAAGCTGCATGTAAATAACACACCCCAACGCTTCAGCCTGTTGCGCTTTTACAAAAATCGGCCCAAAATAATCTGCACCACAATGTGTAAATGGTCTTTGCTTAAAAACTAGTCATCCTTTAGGAAGCGGAGCGATTATTGGATTTTGAAGTTTAGCGCGTCTCATTCTACAAGTAACACAGTTTTTAATTAAAATTTTTAAGGCGCTTCTTAACCCTATAGTATAAAATTTCTACCAAATTTCGTTTAATACTGTCTCGTTACTTGCATGATAATATCGCCGATGAAACTCCATAATCAAAAACCTTACTACCGTGTGCCTTTCATTAAGAATAATTGGATTATGACTGAAAATAGCTTCCTCCAAACTTGATATTTGCCCTTACGCCCTTAACAAATTTGACTCGTCTACCCGAGGCATTATATTAGCTATTTTACTATTTTTGATGATTTCCTTTTTCTTTCGACACATCTTAATTTCAGACTTAAAACTTTCTTTTTGAATCATTCGTAATATACAGCTTCCACCAGTATTAAATCACTTGTCTCAATTTCGTATATTTGCTTCTCTTTTAACTTTAAATTTTATTCTTTTATTTCAGACCTCAATCTCGTTTATTTTAAGTTATTTTTAGTCTTTAAATACCAACGAATAAAAAAGTTTTTTATCTGTACAGCTGAAAGTAAACATCTTCTCTACTCAAAAAATCTAATTAACTTTGGTGATTCCTCTTTCTTTACAACTGTGCTTGATGTCAATACTTTGTGTACCTCAATTTCATCTAATCCACTCTTTTCCTTCATAAATGAAACTTTCTGCTGTGGCCAATATATTTCCGCCGATTTTAAAAATACAGGGTCGTTATACCATTTACGTTTAATATTTTCTATATTGCAACTGCTATGCGTCACGCAATCTTCTAGATTCAAATTCGTTGGAACCCATCGCCATTCCCTAATTGAAGTTAGTTCCTCTATCTCTCCTAAGCGATCCGCAACAACTGTTTGATATAATCGCGATTCTCGTTTTACCCAATGCAAAACAGTCTGAGAATCTGTCCAGATAAATCTCTTTTTACATTTAAAATCTAATTTCTTTTCTACTGTGCTTAATAATCGCGCGATAGTAAAAGCTGCCTGTAATTTAAGTCGAAAAATTGACATAGGCTTTACTTGAACTACTCTTGATTTTTCCATAATTAAAACTGTATGATACGACTCATCATCAACCTTGAAACTAATATAAAGACATGCTGCGTAAGCCTGTTAACTTGCATCGCAAAAGGCATGTAATTGTTGATTTTTTAAAATTTTACCTTTTAGTGTGAGGCAACGAGGAACACAAAAATTATCTGATTCTTGCAAGCTTTGCAACCATATAAACCAGTCCTTGTACTCCTCGTCCCAGATTCTATCATCCCAATTAATCGCACTACGCCGAACGTTTAGCATAATTATGTTAGATTTTAAAATAAAAGGACAAACCAATCCAAGCAGATCACAAGCGGCCATTATAATTTATAAAAATTCGCGTCTTATTGGCTTTCCTTTCTTCGACAACAAATCAACTGCAACACGATGTAATTCAACATTAAAACCAAATACATTTTCTTTATTATCCCATACAAGTCCCAAAACGTGTTACCCCCTTCGATCACATAGCTGTTTTTTATTATTTTTTACCTGTGAAGCTACAGTGGTTCCCTCTAATGCTCCCACACGATTACTTGTCCAGCTGTGAATTACGAAATTTGCACGCAAATTAATCGTTTTCATATATTTTATTAAATTTTTCGCCTGCTCTGTCGTTTGCGTACTCGATAAAAAATCATTTACATATGAATTTATTACACTGACAGTGGCTTTAGGCATTATTTCTGAAAAAAAGCTGCGTTGCTATCTTTCACATACAGAGCTGTACATTGAGATGAATTAGCCCCAAAAATCAAACTTGACATTTCATATACAGCAGGATATGATTTACTGTTGCCCCCCCCCCCCGCCAAAAAAATCGTAAAGCGCCACGATCTTTTTGTTTAATTTGCACGCAAAGATAAATGTATTTAATATCAGCTGTAAATGTAACCTCGGATTACCTAAAGCATATAAAAACTCCATATAATTTTTAAAGTAAATCTGTTACCGTAATAAGCTGATCGTTCAAGCTGATTCCCAATGATTTCGCAGCCACATCAAAAACAAGTCTCACCCGTCCCGGCTCGTTTAACTTTGTTACCCCAAAATGTGGCCAATACCAAATTCGCGATCACGGTAAACCTTCATCGACCTTTTGAGCATTCCTGTTATCGAAAAATCTTTGCATTTCTTTGCAGTATAAATCGGCAAAATTTTTATTTTTATCCATTTTCTTTTCAATTGAGTACAAACGCTTTAAATCCGTCGATCTACTATCAACACTTGGAGGTAAATCATTTTTCCACAATAAGCCAATTTCCCAAATTTGTCCTAAACATCCACTTGTTCTTCTTAATATTTCATACATCCCTTTAGTGGTAGTATTTATTTTTTTAATCTCAGGGACACCCATATTCTCAGTTTTGAAATATTGCTTAATGAATTCATTATATTTCTGCATTTTACATTTACAAGATTCAAAACACGCACAAACCCTTGAAAAATTTTCTTCATTAATTATCTTTTCTTTGTTTATTACAACCGTAGCACAGCCGTGAACAACCCACCCTAAAGGTGTCACAGAAATTGCAAAGTTACGCTCAGAAATTGCACGAAATTTTTTGTTAATTAATAACTGCCAATAATCCTGTCCAATTAAAATTCTTGCTCGCACTTTTTCGTATGGCTAAATAAAAATACTTTGCGTTTTTGCTATGTATTGAATAATTTCTTTTGGAATTGACTGACAAGGAAGTGATAATTTGAATGCTGGTATTGCATTTTTATTTCGTAATTATTTCTATTAGCGTTAGTATAAAAATTCACTTTTTCGCAATGCATGTCAGAAGATGCTGCATTTACTACCCTCTGTATATATAACAATTTTGTTTCCTTGTAAATTTCATTCATTTGCAAGCTCTTTTTCAATTAAAGTAAGTGTAGATCCGTCATCTGATAACGCAAAAGTTTTTATATAACCGCTTGGGCCTAATACTTCTACTAGCACTATTTGTAATAATGTATGCATTTCTCTTAGTCAAATAAGTTTATCATTCTTTCCCGTTTCAAATGTTGATGATGCTGACACTGTATATTTTGAGCTTTCAGGTATTGTAAGTGAATTTTACGTTTTACCTTTAAAATTTTCTATTAAAATTTCCTTTTTTGGAAAAATTATGTAACAAATTATGGTGTGACTTCTGACATTTTAAGTAGTAAATCGCCTTAATGTCTGATTGGCCATGTCCCGTATTTAAACATTTATATCAGCGCAATTTTCTTGCCAAATACCAGCGTCTCAATACCGTTTCACGCGTGAAAGACACACAGTCGGCCAGCTTATCATGACCATGAAGACACTCAACACAATCATTTTTTACTACTGTACCACAAAAATCTGATCCTACTCTGTCATTACATATATTTATCAAAGCTTTTTGTGATATTACAGACTTAAACTGCTTTTTTCCTGCCTCCACCTCCTGAATTTGTGGCTCACAATTTAAATCAAGTAATCCACCAGCCGTAGCATATTCCCTTTTACGATAAAAAAAATTTTCCAGCTTTTCGAACTCAGTTTTTTCTTCTTTACACTCCAATGCGTATTTATTAAACAAAATTTTAAGAGCAGATGGCATTTTTCGCCTAATATTTTGAACCAAATCAATACTATATAAGTAACACATTAATTTGAGCGAAAAGAAAGCAGTCACGGGATTCCTAACCTTAGAAGCAAACTCTACGATGTCGATTTGATTTAAAGCTCAATTTGGAAGATCATTTAATTCTTTGATAAGACTTCTAGTTAAAACTCACTTATTCCCATAATCTAATTCTAAGATTTTTAATACCGTAGCCGCATTACACCTGCTTGCCAACAAAGATCCAACAGTTTCACAAGCTTTTCCTCTTAATGCATTAAAAAGTTGCTATATTTTCACGATTGCTTTAACCTTCTGATTCCGTTGAAATATCATAAATTTGTTGTGAATGTAACCATTCCAAAGGATCGCCTGAAAAGGTTGGCAAAATTTTAAATGAAGCTAACCTTTTTAATAAAAAGGTGTCATTTCCTCGGTTCGATGCAACCCATGCCGCTACTAAGGTTGCTTCTTAAACGCTAGCTAATCGAGAAAATGCATGATCATGATTGCTCTCAATATACACGCCTGCAGACATAGGTACCCATTGACATACCTCCAGTTTGCTGCTATAACTGCTTACTATCCCTTTAAATATTATTAGTAGGATAGAATTAGCTTTTTGAATAATAAAATTGCTATTAGCATAAAAAAAATCATGGTGGCAGTTATTCGATTTCTAAAAAAATCTAAATAATTTTAGACTCCAAATTATTTCAGCTAACGGCCCAAAAAAAATGGCAAATGTGGTCAAAAATGGTTTTTCCCGTCTAGAAAAAAACTGGAGATTCGGACGAAAAAGTTGTACTGTTGAAAAAGATGCACAGTTTTGAGACGAAGGAAATAAGCTCTGGTGGGGTAAAATTGTCTTAGCCGTTTTATCACAATTTGCAAAAAATTGCTCTTTTGGACCATTTAAAAAAAAATCTATTACTCACGTTAAATTGAATATTAAGACTTGAAAACTAAAAAGAAGGTAGATCTTGTAACCCTTAACTTTCACTCTAAATTTTAAAAAGATCGGTTATAAACTTTTTGCAATCCACTGCAAGAAGTAAGAACTGGTTCCTACGCAAAAAAGTTGGACATGACTGGTTTCAACGTATTGCTATTTTTTGAACGGCATTGTACTCGTTGATAGTTATTCTACAACCTACTAAAATGCCGTTCCGTTCAACATTCCGGAAGTACGCAAAAAATCGATGTCAAAAAGCAGCTATTTTTCGTGGATGTGGTGGCGTGGCGAGCCGCCAATGTAGGCCACGCCCACTCGAAAATACCGATATCTCGTGAACCACGTAAGATAAATTAACGCTGTTTTTTAAGATAGGGTAGCTTTTAATAATATTAAGATTGCACATATTTACAACTTTATATAAATAATGGGAGGACCTGTACAATCAACGAAATACATTTGTTATAACTTACTATTGCTGTTTTTTCCTCCTGTACGTGCCACAGTTGTAGGATATGGTTCTAATCAATCATACTACACTTAAATAAGAATTACAGTTAATATAAACTGTTGCAAAATTATTTATTTATAAGAATAAAAAAAGTTTTATTCTAAAAAAGTTTGAAACATTTGAGCATAAGTAAAATTGTTCTAACAAAGTATGCAAATCGTTATTATTATTACTAATATTATTATAATAACAATAAAATCTGAGACAATTTAAAGTCTAAAACTATTTAGATCTGTTCAAAAACCAAAAAACTACCACTATGATTTTTTTCGCGCTAGTAGCAATTTTCAAAGATTAAGCATGCTTTTTTGCTTATTCTATCCTACTATATTGCGAATATCACCTTCCCGTTGATTTAAAAATAACTCTTCGTCATTTAACATAGTACTCAAAGGTTGGCGTTAATTATGCCAATCTTCAAGTAGCGTATTGACATGGTCACTTCTTCTAATACGGCTAAGGAAATTCTTGCAAAAACCATTGAGCTTCAAACTGCCACTCTGAGCCCCGTAGGTACTGAAAACTTCCACTTTGAGCATCCTTTACAACTCACTGCCTCGCAATCCACTCTGTAAATCATAATCCTATAAACGAATGGAAGGAAAGTTTCTTGAGGTTTCTCTTAACAAGAAAACAATATCTAGTTCATAATTAACATTTCCAGTATTGCAATTATTCATGCTCTCTGATAACGACAAAACTGATGACGACTTTTTCCAACTGCGAGCCTTGTCACTCGGAGTTGACGCTGCAAGTGCACCAACCCTTTAGCGCTCAAGATCTGTTAGATCAGTATCGTTTCAACATTTTAGATTCCTACTTTTTTCTTTGCACCTAAGTATACATTCAAAGGAGCCATGCTGCTTATCTATCAATGAAAACTGTTTCTAACCTTCGTCTTATAGTCTCTCTATCTCTCTCTCTCGCTCTCTCTTTCTCTCTCTCTCTCTCTCTCTCTGTCTTTCAATACTATTAACTGCGACTATTTTGTATCTTGGACCTGCGTGTCCTCTAAACTTATCTTATGTACTTAATGCTAAGGCTACTATGGACCTTTGGTCCTTAGCCTAATAAATCTACTCTACTCTACTCTACTCTACTCTCTCTCTTTCTCTTTAATATCCCGATAAAAAGTTCCCAAGACTCAGCATCAATTGTTATAGTTAAATGATAAAATTAAAAGGCAAATGAAATAATGGAGAACTCACTTAATTAATCAGATAGAACAATGAAACGAAGGTTTTACCATTTCAATTAGCGGTTATCGGACGACTGACTAAAATCTGTAACATGTATTTTCTTACAACTAAACTCGTTACCATGCCAATATTGATAACTGTGTTTTACCCAATCGAATACTGTTGTTTAAATAAGAAAATAAACACTTTAAGCGTCAATATGTTAAGGATATAGAAAGAAGGCTATATTAACTAATTAATGTAATAATTTCTTTTCCTAAAACACTCGCCAAACGGCCCCGAAATCTGTTCAGATCTTCGTGCGCGTATCTGAACCTACATATACAAACTAAAGATTTGAAGCTCAAAAGTCCTTCGAAAATACTTTTTCCGCCCTCGGGTGGTTTTTGGAGGCTGGTACTTCCTCGGGCAAAAAAGCAGTTTTCCGATACTCGTTCGAAAAGTCTCCTTTACGAACCTCGTTACGGACCTCGCCTTCGGCTCGGGCCGCAAACCTCTCGGTTCGCAAACAAAGACTTTTCGAACTCGTAGGAAAACTACTATTTCCAAAGGCTGGCATAAACGCACTTTATGGAAAATTAAAAAAAAAACCTTTGTATAAGAAATCATATTTTCGCCTTACAAATTTATAATTTATAATCTAATTTCTTCCGTAACATTTAGTTTATTTAAAATTTTTTCATAAGGATCTGTTTATTCTAGCATCTCAGCAAGAAACAATTTCTCTCACTTGGTGGTAACTTAAATAGATGCATAGCAAATACTTAATAGATAGGTAGATAGATTGCCAGAATTCGAGTGACTATAATAGAGAGTGTACCACTTTTTTACATTCATTTGCGCACCTCGTTGCGGCAAACCAATCAAACTATACGCACTTTTTCAGCAGTGGAGGGGACTACCAAAACTTGTATACGGTAGTTACCTAGTAAAGAAAGGAGAAATATAGGCTTTTACATGGCTATACATAGCGGCTTATATGTTTTGTAGGTAAACTGGCTGCCTCCTGCTTAAATTTTGATCCAACCAATCTCTGGGCATCATGTACTACATTGAAAAATATATGTACACCATCTCAATAAGAAACTGAATCAACAAACGGGTACTTGAAATATCAAAATATTTGATTTAATAAGAAACTTTGACAAGTTTTATTTTTCTTCAACATGAATAAAAAAGTGTGAAAAAAGATTATTTTTTTGATACCCTTTCCAAACTTTCTTATAAGTTAATTCATACTTAATACCATTAACCGTGACGACATCACCAAACAAATTCAGGTGGATCAAACTGGAATCAGCTATAACAGTACACAAACGACGTGCAGTACACATAATAACTCTCTTATGAAAGGATCGTAATTGACATTTAACGAAAAATAATGATTGCGAATATTTTTGTATAAATTCATTAAGTATTAAACGTGTGTCCAATTTTCAGAACCCTACGTGTTTCACTTTTACATGAGAAATTTGAAAAAAAAAAAAAAAAACGTAACTTTGCTCCTGATAATCACAGCAACACAATTTTTTTAACTGTACAAAAATCTATACAATAAAATGCAATTAGTTGAAAAGGTATACTTATCAACACAAAAAAAAGGTTTTGAATATTTTTGGCCAAAAAAAACTAAAGATTTGTAAATCTTTTTTGCGTAATTAACTAAGTTTCAACTTTAAAAACAAAAATAATAATATGTATTAAATAATTGAAAACGGCTATTTTCACTCTTTTTTTTTAGTTTTCTCGGAACCTGTGCATCAAAAAGCACCTACCGAGCATTAATCGATAGATTTTTTTTTTAATCTACAACTTTCTTGCTTAAATTTTTTTGCATTCGACTTCATTTTTTTTTTTTAATCTCAAAAAACCGTTTTTTTAACATTTGTGGGTTTTTTAGGTAACTTCCCAATCAACTCGCCGTAAACAAAAAACTCTACATTTTTTGGTCTCATTTCTTTCATATCAACGTATGTTTTGTTTATTCATCACAATTTTGTCATCTTTCTAGTAGATTGGTTAAACTATTTCGGTTATTGGCTCTCTCAGCTGGCAGCTCTCGCATGCATGTATACTGAAATCTGTTCTTGATGTGCTATTCCCTCAAAAGTGATTTTGAATACTGGACAGTTATTATTCGTCTAATCATGTATTACTTTTTAAACAAGTATTAAATACTTGTACGATTTTTCGTCGTATAAAATGAAAAATCAAGTAATGGAAACGTCAGCCCCAATATTTAACGTCAATTCGTGGAATTTAAACTCTATGAAATTATTATTTTTACAAGTTAAATAGCTTATGTTGTTTTAGCTACAAAAAATAATTACTTAATAAATATGTAGTATTACGTTAAAAAATATAAATTTATTAATAAATATCTTGTACATTTAGAACTTGACAATAATATACACATACGTTACTTTGATTTTTACGGTTATTTAGAAATCACTATAATGTCATTTTTTAACACACTTTACTTTTCTCATAAGAGTAAGTAATTATTGAGCTACTTACAGCAATCTTAGTTCTGCTTAAAATCTGTAAAGTGTTAGCACAATTATCGGTATAAAAAAACTAATACTTTAACTTACACTTTGGATCTTCTCAATAAACGTAAGTCACTTTGAGATTCATAGGAAAAATTGCGTAAGTAGTTAAGGTGGCTAAGTACTATGATGTTTACTTTTCCTTTCAGCTCGTTTAAGTTAAAATCTTGCCGGACTCAGATTCTTTTTTTTACATTTAGTATTAATTTTTTTCGTTGTGAGTATAAAATCTTCTTTAGTTATAGTAATAAATTAATTATATATTGACAAGAAACATGTCCAAGTTTTAGAGCTGTACGTGTGTTATGACCAGACTTGTTTAGAGTATGGTCTCAACTGTTTTATTCGAGTGTCATTCGTGGGTCTCTTATTGAGTTCAGGTAGTGAGCTTTACTTGTTCTTTTTAATTGAGTCAAAATCTTTATTTAAATGAGATGGATCATTTTAATTCGTGTGTTATTTTATTAAAACAATTTGGAATAATTTACTCTCTTAAATGCAATTTACTCGGGTAACTTTGACAAGGTTTGGTATTAATTATATTACTGATAAATAACGTACATCTATGAATGATAGTTGTTACTGCTGCTTTGGAGTTCCCTAATGCTTTGTGCAGTAATTTTCAGTGGTCCCTTAAATTACACAAATGAGTTCGTGGTCGGAAAGATGTTGCAGTTTCTGTTTTTTCTGCTATCGCCAGAACCACTTCCGGTAGGCCTCACTCCTTAGCGTAGTCTGAGACTATTAATGTCCTTGAAGTGCACCTGAGTTGCCTGATCTTTATATTTTACAATTTCATGTATTAGGAAATAACAATACAACAATGCTAATAGTATTTTTCTGACAAGTGTAATTGAGATTCTTGGATCAGTGATAATGCAAGCTCGCATTGACAATAAAAGAATACCAAATACAAGTTTATGTGGGACAAATAAGTTTACAAATTTTACCATTAATCCTTTTCGGGATTTTACACTCAATTTTGAATATAGTGAAATAATTTGTTGATTACAATTTTCAAATTCGCAAGCATTATTAGAAATGGACAATCAATGCGTAAGTAAACTATTCATTCATACATGCAGTACAATTTATTCATACATACACACAACGTACAATTTCAATACATGCATAAATTCTTACAACAAGGCTGGTGACATGTCAGCAAATTGTGAAGCACTCACCTTGAAGCTAACACACACACACACACACACATGCATATAGGTAACGTATAAGCTCTACCTGTCGTATGAGCTTATGCATATATACAATACGTCTTGTATGAATTTGACAAATAAATTGCGTTTTTATTTATAGTATGATTCGTCTGCATCAACTCGGTATGTTATACACGTGCACTTTTTTTGAGGGCCAACTTTGAGGTAAAAAACTGCAAAATTTAGATATTTTTGGCTTAAAAGAAAAACAAATGATTAGTGTATCTATTTTGCGTACTTACACAGAGTTTTAACTTTAAAAACAAAAAATATAAAAAGTTATTAATAAACTACTAAATGGCTATTCCCACGTTTTTTTGAAAAGCTTTCTTGGATTTTCATTAATTTTATTACTTTATTTCTTTACTTATTTTTACACTATAAGTCTACCTTAAAAGTTTACATTAGTCATTAGATTTAAATCACTTTACAGTTTTATTTAAAAATCTCAATTTTTTTTTGTTACTATTCAATTGAGTTTACTCAAGAGATATTTTATTGAATAATGTATTATTAGGCTTCGTATAAAATAGTTAATGTTTATCCGGGTAATGTTGATAGTCACTCAAAAAAGACTGCTTCAAGATTTAATGTTTTATTTATTCATCAAAATTAATAATTCAATATTCATTTACAGTATTTATGTAGATTTCTGAATCAACGATTGCTTGAAAGTAGATTATGATTCTTTAGTTTTTAAATTAAGTTTAATTATTTTGTTCTTGTTTTTCTTGGATTAAGTGTCTTTTTAAACATTGATTTGGACATTATCATTAGTGGAATAGACCTATGTGAGATACTACTAAAAGCAAAAGTTACAGTAATATCTAATATTTTTTTTTTAGTCCAGTTTATTGAACTTTTCCTTTTTTTTTTGTATAATTAGCTGATTCAGAAAAAACTACGTATTTATTAATAAATCTTTTTATAGTTATTTAGTTTGTCCAATGTATTTTTGTTCAAAGTCATATCTTAATCATTCCTTTTTCAGTAATTAAATTATTTCTTAATTTTTTTTTTGAAAAAGTAAACGTTCCTGATACTTACCGCAAGGTGGCAAGAAAGAGATTTTCCTCATTTTAGTATTTTTATTGTGCATTTAATTACGGCTCTAATATTTTTTTTTAATAATACTTATAATAATGATAGTGTTAATATTAATAGTCATGATAATATTGTAAATAATAATATTAATAATAATATAAGTAATAATAATAAGAATGATATAAATAAGAATAATGATAATAGATATAGCAATAATAATAACGGTTATAATAATAATCATAATATTAATAGAAAAAAATGCCTTGGTCAAGAATCAAAGAGTACCCAACTACGAGTCATGCGTAAGCAAAACACTTAGTTCGCTTGACCATCGAAAGACACAGCTAGCTGCGGTCAAAAGTAATATTTAAGTTGTGAGAAGTAGGTGGGGCATAAGTTGAAAGCTGGGTAGGGGGTAGGGGGCTTTCTTACTCTACCTGTCTGGTGAGAGAGAGAGCATGGTTCTTCTGCGCTTGCGCCACTAGCTGAAAGCACCCAAGAAAAGTCTTGGGTACATCGCAACACTGAAATGGAAGAATTATGATAGAAATGTGAACAGTACGAAACAGTAAACATGTACATATTTAAGAAAATGTGTATATGTTATTAAACCACATAAGTATATTAATTATACAAGACAAACAATAAAAACCACTGTGGTAATAATAACTTAAAACGTTTATAGCGTTCATATTAATATGCGAAAAAAAGGTATTCTAACCGGCAATAGTACTAGCGCAAATAAGAATGGTTTTTTTTCCAATTAAGAAAAAAAAAGGTGTTACATCAAGTGGCGCGGTAGCGCCACATGCAAGTTTGAGTAGCAGACGGTGCATGGCTACCGCGACACTATATACGCTCAAATTCGCATTTTGAATTTTCGAAATGGTAAAAAAATTATTTAACATCATCATATATGTAGTAGTGTGATGTTATTCGGCTTTTCTGATGCTAAACTATGATTTGAAAAAAAAATCCCGACCAGAAAAGCTTTTTTAATTGTTTTATTATATATACGTTCTTGAAAAGTGCTGATTTCATTTCAAGAATTTTTACGTTCAGACCAAAAAGTTCCGACTCTTAAGTTAGCCACGGACGAGCTTTAGTAGTATATATCGAGCTAGTGTTCAGTTCGATGTGAAGTTAGTCGCGCTAAGAGTATTTACTTTATTTATATCATTATATATATATATATATACACATACATATATGTGGGTGTGTATATTATGGTAATAATAAATTCAAGGTACTGAAAAAATCAATATATCAGATCTCATCTCATCTCATCTTAGAAAAATATACAATGATTTTAATGATAAGCATCACATCGATAAATTTTCTTGATTCCCTGGTCATTGTTAAACACATACAGTGGCGCTGTAGTAGCATTTCTTTATTCTCTAGTCACAGTAGGCTGTGGACGCGCAGTACGTTGCGAAATTCATGTGGTCGTTACGAACGAGTCATATCGACGCCGGTGTCAGAATCTGAAGGATCTTGCAAGATCAACTACGCCTGTGCACGTGCTTTTCCAGTTCTTCTCTAAACGAATGCTGATTGCTTTTATAATAACGTAAGTAATAATTAACCGTTTGTTACTATAAAACAAATTTTTTTTTTTTAATATACTTGAAAGGCGTGTAGATCACTCACTTACGAAACCATGTGGTCTTTTAGTGTGTGGCACGGACAGTGAGGTTATGTGTCAGGATAACGTTTTTTTTTTTTAAATAAGGCAATGTATTTCGGGTGTATTAAATTAAATAAATAAAATACAAAAAAAAATCTTTTTCTTCATATTCAGCCATAATGGTTTTGCCGTACTCAAGCAACGATGAACTGTCAGAGTTATGTGATCGTGATCCTGCCACGTGAGTCGTTAAGCTTATGTTTTAAATTATATCGTTTATTTTTTTGCTATTTTTCATAAATATCTCGCTTATATATAGAAACATTATTGGATTCCTGGATGAAATAATTGGACCCAATCAAGTTCAAGAAAGAGGCATGCTTTACAAGTTTATTCTGTCGAACACTAGCAAACGCATTGTTTGCCTTGTTTGGGGTGACGCTTTGATAAATAAGCTTTGCCAGCAGATTTGTGCCAAGAGAGTATGTATTGATTAATATTTCATACATGTGTGTAAATTGATACATATTATTATAATTTAATAATAACTTTTTTTTATAGATCATTCGTGTGATCGGTGGTTTTTGCCGTACCGCTACTCGCAGCCAGTATAGAAATGATCCCAATATACTGCCCTTCGAAATAATCATCAAGGACCACACGGAATTGAAATATCTTGGGTTTCATCAAATTAACGAAAGTCCAGAAATGATGGTCCAAGATGTAACTTTTGATAACATTGATCAAGTTGACGGATTAGTCAGTAAGTTTCAACTTTTTTTTCTTATTTTTAATAAGTTGTTGACAGAGGCACTTATTTATTCTATTTTCTCATTAGCAATTGAGGGTTTTATTTTTATGAAATTCAAAGCAGTGCAAAATCGTAGTGGATCGCATGGGCTTGGTGCGATTACAAATTGCTTGCGCAAAATAAATATTTTGATAAAGCAGTTTGTTACTGCTGATTATGACGTTGGAGATAGCGTCAATGTTGTTGGCACGGTAAAAACCGATGGTAAGAGAAATTAAATAATAAATATATATATATATATATATATATATATATATATATATATATATAACAAAATTATTTAATTGACTCCTTATTTTAGACAACCTTGTTACAATTTATTGTGACGACGTATCTTCAGTGACTAACAACGAGAAAGACAAACTAGCTGAGGAAGTTGCGATTAGAGGTGGAAGAGCAATTAAGCGTATGCGCTTACAATAATTTTTTAAAGGTAAAAAAATTTTGATTTATTATTTATGAATAATTTTTGACGTCATGTTCATGATCTAATTTTTTTAATAATTCTTTTTTTTCTTCAAACAGGGCCCTCTCGTGCATGCATCATTAAAATAAGACACCAAAGTTCAAGCGATAGTCTGGTAAAGTTCCTAAGAAGGTTTATTATATAATACATTAAAGTTATTTTAATTTTATTTCATTCTATAATTAAGTACATAAATGATACTCTGATGTCTGTGATTATCAATGTTGAGTAAAATGTTGAGTAAAGAAAAAAGTATTTATAAATCTCAGACTGATTAGTGTATAACAAATAATCAAAAAAAACAAAACTGAGCTGTACGAAAAGTGTTTTTTAGAATCTCTTATCTCTGTGATTGTTGACGAGTTCATAAAGTTTTTGGTTACATTAGTTATAACATTCTTTCAATTCTTCTAATTTTATACTACGTTGTCGAATCACCAAAAGAGTTTATTTATGTGTCATAACTAATCTAACAAAAACTTAATTTATTAAATTGTAATAAAAGTTTAATATAAGAAATAGATTTCAAAAATCTATGACTGAGTAATACGTACAAATAATAATCGAATTAAGTATATATTTAAGTTATGCAAGAAGATAACTTAATATTTTTATACAGATCAATTTATTGTAGTGTAGAAAGAAAAATTTAATACTTGTTAGTTCTAAAAAATATGCTGTTACTTCAATAAATGTAATAAAGATAAAAGATGGAATCTAAATATAAATAAATAAATAAGAAATAATTTTGAATCATTATTATTATTATTGTTATTATTATTATTATACAACAAAATATTTATCAACATTTTTATTATTTAATTTTAATTAAATTAAACTCATTTCTCATGTAAAATAGGAATGTTGAAGTTAATCCTCTTTTCTTGAAGAGGAGTAATTTGATGTGTTCTTTTGTGTCTATTCTTGTTACTCTTATCCGAAGACCTTTTAAAACAAACTTCACAGCTACACATTTTTTCATTGTTGTGTGTACGCATATGGGCTGTCAATTGATCGTTGCGAGCATATTCATGATTACATACATTACATGTAAATTTCTTATTAAAATGAACATTTTCATGTCTAGCAAGGTGATTTTTAGTTTTAAAACACTTGTCACAAATTTCGCAGATGAAAGAACGTGCGATTGTATGTACACAAGCAATATGATTTTTTAATGTTGCTTGAGAAACAAATAATTTTCCACATTGCACACATTTTTCTTTCTTCTTTTGAAAATGCAAGTTCATGTGAATTCTTAGATTGACTTTTTGAGAAAAATATTTTTGACAGTGATCGCACACATATTTTTGGGTTTGATCATGGATTAATGTATGTTTGTTTAATAAACTTTTATATTTAAAATCCTTCTTGCATATTAAACATTGATATTTATTTTTCTCAACTTTTTCCATGTTTCTTATTTCAGCAATCTCTTAAGTCTAATCACAAGCTTCCTGAAAATTAAAACCGATATAATGATATTCCCTTTTTATTTGCTAGCATTTTATTTAGATAATAATAAAATTACTCATTAGAAGACAAAAAAAAAGGTTATGTTTAGATTTGTTTATGAGTTTATTTCGTATGTTATACTTACACAATGTTAATGTTTTCCCGTTTTACTTATTTAACTTTAGATAATTTTTACATTTTTAATGCAATTTCGTTTATTTAACAGTTTTTGTAGAATGGTAGTAGGTAGCTGCGATCAAAACTTTGAGAAACAAACAAATTGTAGAACGGTAGTAAGTAGCTACGATCAAACCGTTGAGAAGCAAACAAAATATGTATAAATATAGACAGCAACTGTGTATGTAAAGGTATTATGACCTGGGCATCAAGAAAATAGTAAGGGCCATGCGCACATGCGCAGTAGCAGTACGACTTGGGAATCAAGAAAAAATGTGCTATTAATAGGCGCTGTGACAACACATGCAAGTTTCAGCTGTTTCACATGTAATGTAATTATATATGTATTACAAGCCTTTGGTATTTATTTATTATTTAAAATAAATAAGTGACTTCTAACGCATCAAACATAATTGACTTTGTTTACACATATCGATAAGTATCGATATATGTAATATACATATTTACATAATTTTTGGATTAAATTAATACTTGTAAGTATACATTTCTTTTTAATAAGGTTGCCCTAACCTCTATTAAGATGTCACAACAAATTCATAATTGCGATTAATTTTTTATTATGTTTATTTTTAAATTACAGAACTTCAGAATATTGAAAACAGTCCATAATTATTTGCTGAACAGGTTTCTCCAGTTTTAGATATTTCCTATTCGGCTTCCACTTTCAACAAATATTTTATAATCACAGGTAACTAATTGCTTAATATTTATACTATTTATAATTTATTGTATCATAAGAAGACAAGAGAAAAATTCATGGTTATCTTAAACAAAACTAATATAAAGATAAAATAACAAATAATAGTTTCTATAATTGAATTTACTACCATTTTATTGCTAAAGTGAGGACAGATTTTTTATCATAAAATTTACAAGTTAAGGCTAAGATTCTTATTTCTGTTCACTTAAGATTTCATTTGTAGAAATAATAATTATACTGTATTAACATGAACTGCTTTTGAGATTTTGCACCTTCTTAAAATATTAAGTTATAGAAAATTCAGATTTTATTATTTTTTTATTTTATTTATTTGGCTTACAGATTAAGACAATTTTAATTTATAGATTTAATATGAGGAAAAAAGTGTTTAACGTGAGTTCACATTCATATGCAATTGTCTAATTATCTGCATAATTTTAGTTGATTCAGTTTACTGTACATTTTTCTATTGAACTGCTCCTCAAATATACTATACTGCTTTATCAATTATCATTTAAAAATTTTATTTTCATATAAAAGCAATTAATTTTCATTGAGTTACTTTTAATATATATACTTTTGGTATTAAGTTACAATACATAAATGCCGATAAAAATTCTCAATTACTACAAAAATTGCTACTAATTATGTTCAATAAAGAAGCAACATTCATTTTTTGATACAGTTATATTTGAGAAAAAAACATTGAAACTTTATACTCATATTTTATTATAGATTATTATTGTTTATTATTTGTTGAACTTTTTTGTTCCACTATTATGTAGTATGCCTTGACATGTAAGAATTATTGGTTGCATTGGAGCTTATATTCGTGAAGCAGACAACTTAAAAATCGGTGGTCAAAATATATAAAATATCTTTATAATACTTTTTGCATATATTTTGTGTAAAATGTGATTTAACGCTCTATTATTAGTTAATTAAATGAGGTTCTTCTTTCTACTGTTTCGGAAAAAAAAAATTCCTGTGAAAGAAAAGACAAAGTGTAAAAAAAAGCAAAGTATGAAAAAAAAGTTTTTTTTTGCAATTCTGTACGTAAAATGCGCTTTTATGTACCATTTTTCGTGTGCCAAATGAGGTTTTTTTCTACTTTGTCGTTTGTCATATTTTCTTCTTTATTCAATGTTTTAATTCTTTTTTAACTTAAATATCTGATAATAGTGATGGATTAATGTATAAGTTTTATACCGCATTTTGACCATCTTGACTCAAAGAATGAAATAGTATTTCACTCGATATAGCAGCTTGTCACTGTCAATAGATATGGTGGTTTGAGTGCAGATATTGGTGTTTTTATTGACCCAGAGTCCCATTTGTGTTGCTGTCTCGATAGGGCTTCGCCCCCCCCCTAACCCTCATGGCGGAGGCTTCGCACCTCGCACCCTCACCAAGGGCTGCTGCCAATGGACCCCAGACAACCTTTGTTACGAAACATTGGCTTTAACCACATTTGATTATTGCATTGTACACACTCATTGCAAAAAATAGCGTACGCAACTCAGACGTAGCGATTTTCGTACTCATGTAATCGGCATGCATTCGTCATCGATGCCGGAGACACGTGAATGCCGATTACCACTCGCTTTGAAAAACCGCATTTTACGCACTTGTAGCATAAAATACTGTTTTAAATTAAAAAATTTTTTTTCAAGGAGTTATTAATAATAATGTTTTTTTGTAACATTCTACAAAAAGTTTTTTTCTCTTTAATAATTTAACGAATCCTTATCATTTTGAATATGCAAATTGGTAAATAGTATCAATTTAAAAATATTTTTTTAGAATGTTTATGACGTATTATTTAGTTCAACAAACTAACAATATGTATCAATGAATGAAAATTACTAATACTTACAAATCAATGAGATAGGGTGATAACATTAACCTCGTTTCTACCCACGTTTAATCTCGAATCTAGGTTTTTAGTTTATTTCATTATCATAAAAATTGACAACAGCTGATATGTATATGTAAACATACAAAATTGAAGAACCGTGCGGTGTAGCCAAATCTTAACCTGCCGCTCGTTTTTCCGTGCTTCGCAAATATTCCTCCTTCCCCCGCTAACTGTATAGAACGTCTTTAATTTGTGTAAATAAATTGTTTTATTTATTCTAAAAATGTATTATCTGAATGACTACTATTTATCGATGTGCATACTGGAATTAATAAAGATTTATAGAACCATTCAAGTTCATTCAAATTTTTCCATCAAGAAAACTTTTTTTTTTTTGTAAAATGTTATAAAAAAAGTTCTTATTATTATTTACTCCTTAAAAAATAATAATTTAAGAAGAAAAAAATGTGCATTTTACTATATAAAGTACTATCAAAATATATATAGATATTTTATATATTCTGACTACCGATTCTTAGGTGGCCCACTTGACAAATTTTATTTAATTTATAAAATATGTATCAAAAATAAAAGTTGATTAACTCATGATTTTTTCTTTTTCAGGTTACTGTTTACGTGATCAAGATTTACAATATGCTTTATTGAATATTTCTATGGCATGGAACATTAATTTATAATATAAACTTTGATATTGCAATACTACTTCTTGATGTTGATTTTTTAATACAAATACATTTGTAAAAAAAAATATTTTATTGTCTTTGTTTTTACTATTACCACTAACAAATTTATAATAGTTATAATTTAAATATAATTTAATATTAAGGCAAACAGCCAAAATCCAAACAACCTCAAAGCCTAAAACCAAAATCCAAACAACCACAAAGCCTAAAGTCAAACAGCCGAAAGCCAAACAATCACAAAGCCTAAAACCAAAAGCCAAACAGCCAAACAACCACAAAGCTAAACAGCCAAAAAACCACAAAGCCAAACAGCCTAAAGCCAAACAGCCGAAAGACACAAACCAAAAGACCAAAAATTACAAAACCAAACAGCCAAAAGCTAAACAGCCAAACAGCCAAGAGTCTAGTAGCCAAAAGCCAAATTATACCTCCAAAAAACTTTAATTAAATTGATTACGTGGCCTAAATATTTTGATATATTCAATAGTCAATATGAATATTAACCATTTACGAAATTTTGATGATTACGGTAAAAATCAGGTTATGAATGATTACTTAGATGATGCAGACATCGATTATTTTTTTCAGTTAATGACTAATTACTCAAATTATAAGCCCTTTAAAATATTAAACTTGTATTTGGGCTTAAATTCCGTACATGAAGTTCCGAGATATGAAAAACATATTCAAATTATATACTTAGTTTCAGATACTGATGATCCCGACCCTGTTGGTCACTATGTAACTTCATTTTATGACACCGAATTCATTTATATTTTTGATTCTCTAAACAATAACAGCCTTCATAAAAATCTTGAAATAGCTTTAAAAATTCTTCATCCTTATTATTTTCAAGAGAATAAACGTGTAATTTTTGTTAATGTTCAACAACAACCGGATTATATTCTTTGTGGTTTTTTTTCAATAGCTTTTGCAGTATCGTTACTATTTAATTTAAACCCAAATGTAATTAGGTACAATGTTGATATGATACGCCCTCATTTATTAAAAATGCTTGTTAATAAGTCTATTGAACATTTCCCTTGTACTGTTAGCTCAATTCCTTTAAACATTCCACCCTGACCTTTGTACGATAAAAATGTGATTATTAACAACCAATGTCTTAATGATAATCATATTCATTATTTTCATACAATGGTTAAACAAATTTCTATGTATAAGCCTTGTGATACCGTATATGTAGAACAAGACTATAGAATTTCCTTCGTAGAAGAAAAAGATAAACATATTCAAATTTTATTCCAACGCGGTTCACCAATAGGTCACTTTATCTGTACATATTATGATTCTAAAAGCTTTCACGTGTATGATTCACTAAATAATAATTTAATTGACACTGATTTTTTAAAAATGTTAAAAAAGTTACATCCTTACTGTTTTAACGAAAGAAAAGTTCCTATTGTTTTTCACAGAGTTCAGTCTCAAAATAATGCCGTCGATTGTGGCGTTTATGCTGTAGCCTTTTTTGTGACACTTCTTTTTGGTTATAAGCCGGAAACTATGACATACGATCAAACCAAAATGCGTAAACATTTGTTGATAATGTTTCAAAACCGATCGATTGAGCATTTTCCATGTCTTCATATATTTTCTGATAGATGTTTACAATTTTTTTTACAACATCCAACGCAGACTATGACTATATTTCAGTCATCCAATAGTAAAACATCTAAAGCTCTTGAAGAAAGCAATAAGGGAAATTGTCAAAATACTCTGACCAGTGCCAGAAAAAAAAGAGATAATAATTATTATCAAAAAAACAAAGAGAAGATTTTACAAAACCGGAAAGCAAAACGAATTAAAAAATGTCATGACTTCAATAATAATTCCAATTATAATTTAACCAAAAATAATCACTCAATAATTGTTGATACTTATGCAAATACTACATCTAAATCATTACATAAGCAGCATCAAAATGACAGTGGAAAAGATTTATATTCGATTACAACGTTGGCAACCACAAAAAATAGTAATCTAACACAAATATCTTCAGAAGTACATCAAAATCATACTAAAAAAGATATTTCAACTTCATTTTATAATGAGTCGATTATAAATGTGCAACAACAGAATCAGACTAAATTGAATTTAAAATATTCCTCTGAAAGTAATAAATTTAATGCAAATAAAAGAACTGATGTTTTATCTAGTAGTTCTTATGTTGACAAAAAGAGTGTTAAAAATAAAAACTTCTATAAAAAAAACAAAGATAAACTTTTAATAAAAATAAAGAAATATAAAAAATTAAATAAAGAAAAAATAACTAAAGATAAAAAATCATATTATAAAAAACGAAGGACTATCCCAGCATTACAGAGAAAAAAAAAACAATATTTTAATAATTTCTATCATAATTTAGAAAAAAACATTGAAAATAATAAATTTAAACTAGCAAATAAAATTTAAAAAAAATACAACATTATTGAGATTAAAAGTAGTACCAATGTATTATTTAAATGTAAAGAAAAATACGTAAAAAATATCATGGCTAAACTAAATAGTAATAACACAGAGTCCAGACTTGAAGCCAAATATTTATTTTCAGCCTCTGTTAACATGAGAGAAAATTATTCTTTTAAGGCTAAAAAAACTTTGAATAATTTAAAAAAGACTATTGAAGTGTCATTATGTAGATTAGGTGATATTATAATAGAAGACAATATAGAATGCGCACTAACAGCCTTATGCGGCTTACCAAAACATACTTCTTCCTCAGAACCATACTATTCAGAAGCTGCGTATAATTTCAGATATGGCTTATTCCATGATTGTCATGACGATACTGATAATAATAATAAAAATGATAACAATAATAACAATAATAACAATAATAACAGCATAGATAAACTAATCGTAAATCAAAAAGGACAAATTATGAATCTATTACCTGTTACAAAAGAAAAGAGAAAAAATGTTAAAACTTGGGTATGCGATGATTATTGTAAAACTGTTGATGTTGATGTTTTACAGTGCCTTCAATCGTTATTTACAGAAATTCTTGAAAATACTTTCATAACTGCACACAAGATGCTTGCGCGAATAGATCTATGTTCAGCTATGTCATGCAATGATAATAAACTCGGTCATCCAAATATTTGTTACGCTCAACCACTGTTATGCACTTCGAAATTCTTAAAACTACAAGTTTTATCTTCACATTATCCTAAATTACGGACAGTAAAAAGATTATTATATGAATTAAAACGTTTTTATTCACTTATTACCAGAATAGATAGTGCTTTAAACAATGTGGACGTTGACTATTTAAAGGATATTGCAGAACAGGCGAAAGTACAGGGTGTACAGTTAAAAAGTAATAAATATTATAATTAAGTTTCTTTAAATGAAACAGTATGAAAAGAAAAATTCCTAATGGGTATAAAAGAGTACACGAAAATTGTTACAGATCCACCTTCCATCCCTTGTATTTCGTGTGAAAGGCTGTTTTGTGCCAGAGACCTTGAATCATTTGATAAAAAAACTTAAAGAAATGTGGCTTTCGAATTACTAGGTATAGAGTGTGATAATCTTTTACAAAAAGTTAAAGATTTGCAAGATTCAACTTCTTGTATTGAAAGTTTTATTTGCAGATCTTGTTTAACTAAATTAAAAAAAAGTCTTATGCCTCCTAATTGCGTATTGAATAAGCTGTGCGTGAAAGAAGTTCCAGAAGAAATAAGAAATCTTAATATGTATGAAAAAATTTTAATACAACGCGCAAAGGCTTTCCAAACTATTCAAAAAATGGATAGTGTTATGAACAAGAACTTACCTCATTATGTTAAAATCGATAAAGTTGTTGGAAGAACATTTCATTTACCTCTACCATTAGAGGAAACATTAAAAAAAATCTGTCCTGACACTGATGTTCTAAATGCAAATCACGAATTGTATATATTAGTAAGAGGTAATCCGTCTAAGAGTAAAATGATTTGGGAAGATTATGTCGATATACAAAAGGTATGGCGGGCTCTGGCGTGGTTGAAACAAAATAATCCTATTTATGAAAAAATTGACCTTCCACTTGGACCATAAAAACTGTTTGATAACTTAAAAAATCAACTCGAATATGAAATTGAATTTGAAAAAGCTGTCAGCGAAACTCACATTAAAGATGTTAACTTGAAAGAAGATTTGATGCAGCATCAACCGTTGTTAACTCAAAAATCTCAGGCTGACTCATTTTATGATCACTACACTATTTATCCTTTACACGACAAAAAAAAGAATAAGTCAGACACTACGTTGTATCAAATGTTACAAGTTCATGCTTCTGTTTTAGATAATCGCAGTAAAGATTTGGATCTTAAATGTTTTCCTGATTTGTATCCTTATGGGGAAGGAGGTCAAAATGAAAATAGAAATACCAGCTTAAGAGAATGTGATTTTATTAAAAATCGATTGACATCAAAACACTCTCAATTTCGGCTAAATAATCAATATCTTTTCTACTTATTGCATAATAACACTATGCGGCAAATAAATGCTGGAATATTTCAAATGCTTAATGTTGTCAATCCGCTTTACAAATACTCAGTTAAAGATTTTCTTCTTAGATTAAATGACAATCAGCTCGATGCGAACTTGGATACAATTTTTTCTCGCTTACCTGGTACTGAATCGTATTGGAAAAAGGTTCAAAATGACTTAAACTGTATGGTACGTGAATATGGCCCAGCTACATTCTTTGTTACACTCAGTCCTGGAGAATGGATGTGGTCTGAATTAGGGGAGTATATAAAAGAAGTGAATGGATGGACGGATAAACGTTCCATCAGTCAATTAATAGCTGCTGATCCAGTATCAACAGCAAGATTTTTTCACAATAAATTTAAAGCCACATTAAAATATATTTTGTCCTCGTCAAATCCAATAGGAAAAGTTTTACATTATTACTGGGTTCGAGAGTATCAAGGTAGAGGCTTACCTCATTATCATTGTTTATTTTGGATAGCAGACACTCCAATTTACGGCAAAGATTCTAACGAAGAAGTACAAGAATTTCTATTACAACATATTACATGTCATGTTCCAGATAAATAAATATCACCAGAACTTCATCGTCGCGTTTTAGCTTATCAACAACATAAGCATAATAACTACTGTATGCGCAAAAAAAAAAAAAAAACTGGATTTAAAAGTGCTTGTCGCTTTGGTTTTCCTCGTCCAATCACAGAAAGATTAATTTTAAGAGAGGTATCACTGGCCATAGCAAACCGTAATAAGTTAAAAAACAAAAGTAAATTTTACGACTTGCCCCGTACAAAAGACGAACAAAACATCAATGATTATATGCCCGCTCTTCTGTTAATTTGGGAAGGAAATAACGATGCTCAATATATTGGCGAGTCTTCTTATCTTTTAACAAAATATGTATGCAAATATGGAACGAAAGGAGAAAAAGGCAATTTAGACATGCCAGATATTTCTGCGAATAAGACATTATATAGCCGTTTGTGGGCGTTTGCCATGCGTGCCTTAAGTCATAGAGAGTGTGGAGCGATTGAAGCTGCCGATAGATTATTAGGACACCCTCTGCATGCAACAGATTCTGATACAATCATTAAATGGTTAAATGTTGGTATTGTACGAGGTCGAAAATTGAAACCATACCAAGATATTAAAGATCTTCCAGAAGACTGCACAGACATATTTTATGAATCATTTGTAGATAATTACTATCCTAGTAGACCAGAAGAATTAAAAGGATTATGCCTGTACGATTTTGCAAGATGGTTTGAGATTGTTAAGAAAAAACCAGTTTATAAAGTTGAATATTACGAAATGTCCAACGGTTTATACTGCAAAAAAAGAAAAAAGCCCTATTTAATAAATCATTATCAGTTTTGTGCAGATAGCCAACCAGAATCTTATTATTTTTCATTATTATTACTGTTTCAACCTTGGAGAGACTTGGATGAATTAAAAGGTTTGGAAGATTTATATACAGATGCATTTAGAAGTAAGCAAGTAAATTTAGTCGAAGCTATGAAGTATCACGACAAAATTGCAGCCATACAAGAAGCTATGGATAATATGAATAAGCTAATTCAAAACGAATTAGAAGAAAGTAAAGCTGATACTCTACAGAATTCTACTCATGTTCCAGATGGTTGCGTGCCAATTGAACTAGAAAATGCCATGAAAGATTTCAAAGCAGTTGCTGAAAAAGCTATCGTTAACGAACAAGATTTACAAGATTCTATTTCAAAATTTAACGATGACCAATCAAGAGTTTTTAATAAAATAATCTCAGCTTTAAAAAACAATAACAATACTTTGAGACTGTTTGTATCTGGACCGAGAGGTACAGGAAAAAGTTTTGTTATTGAAAACTTGGTTTCATGGAATAAAATATCAAGAGGTAAAGACACAGCCGTTACAGCACCTACTGGAATTGCTGCATACAATATTAAAGGACTAACAATTCATAGACTATTACAGCTTCCTGTAGAGCATGGTGGTACAGCAGAATTCAAAGAATTGTCAGGGGCAGCATTAAAACAGATAAGGCAAACGTTGCAAAATGTTGATTTGATAATCATAGATGAAATATTAATGGTTTCTAATGTTACTTTTATGTACATTGATTTACGCTTAACGGAGATATTTGACACATCTGATTGCGACGATGGATGGTTTGGTAAAATAAACGTACTCCTTTTTGGCGATCTTCTTCAACTTCCTCCCGTTCGTGAAGATTTTGTTTTTATTGAAATGAATAAAAAACAAGTCAATAAGTACATTAAATCAATGTGCACTTTCAATTTATGGAAGTTATTCGACTACGATGAATTGACAATAAATATGAGACAAAAAACCGATAAAATTTACTCAGAAATATTGTCACGTATTCGGTTAGGGTTTATTACTGATTCTGATGTAAATATATTACAAACAAGAAAACTGAATTTAATAGATAACGATTTCACAAATAATGTTAAAAAATTGTGCGAATATTTAAGTAAGTTACCAATTGATACTGTTTGCTTATTACCTACAAGAAAGATGTGTGATATTTTGAATAAAGCAATGATGCTAACGCTCGATCAGGAAGAAATAAATCTTATTGCTAACGATTCATTTAAGTGTGCAAAAAATTTGCAGAAAAAAGTCTTAAAAATGTTAAATGAAGATGAAGACAATATGTGTGGTGTTGATCGAGTGATTACTATTAAAATCGGTTCCAGAATCATGATAAGAAAAAATATAGATGTTTCTGTAGGACTAGTTAACGGAACTATTGGATCAGTTATATCAGTTTCTAAAGATAAATCTGAACAGATTACAAGCATACGTATTTTATTGCAATCTGGAAGACAGTATGAAATACCTCGGTTAGAATATAAATTCAATATCATGGATAAAATTTCTATTTTACGAGAACAGTTTCCAATTTGTAATAGCTATGGTATAACTATTCATAAAAGCCAAGGTTTAAGCTTACAGAATGCTATAATTGAAGCTGGTAACAATGTATTTACCGATGGTCAAACATATGTTGCGTGTTCACGTGTAACATCTTTAAATGGCGTACACTTTATTAATTTCGGTCCATCATGCTGTACTGCTAGTATCCCAGCTATTCTCGAATATAATAAATTAAGAACAGAATACAGAAAAGATCTTGAAAACTTAGATGTACCACCAGATAGAAAAACCAACAAAAAATTGAGAGTGCAAGATAAGAAATGGGCTATTCCTCAACATGAATTGTTAGATACTAATGACAACGAATTGAACTATATTTTAGACACTTGTTGGAATATTAGAGGACTACCAAATTCTGATAATGTTTCTTGTTATGCTAATTCGGTTGTCCAAAGTTTGTTTCACTCTACGACAATAAGAAGAATTTTATTACAACATAATAAAAGAGACGTGATTAACACGCTATTTCAACAGTATATTTCAAAAGTTCCCGTAGATATTATGTTATTGAGAGAATTCGCTGATAAAGAGTTTACGTTAACAAAACAACAAGATGCAGCAGAATTCATAACGTACCTTTGCAGTAAATCACTTATATTACAAAATGCTCTTAAATATCAACACAATCATGTAATTCGTTGCCAAGACTGTGATAGGCGAATAACTACGGAACAGCCTGATTATATTGTCAGGTTACAATTACTTGAATCAACAACAAAATCTTATACACTACAAAAAATTATAGATGACAATATAGGAGATTGGATGACTTCTACAATTGATTGCGGTAATGGCTGTAAACGGAAAATAATAGAAAAGACTGATATAACTGTGAGCAATAGTGTAATTCTAGTACAATTAGAACTATTTTCTGTGACCGAATATGGTACCCATGAAGTCAATAATGTCAATGTTCAACCCAATGATGCTATTAATTAAATAGTTGGTCTTAAGATTAATGAAATACCACAATCAAAAATAAAAATAGGGAAAAGAATGTATAAGGCTATTAGTGGTATATTTCATCATGGCACAACAACTTCTAGCGGGCATTATACTAATATGCTCCGTCAAGGAAACCAATGGATAAAAGTGAATAATGAAAAAGTTCAGAAAAGACCTTGGCCAAAATGTGCTAAAGATCTTTACATTTTGATCTTAGAACAAATCCCTTAAGAAATCGTAAGGAAAGAATTTTATATCAGAAAAGTTATGGAATCTATAAAAAAAATACCTTTAAAAATAGGTATAAAGTTCTGCAAGTTTAAGGTTATTGTCTCTGAAGGTATTCTTAAAAAAATGTATCAATTAATTTTTAGAAAAATAATTAATTTCAATTATTCAACAAATCCGTTAAGAAATTCTAAGAAATAAATTTTTTATCAGAAAAATTATGAAATCTATAAAAAAACTACCTTTAAAAAAAAAATTATAAAGTTATGCAAGTTTGAGGTTATTGTCTCTGGAGGTAGTCAAATTTAATTATAATAAGTAATTTTTGGGAAAGAAGAATTTTGATTATACAACAAATCCCCTGAGAAATTCTAAGAAATAAATTTTTATCAGAAAAGTTATGAAATCTATAAAAAAAACTACCTTTAAAAAAAAGTATAAAGTTATGCAAGTTTGAGGTTATTGTCTCTGAAGGCATTTATAATCAGTTATAAAAAATTAATAGCAAATATAAAACATAATTAATTATAATATTAATTTAAAAAAATTATAACACCTATAAAGCAAGAACGAATTCTGTTTTTTCAATTCAAATAAAGAAATTTTTAATATCATCTTAGGCATGAGAAAGCAGTGAAATCTAAAATTAATAGACAAATTTGAAGATAAATCAAATTAAAATATTTCAGTATATAACAAAATAACTATCACATAATTTATTTTTTATTAAAAAAACTTTCTTTACGAAAAAACTAAAAAGATTAAAGACAACAAAAAAAAAGTTTTTAAGTAAATTGTAATTTTCGTTTTTAAACAAAATGATGAAATGCGAGAAAAATTTTTTACACATATATTTTATAACTTTCTAAGACCGAAAACCATATTATTTGTATACATTCTGTATACTAATAATACGGTTTTTGGTCTTAGGAAGTAATGAAATCAACAAAAAAATTCAAGTTTTTCTTTTGTAATTAGTAGTAATTTAATTGAATATAATACAATCATAAAAAATTTATTTCTGAGATAAAAAATAATTGATTATAATATATGTTGAAAACATTATAAATCACATAAATCGAGAATGAATTCAGTTTTTTCAATTGCAATACAGATATTTTTAATAGCATCTTTGGCATTATAATGCAGTGAAATCCAAAATTAATAGACAAATTTGAAGATAAATCAAATTCAAGAATTTCAGAATATAACAAAATAATTTATTTTTTAATAAAAAAAATTTCTTCATGAATAACTGAACAGATTAAAGAAAGCAAAACATTTTTTACGTACATTGTATTTTTCGTTTTTAAATGAAATGATAAAATGCGAAAAATTTTTTTTTATTTTTTAAATGTCTATTAATTTTAGATTTCACTGCTTTCTCATGCCTAAGATGATATTAAAAATTTCTTTATTTGAATTGAAAAAACAGAATTCGTTCTTGCCTTATAGGTGTTATAATTTTTTTAAATTAATATTATAATTAATTATGTTTTATATTTGCAATTAATTTTTTATAACTGATTATAAATGCCTTCAGAGACAATAACCTCAAACTTGCATAACTTTATACTTTTTTTTAAAGGTAGTTTTTTTTATAGATTGTACTTACAAATGGCTTAACTGCTTCCAAAACTTAATTGTGCATTGATAATATCGGATTTTTAAGCACTAAACGTTTACGCACGTGTTTCCTGCTATCACTTACTGGTAAGATGTGCCATTCATCACACTCTTCACGGTACTGATGTATCCCATACTCCAGGAACGCGTTTTTTGAAGCAGCTGGACCCACCGCTTTCTCACCCCACTGACTCTCATTTAGAGTCTAAGCCATATATCTATAGTATTGTTATAGTGATAAGTTAGAGCGGTTGTGTCAATAGTAAATCCTCTTTTCTGTTATGTTACTGTTTCAGAGTTGTTGCACGTTACTTTGTGCAACTTCTTTTTGCACTTGCTCTGCACTGCGGCTGCATGTCACTTCTAACTGATATTGCTGTTTCTTTACTTTTCTTCTCAACCAGCTCTGCAGCACCATTAGGCTACACTCTGAGTTAACATCCCGATCCACCTTATGTCTTTATGCCATTTCAACATCTGAACCTCAGATTCCGAGCCTAAAAAGGATGTTTTCTGTATGTGTGAGGGTTTAATATGAGATTTACTCCTTTTTTATGACTATGTGAATTCCAAATCCTATTACTGGTGCCATAGATTCATACATTGCTTATTGCACAAAATTTGCAATAAATTGGTTTTTTAGAACACCTAAATTACTTTAATTTCAGTACTGCATTTTATATATTTTGCTTTTTAATACATTAGTTGCGCTTTATACTTCATATGTGCGGTCAAAGTCTTTGTACTTTACATTGACATTACACCTGCATTATCTAATTTCTTATCGAATCGTAATATAGATAACACTTTGGATTCTCGTTTTCGTTAATATTATACAAAGGAAGTAACCACTTTACTCTTATTTTTGTCTGTTATTGTCTTGTGCTTGGTAACTGAATATGCTGTATAAGTGTTTTTCTTTGTGTCTCTCTACGTATTAACTGCATACATGAACATTACCTCTACCATGTGCTGATAACAAAGTATAAAAATAAAAATCTGTCATTCAAACCTGTCTAGTGAAACAAAAATTATATGTATAAATAATTTGAATATTATGCTCACTTTGGTACACTTATACTTTTAATTCATACCATAAATATAATATTATGCGAAAGTCTTGTTTTGATTTGTTAACACTCTGATTTTTTCAACAGATACACTCCCACTAATTATAGAGTGAGCTGTGTTGTTTGTTTAAAGCCTTACTATCCAAAGTCTAGTCATCTGACGTATTTCTTATGTGTTACTTACAATACTTTCTTCTAGAGTATCTTATAAAATATTTTTTCGCACTGTCTCATATCATATTAAACACAGACTTAAATAAAGCCATCTCATCTTCACTTGACTTATACTTATAGTTACTCCTTTTAAGCGTACTTCTAAACATTTATTTTCAAATCTTGGACAACCTCTTCAATACAGCAGTCGATGACTCAGTGGTAACGAAACTGCATTTGCAATGAATGGGCGAAACAGCTGTGCTAAACAAACTCACCCACTCTAAAATAGCTTACATTATACTATTTATTATGGCCCAGTATGTATTTACTTGTAATATCACTTTCAGTCTATTATTATCATTTACGTAAGTTAACTACCTACTTTTACATTAACTTTTTGCGTAATTGAAGCTTATAATATGTAAAACCTGATTAATTTTACTGATTCCAGGTGAATTTATAATCAACTTGATTACCTATGTAACCACTTATATTAAGACTGTTATTGATATCGACATAAGCTTTAATTTACTTACATCTCTTATTAATCTTTAAAACTGTACACTTTAATAATTTTTACTTGCGATTGAATTTACTTACTCTATATATTTTTGTAAAACTTAAGTTGAACACATACTTCTACGATTTTTTTTTATATTATATATATTTTAACTACAGGGCCAGACATGGCATAAGCACAAGAGCTTAATTAAGCTCAATCTAATCTGATCTTATCCTAATAATATAGGTACCCGTGTAAAAGCAACTTACCACACAGGAACAATACACAAACGACACATAGTATAAGAACTTTCTTTTCAAAGGATCGTAGCCGGCGTTTAACGAAAAACAACGATTGTAAATATTTTTTTATACAATTATTAAGTATTAAAAAGTAATGTGTCTAAGCTTCAGAGTTTTACGTGCACTTTTGTCTAGGGCCAATTTTTGGGTAGAAAATTAAAACATTTCACTTGCTGCTGCAACACCAAAATAAAAGGAGTTTACACTGAGAAAAGTGGTGTTAAAAAAAGTGTTACAACCATGATAAAAATTGCTATCTTTTATGGGAAAGCTGAGACATACTCGCCATATTACAGAAATTACTATGCTACATAGAAAAACCAGATTATAGTAAAATTTGCTATTCAACATAGTAATTTTTACTTTGCTCAGAAAAAATTTTACTATTAGTAAGTAAGAGAAGAAATATATATATATATATATATATACATAGAACCATTTTTAATTTTGTATAACCTTCTTTTCTAATAATTATAAAAAATTAAATTAGAGATGGCTCCCAATTCTTCTAATTTTAAATTTCTTTTCCCTACCCCCCAACCATCAACACTCTCAACTCACTTACACTTGCACTCAAACCCTGAAAACTAATTTGCCCCAGGAGTCCCTTCCTACTTCTGTGACATGCTTCCCCACTCAAGAGATGCCATTTGTGACGAGAATTTTTCAGCCGTAAGGGCCGTCCTGATGTCCTCTCACAAAATTCTCCCTTATCCGTCACTTACCCTATCCCTACACTTTGGACTTCTCTCCTCCAGGAAGTCTGCCACAGGTTTCTGGCTCAGGAACACCCGACACTTCTAAAAGGAAATAAAAAGGGGACAACTAGGGACACTAAACTACACACATTTCACACGAATCACGGGTTATACTTTTAGCAGTGCATCTACGCTATTTATTCCACCTTTAACTACACTCTCAGCACTCCCTCTCTCTCTACATATATTTTTATTTTGGCACACTATTCTTGAGGTTAATATCTTCGTGCTGTCACCTCCGGTCGTCCTCTTCACCGAACTCCTCCCTGGCTCAACTGTTGGTGGCTGGTACGTAGGTTACTCACACACACATATACACACCACCTCAAGCATACCTTCCGCTCAATTTTATCTTTCCTATCTTTATATAAACCCCCGCACACATTTACGTTCACTCGCTTGGACCGTCCCCAACACTTTACCTCGAAATAACACATCGTGTACTGTTCCTAGTACAATTACTTTCTCTCTGTCCTCGTGGTCACACGGTGCTACCTGTGGTTCGTCTTACTCGCTACGTCGACTCGGTAGCACGGTTAGCCCTCGGACGCTTCTCTCCGCCACTGCTTTCCTCTCCCTTAAACTCTACGTGGTTGTTCCTATCCCTGATCTTAACCTGCTCGTGATCTTCGTTCCTCAATCTCCACTCCTCATTTTTTCTCCTCTCACCTGTCACTCTTTTCTATCCCTGTACTTCACTCTCTACCTTGTGCTACCTATCTCCTCGCTCGTACCAGGCTCTCCACTATACTGCTTCCCACTACGACTTGACTTCTACTGCTTTACTCCTGTCCCCTTAGACCTACGCGCGCGCCCCTCCCAGGCATCCGAAATATCTCCAACACACCTAAAAACCGGTAAATTGTTGGAGGTTTCCAAAACTCGGGAATCGATGCGACAGCCCGGCGCTCCTTCGTCTCCTTCTCTATCTTACACACATGCTCACCCACTCCCCACCCATTCAATTTCTTTCATGGTCTTCGGTCCTTCTCTCTCCTCTGGCTCGTAGTCCGTGGCACTGAGAACACACATTAAGTAATGTTTTATAGATGTACATATAGAAAATATATATGTTTTTCTAGGACTCGGTAGCTGCCGATGACTTGCCCCGAAATACAAGTATACAGTGACGTGACAGCTTTAGCTACCACATTACAAACCCCCCTCCTAGACTAGACATTCCCCCGAGTGTCTAAGCCGTAAATCATCGATGACCACCTTATTTTAGAATGAAACGACGCTTACCTCGGGACTTTAGCGATGGTTCCTGGTCTCTCTTCGTATGGGTCTCTGGGTTTCCTGAAATAAATAATTATTAGTCTGGCCCAGCGTTTCCCTTATTCGTCTCTATCTTTCTCTCTCTCACTTTCTGCTCATCCAGTTCTTACTCTCTTGATCTTCTCTTGGTCTTTCGATCTTCTCTTTCCCTCTTGATCTTTTTTTCCTCTCTTGATCTTCCCTTTTTCTCTTGATATTCTCTTTCTCTCTTGATCTTCTCTTTCTCTCTTCTCTCTTCGTTGTTCTTCCGCTTTCATCTTCTCCTGGTGTTCAATCTGCCTTCTTTCTTGCTCTTCTTTTTCTTTCTTCTCTCTTCGTTGTTCTGCTTGCTCTCTGCTCAATTTATCTATTTTCCATTTTTCCTAGCTTCTTCTCTCCTCTCCGAGGTTATGTGCCCCCCTTCGATCTTGTTCGTCTTGGAGGCGTTGGTCCAGTAATTCTCTCCTCTCCTTCTTCGCCCGTAGTTCGTCCAGCTGTCCTCGCAGATCCGGAAGCGGTGGCGTCTACTCTCCCTTGACCCCTCGGTTTTTCCCATCCTTCCGTTCTACCCCCCTTCTTTCGGCTTCCTTCGCTAAATACTACCGGCAATGGTCCTGGAAACGGTGGGGGTACTTGCCATGGTGCAGAGGTGGTCTTGGCTCTCCTTCCCTGGTTAAATCCAATCGGGCAGCCAGACTAGCGACTTCGCCTGAGTCGGTCGAGGCTTCCTCTGCCTTCCTCTTTCGTTCCCCCCGTCGACGCTTCACCTCGGTTCCGTATCAAGGGCAGTTCTCCATGACCACCTCCCGACGTCCACAGTTCCAGCAATGTTCCACCGGTGGCCTGGGGCTCTGGATTGCGATGTGGCCAGGCTGCCAACAGTAAAAACATCGGAAGGGTGGGGGGTCTCGAGCGGGCTCAATCGGGATAGGCTGCAAGTTGCCAAAAATATTACCCACCATTTTGATCCTAGGGGGTCCCTTCGATGACTTCGACACCTCTCGGTTCCGAGGGGGATGTATCTGGATGGCTTTAATAACGAGTCCCCTCTTCAAATGAGGTTCTTTGGGAATGACTTTCAGTCCTCCCAGTGTTCTTGGTGGGGGGGGGCGGGAGAGGTAGCGTCCTAGTTCTCTTCCTCGGTGGAAACTCGTTGGTGGGGTTGGATGAGCACATAGGCCTAAGAGGCCTTGGCCTTTGTCGGAGCCCTAGTAGTGTGGTCGGGGTCCTGCGGAACTTCCCCCTCTTCCATGATCACCGAGGTAGGTTCTTCGGTGAGCAAGGATTGAGGTACGTCCCTACGACAATCCTTAGCTGGGCCTTTCTTCGTTAGTTCCATGGGAGCGAGGTCCTTGTTGTCCCCAAGGCCCTTAGAGGGGGGCCACCAATATTGGCCATGGGTCCTGGTGGAGACCAAGCTACCACAGGAGGGCTTCGCCACCGTTGTTGTTGAGGTAGTGTGGGTCGTCCACATCCCCACCTGGCTCACCAACTTATCGAACTCCCCCTCTGGGACCGGTGAGCGAAAGGACCTCTGGTGGCAACCCGGGGTCGGCCCCAGGAAGGAGGAGTGGATCTCAGGGTTGGAGTCCCCTTCCCCTTATCCTAAGTCAGGAAGGGGTTTGTTCCAAGCTTTCCTCAAGCTGGATACTTCCTCGGCCTCCTCCAAAGACCTACTTGATTCCTTCTCCAGTCCCTCATCGAACAGATCCACCAGTCCAAAGTCCTACTCCTCTTCCCACGCATCTACTCTCCCTTTTCCTCCAAACCTCCTCTCTTCTCTTTCTCTTCCAGTCCTATCTTCCTCGGGCCCCTTTCCTTCTTCCTTCTTCCCCATTACTCTACTGGCCTTCTCCCTTTCTTCCTCTGGATCAGAGTTCAGTAACTCCTCTTCCTTCTCTTCACTTATCTCTTGAGGGTTCTCCAATGGACCTGGAGACGAAAACTCTCAACGTTCCATCCCCTTGAAATTCTTCAGGTCCGCCGACTCTTGGTTACCTGTACATGACAAAAAAAAACAAAGAAAACCTGGTTATCCTATTCTCATCTCTTCCTCTGTCCTTTGGCCTCTCTTAGGCACGTATCTTTTGAGTTCGGACACGTGAGATTCGTTGAGGTGGCGGCTTTTTCCTTTCCCTTCTCCTTACACATAGACCGTCGGCGACGTAACCTCAATTATCTCATAGGGTCCTTCAAATTTAGGTGCCAGTATCGCGGAGAACTTCTTGGCTGCATCGAACAAGGGATGGGTTCTACGCAGTACTAAAGTACCTAAAGGAAATCAGACATCCCTCTTATTCCTATTAAATCGCTCTGCCTGTGTTTCCCTCGCAGAATCTATGTGCTTAGCTGAGATATCCCGTAACGCATCTAGTCGCTTTATCCTATCCATCCAGGCGTCCTGTCCTATCTTTTCAATTGTCTCCATGGCCTCTACTTCTCTTGGCAAGCTTTTCACCGGTTGTGGGTGTCGGCCATAATTCAAATAGGCAGGGGACACCTTCGTTGTGGCTTAGGTCGCCGTATTTATTGCGTGTCTAATCTCATGAAGATGTTGGTCCCAATTCCGGTGATCCTGTCTTACGGAAATGGCAATGATAGTTTTTGTCGTCCTATTACTGCACTCTACCGGATCTGCTTGAGGGTGATACGGGGGTGTAAATACGTGTTTCACACCATACTCGTCCAACGTCTTCCGCACTAACTGATTTTCGAACTCCTTCTCATTGTCCGTGAGGAAGAAATCCAGAGTTTCCCACCTAAACAATATCAGCTCTTCAAAAGCTCTTGCTACCGACTTGCTGTCCGTTTTCCGGAAAGGTTTTACCTCAATCCATCTCGTAAATAGGTCTTGGAAGACTATTAAATATTTATGTCCTCTCTTACCGGGTGGGAACTCCATCAGATCGACGGCCACCACTGCCCAGGGTGGTCTCTCCACTATCCGCTTTCCCATTAATCCCTGAGTTCCCGTTTGGGACACCTTATATATCTGGCATTCTAGACACGCTCTTATAAAGTTTCTCACATCGTAATACATTCTTCGCCAATAATACTCCCAGGCTACTCGGTCGTAAGTCTTCTCTATCCCTAAATTTTCACTGGGGGGGAGGCAATGCGCATCATAAATTACCTTCTCCCGTGATTCGGTGGGGACTACTAGTCTCCAGTTTTCCTCCGGGAACGCGATAGGATCCAGCAAGGGATCGTAACGATGCCAGTAAAGCCTATTTTCCTCGACCCGCCAACCTTGAAACTTGTATGGGGCCTTACCTATCTCCTTCACTAACCTCAAATATTCTGGACCCGATATCTCTTCAAAAGTCCCGATCGCTAACTCCTCCTCCTCGTACAACCTGGACAGGGCATCTGGCACATGGTTAAGAGCCCCCTTTCTACATAATCTCGAAATTCCATTGCTGCATTTCGATCGCCCACCTTGCTAGACTGCCCGTTGGTTCTCGCAAATTTCTCAACCACTTGAGGGCGGCGTGATCAGTAATGATGGTAAACTCGTATCCCTCTAAATATTGGCATAATTTCTTGATGGCCTAAATTACCACATATATGATAGGGTGTTATTTGAGTGAGCACGACTCCCAAGGCATAACCACTCGCGTCCGTCTGTAGAACGAACGACTTCGAGAAGTCGGGTCATGCCAAGACGGGGGCGGTAGTGAGTGCCTTTTTCAAACCTGTAAAAGCTTCCTGTTGGTCCTGTTCCCAGACCCGTGGCTGTTTCTTCCGAAGTAGCTTGACCAACAGCACCTTCATTCTGAGTCTCCCTCTATGAAACCTCGAGTACCATCCTACTATTCCTAAAAACCGCCGCAACTATTTGACGATCTTAGGCTCGGAATAACTAAGAACAGGCTCCACCTTTTCCTAATTCGGTCGCAGCCCCTCGTTATCCAAAATGAATTCCAAATATGTCAGCTGTGGCATGCAGAATTCACACTTCTCCCTCTTCACTTGTAAACCAGCCTCTACTTACCTCTCTAAAACCAACCGTAAATAATATTTGTGTTTCTCATAGGTATCTGTATCTATAGTAATGTCGTCTAGATATCCAAACACATGGGGTCGTAATTTTTCCCCAAACAATATGTCTATCAGACGTTGAAACGTCATAGGTGCATTACTGAGTCCAAAAGGCATCCACTTGTATTGCCAGAGTCCCGACCCTTGTACGGCGAAGGCCGTGAACCTTCGACTCGTTCCCGCCATGGGCACTTGATGATACGCCTGCTGTAGGTCTACCTTGGACAAATATCTGGCGTCCCGTAACCTATATAAAATGGTATCTATGCTTGGCATCGAATATGCGTCTCGCTTGGTTACCTTATTCAGGTCTCTAAAGTCAATGCAGAACTGATACGTCCCATCTGATTTCCGGTGTAACACTGGGGCCTAGCAGTAATCACTAGCGGATCTCTCTATGATTTCTTCTCGGAATAACCGCTCTACCTTATCGACGGCCACCTCATGCATCTTTGGGGACATGCGTCGATGCGCGTGACGTATGGGCTTATCGAAGGTCACTTCAATCACATGTTTGGTAAGAGGAGTCCTCCCTACCGGTCTTTCGGCTGACCCTAGAATGTTCTCTACAAACTGTTCAATCTCGTCTCGCTCTTCCATTGAAATCTCACTGATCCCGGCGCATTCTGCATGGAGGGTCCCCTTGGGCGCATCCCCCATATGCGTGAGTGAGTGCCAGTCCCCCTCACATACCCGAAAGATTCCTCGGCCCAACCGCAGATCCATTTCGAACATATCTTGAAAATCTCGCTCATGAATGATGTCTTGATTGATATCCGTGACCGCCCTAACCTGTATCTCTCGCACGTGACCATCAATCTCGCAACTTATTTTCAGTATCCCTAAGACCCAGGATAAGGTGGCGTTCACGCTAATGATGGTGGCATTAATGGGTTCTAATCGACTTCGGTATCGCTCCGCTAGTTTTGATCCCACCAGCAACGATTGTGCTCCGGTATCGAGAAGGGTGCGGTACTCCCGGCCCCATAATACTACCGTGAGGTAAGGTCGATTTTCGCAATTCACGCCTGCCATCTCCTCTCGTGTTATCTCTTTTTCATCACTTTTTATCTCCGAGTTTGTCTCGGAACTCGCACCATTAACGTCCGGAGGCTTCGCCTGATAGTAGCCCGACGCTCCGTCCTTTTCTTTGAGAACTGTTTCTGAGCTTGATTTCCGAAAATTCTGGTCCTTCGATTTGTCTCCTAAAGTTTTGTTGAAGAAATCCTGCAGATCCTATACGTTGATCTGATGAGGTTCCCCCTCGTTTCTGGAAGTCATAACTCGCTTTTGCTTTTTCTGTCGCTTAACTTCCCAATCCGTCGTCTTTCTGATGTGTTCCGAATTCGGCTCGATAACTTCATCATTATAACGAATTATCTCCATCCTCCAGTCTCATTCCCTTTCAAAGTTATCCACTTGGACGTCGAAGTCTTTATCTAGACCCGACACTTCTTGGGTGTACCAAACTGACTCGTTTTTCTCGCTTACTTTTCGTTTCCACTCTCTTTCTCATGACGGCCAATTAGGATCGTCATCTTTCCACGTAATCAACGTTCCCTTCTCTTTCTCTCTGTCACTAGCTTGACTCGGAGACCACACCTCTAACCTCTCATTCATCTTCACGTATTTCTCCGTCAGCCCCCCCCCCCACGCTGCAGCTTCGTTCAGCTTTGACGCTGGATCCACCCTCTTCTCCCTAAGCCTGTCAAGGCTTTTCCGAGAGAATTCGGCTGAGTCTTAAACGTCAGTCGCTTGCACTTGTTTAACCTCTGATGGTGCCTCTGACAGTTTATCCTTACTCTTACTCTGTGACTCTTGGAAAGTCTTCCTAGGAACCAATACCAATTGTCCATCTACTCCAAGAATTCACATTTTCTCGCTATCTGTTCTGTGCCCTTCACGTTTCTCTAATCTCGCTGAATCACTTAGTTTACTCTCAACCTCTCCTCTATGTCTCATCTTGATCCTGTTTTTCTTTAACTCTGGTCTCGGGCGGAACACGGAAGTTGCAGAAGTTAACTCGTTTAATTCTGGCCCCAGCAAGCTTTGTTTCCCATCGTTTTTCGCCAGAATGCACACTTGGGACAGGACGAGAAGACTACTCCCTTGGTACCACAAACCTGACACTCCACTGTCGGCTTAGGATTGGGATTCACTGGGGGTTTTCTCAACTGGCAATTTCGTACCAGGTGTCCTTTAGCTTCACACGCGTAGCAGAGCACCTCCGGGCACTGTGCTGAACGATTTCCTACAGCCCGGCAAGTGTAACACGTGGTGAAGAAACCATTATTTCCTTCAGCTCCCCCTGGGCTAACCGCCTGCTTAAGGATTGTTCCCTGTTGAACCCCGTTAGCACCCGGGGCCATAGGATGACCCCCCTCCTTGACGTTTGTTGGGGGCTTCATGGGCGCCTGATTATTCCACGGCATCGGCCTCCAGTATTCGCTCCACGGCGGACGGTTCTGCGCCTGCGCAAAATTGCGATTAACTCTGGGGGTAGATCAAAGAACGGAGTGCCATTTCCCTCTAGGCTCGTTGTCTCCTTCCTAACCTCACTATCTCCGCTAACTTGTTTATTTCTTCCCTTGCCATTTTTCCTCCCCTCGTTTTCTGTCTTCTTGGTTGATGCATTCTCCTCCTTTGACTCTTCCCCCTCACTGGCGTCAGCCACGCACGCGATCTTGGTTTTGACCACTCGAGCTCCGGAGAACTCTGCACTGGGTACGTGCATTTTATCTGCTGGTGGGGGCGGGGCATAGTGGCTGTCCAGCTCCTTCTGTCTCTCCCACCACAAACCATAAGTCTTGATATCGTCCAGACTCATGACCAGTCTGTCAGACATCGCCCGGCGATATTCTGGCAACAAGTTCCGTCGCACCAGTTCTACTACCGATCTCGTGGAGGGTGGCACCGTAAATCGTGAGACGATGTATTTGAATTTGCACAGATACACCGCGATTTTCTCTGTCTCGCCTTGCGTGCGCCGACGCAAGTCATCCCAAAGATCCTCATCATCGTATTCTCCTACATACTGTCTCCAGAAAAACACCTTAAACTCCTCCTAATCTCTTAACTCTCCTTTGATTTACGGAACCAGCGGCTCGCTCCCTTTGATAATACGCAAGGCACTGCGCTTAGAAGTTCTCGGTCGCTGAATTCCGCGCTCCCTTGACAATCTTCCAGTTGTTCCAAGAACTCTTCTACGTCCTCCCCCCTATCCTCTCCCGAAAACCTCACCCCCCCAGCCCTTCAGAAGTTTGACGGCCTGAGACCTAGTCCCGTGTACTCTATACCCTTCGGTTGGGCTACTTTATGCACTCTGATTCCCTGGATCATTTCCCCGGAATCCTTGGTTATCCTGGAATCTCCACTGATCCTCATACCTCTCTCCGGGTAAATTTACTTGTCTTCACGGATGAGGCGGCGGTTCTGGCCAAAATCTTGCCTTGTGGCCATCAGTCTGTCTACTCCCCGTTTCGCGGAGGCTACAGTCGGAGGTCATTTCCGAACGCTTACCTTGTGGGTCCGACTCATAATGCCATGTCGACCACACCCTCTCAAGTTGAGGGGGAGGAACTGGCTTCCTCCCTTTACGCCGATCTTCTTCTGAATCCCCTCGATTCAAGTTTTCGACCAGTTTCCTTGACACTTGCTCCATCCCGACTCTCCTTTCCGGTTTTTTCGACCCCGGCCTCTTTTGAATGCGCAGTAGATCCCTAAATTAGGTTTCCTCAGTATCTGACTCTTCACTCGTCGGCCTATCACTCTGACCCTTATTTGTCCTAACCAATCCTCGTTTGCCCGCGAAATCTCTTCTTGAATCTCTTTTCCTGTATCTCTCTTCTAATTCTCCTTTGATCTTCGCGCACTCTAACCTATATTCTTCTTCAACCTGTTGGTTCTGTTCCTCCTTCCGCCTTTCGTACCCTTCGCCGTCCTCTTCTGAATCCCAATCGCTCTCGTTCGCTTCCAGTTCGGGGGTAAAAAACTCGCTTCCATTGGTTCTATTCGGTAGAATAAAACTTCGTGCCGATCTCTTCAAAATCGACTGTTGAGCAATTATTTTTATTTTTGGGGCACCCCTTCTTCCCTTAGGAAATGCCCGATTATCTATTAGGGTCGTCTGATTCATTCCTCCGGTTCTCTTACTATCCCCTATTGTCCCCTGATTACCCCCTAACTCTGATGAGCTAACCCAGGTCCCAGAGGAGCCCGCTGAAGTGCTTTTTCACTCTTTGTGAATCTAGGATGGTGTTTCATGATGTACTCGAGCGTCTCTTGCAAAAATCCTTGCGAAATGGGAAAACTCCCCCCAAGATCTCTCACCGCCGTCTCTGTCGCCTCTGTACTAAGTCCCCTCAACATTAACTCATCCGCGAGCGCCTCTAACGGCATCGTCATAATGCTGCGCCTGAGGACGTGCAGCTCACGCGTATTTACCAGTGCATGCATTACTGCTTCGTGAGACGCCATTTGATTACCTATGCTATGACACTGAGGCAACACCAAATCGCTAAACGACCCTACCTAACGAAGATACACTGTTTGTGTATTTTCACCTGCCCACACTTGTCGCCAACGGTCTCACTCCCCTCCCCCTCAAGCATTAATGTGTATTTTTAAAAATGATATATGCATGTATATACATAGAAAAATTTTTGATTTTGTATAACCTTCTTTTCTAATACTTATTAAAATTAAATTAAAGATTGCTTCCAATTCTTATAATTGTAAATTTTTTTCCCTACCCCCGATCCGTCAACACTCTCAACTCACTTACACTTGCACTCAAACCCTAAAAACTAATTTGCCCCAGGAGTCCCTTTCCACTTCTGTGACATGCTTCCCCACTTAAGAGATGCCATTTGTGACGAGAATTTTTCAGCGGTAAGGGCCGTCCTGATATCCTCTTACAAAACTCTCCCTTATCCGTCACTTACCCTGTCCCTACACTTTGGACTTCTCTCCTCCAGGAGGTCTGCCACAGGTTTCTGGCTCAGGAACACCCGACACTTCTAAAAGGAAATAAAAAGGGGACAACTAGGGACACTAAACTACACACATTTCACACGAATCACGGGTTATACTTTTAGCAGTGCATCTACGCTATTTATTCTACCTTTAACTACACTCTGAGCACTCTCTCTCTCGCTACATATATTTTTATTTTGGCACACTATTCTCGAGGTTAATATCTTCGTGCTGTCACCTCCGGTCGTCCTCTCCACCGAACTTCTCCCTGGCTCGACTGTTGGTGGCCGGTACCTAGGTTACTCACACACACATATACACACCATCTCAAGCATACCTTCCGCTCAATTCAATCTTTCCTATCTTTATATAAACCCCCGCACACATTTACGTTCACTCGCTCGGATCAACACTTTAACTCGAAATAACACCTCGTGTACTGTTCCTAGTACAATTACTTTCTCTCTGTCCTCGTGGTCATCCGGTGCTACCTGTGGTTCGTCTTGCTCGCTACGTCGACTCGGTAGCACGGTTAGCCCTCGGACGCTTCTCTCCGCCACTGCTTTCCTCTCCCTTAAACTCTACGCGGTTGTTCCTATCCCTGATCTTAACCTGCTCGTGATCTTCGTTCCTCAATCTCCACTCCTCATTTTTTCTCCTCTCACCTGTCACTCTTTTCTATCCCTGTACTTCACTCTCTACCTTGTGCTCCCTATCTCCTTGCTCGTACCAGGCTCTCCACTATACTGCTTCCCGCTATGACTTGACTTCTACTGCGTTACTCCTGTCCCCTTAGACCTACGCACGCGCCCCTCCCGGGCATCCGAAATATCTCCAACACGCCTAAAAACCGGTAAATTGTTGGAGGTTTCCAAAACTCGGGAATCGATGTGACAGCCCGGTGCTCCCTCCTCTCCTTCTTTATCTTACACAGATGCTCACTCACTCCCCACCCATTCAATTTCTTTCATGGTCTTCGGTCCTTCTCTCTCCTCTGGCTCGTAGTCCGTGGCACTGAGAACACACATTAAGTAATGTGTTATAGATGTACATATAGAAAATATATATGTTATTCTAGGACTTAGTAGCCGCTGATGACTTGTCCCAAAATATAGTTATACAGTGACGTGATAGCTTTAGCTAAAGCTATCACGTCACAAACTTGCAATTGTATAGTTTGCTTTTTGAACTGCATGTCTGCACGGTATGATGGCTAGATAACGACTAATGTGATAATTAAATGCGCAATTGATACCCTATAAATATAATGCTTTTAGACGAAGGTGATCAGCCGTGATTTTACCACTGAAGAGTGATGATCATTCATCACGCAAGAGGACGTGGTCTTTTAAATAGGGTTATAAATACTTTACCTGTAGAATTACACATACTAGGCTACGAGTCTTGTGGTCCTGGCACTAAACTTGTCAACGTCTGGCTAGAGGTTATCGGGGAATAAATCGCATTCATCAGACGTAGCGTGCAGGGAACACAATATAGCGTATTCTCAGAATCGAGAAAACATCGAGGCTAGAAATTCAGCAAATAGAGTATTAGCCAAAAAAGCTTGGCAAAGAGTCAAGGCCGGAGATTTGAGTATTGGGAAAAAAGCATCTACTCTATCTAGCTATTGTGAGTACTATGAAGCTTAAAAGTAAATTAGGTATGGGTGTTAAAAGTAAGAGAACTACTTTGAGTACAGTTACTAAGGCTGCATCACGTAAAGAAAATAGCAAAGATGCTCACAAGGTTATTACTGCAGCTTTGAAGAGGGCACGTTGTGCAGTTAAGAAAGCAGGTGGTAAGAAAAGTGTAAAAATATCACGTATCTTACTTCTCCTTGCTCTAACTGGTGGTGCTCTACCTCTAATACCCTTATTTGCTGGTTTGAGTGCAATAGGTGCACAAGCAAATGGTGTGGGGGGGAATATTAAAAAGTATAAGTGCAAGTAAGGCTGCTAAACAGCAACTGCAAGAAAGCCAAAGACACAATAAAAGTATGAAGGCCATTGCACTTGGAAAAGGTCTAAGACTTTAACCATATAAAACTGGATTAGGTGTGTACTTGAAGCCATGTGCTGGAAAAGGTTTAACAAAAAAAAATTTGAAGTAAGACTGCCCGCTAGAGCTCTGACGAATGTTGATTTATTAAAATATGCTAAAAAGTTAAAAATCCCTAATTTTTGAGGAGTATTTATGTGAAATGACTTACCTGTTGATCGACCTTGTTATCGTGAAACTGCTATAGTTAATCTTGATGATAAAGATGGTCCTGGATCACACTGGGTGGCGTATCAAAATCGCGGTAATGATGTTGTCTATTTTGACAGTTTGTGACAAGGATTTTTCTAGCCTATAAACAGCCGTCCCGGATCCCCTCACAAAACTCTCACTAAATTTCTTACCATGTCCCTACACTCTGGATATCTTTTCTCCGGGAGGTCTGCCACAGGTGTCTGGCTCGGGAACACCAAATACTCCTGAAAGGAAAATAGAAGGCGGCAAATAGGGGCACTGCTTCTCAATAAACACTTGTGGATATAAATTTTTACAGTGCTCTCGCGCTATTTATTCACCTTAATACACACTCTCCATAACGTCGCGTCTCTCTCCCTCTCTCTCTCTCTCTCTCTCTCTCTTTGCTGCTTTGCTTTTGTGTTGGTGTGTACTATAGCTGCTGCTGTCTGCTCATCCATCTGCAACAAGTGTGCTTATATCTTCGCTGATAAACACCGGACAACGTCATCTTCACCCACGTGCATCAAAATGTGTGATAGTGGTGTGAACAGTACGTAACAATAAGACATAAGTGCATAATTTTAAGTGCAAATGACAAATTTACATGTGATAGTTTGATTGGTGGGGTTGCTCTCTACATTCGTGATTGACATAAAACTAAAGTATTAAGTAGTTCTAATAATCCATTTGATAATAAGCCGGAGTATTTAGTTGTAGAAGTTAAGCATGATTCAACTGCTATTTTAATAGCAGTTGTTTATCGTCGTCCGCATGCAAGCTACCCGACTGCATTATTTGCCTTGCTTTCTGATTTAGCTTTAAATTATAATGATCTTATTATCATGGGTGATTTTAACTTTCCCATGCATAGAAGTCATCCAGAATCAGACTATTTTAATAATCTCCTTCTTGAGCATAATCTTCAACTAGTTCCATCAGAGCCTACTCATCATATTTTTCAAGAAGATGGTAGCGAGACTCATACCTCGCTCGACTTATTCATTCTTCCATCGCTCGATTTAGTGCGCTCTTACACGAAGACTGATACTCCATTTGCAGCTGCTCATGATCTTATCTCACTTGAGTGTAACCTTCCATCATTAGCTGTAAAACCAAATACGATCTTTCTTCGCAATCTTAAGAATTTGAACATCAATTTATTTAATGAGGAATTATTTTCTAGATTAAGACAAGATTTTTCGGCTGAGCCTGCCACTATGATAAGTGACAACGATCAATTAGATACTTCAATAGAGTTAAGTAATTTGTCTTCCATAGCTACAATGTTTAGTAATAGCTTGCTTGATGTTTTTCATATGCATGCTCCGAAACGCACAATTACGATTCCTGCAAAGAATAAGCCATGGATCACAGCTGACATTCGTGCGCTTATGAAGACTAGGAATGCTGCATATCGCAGAGCGCATTTATATGGCTTGCCTTCTGACAAGCTATTATTTACTAGTTTACGGTCAAGAGTAAGAAATAATATTGATGTAGCGAAAAATTGCTACTATTCATCTCTACTTGATACATCATCTGATGCTAAAACTACTTGGAAAATTCTTAAAAATAAGAATTTGACTGCACCAAAACCTGTTTCGCCGCTTAAGTATTTTTCACCACATGTTCTGAATAAGCACTTTGCTTCAGTCTCTCGTGCATCTCAACCACTTCAACCAAGTGAAATTCTTGATGTGATCAAGTGCCCGTTTAGTAGTAATCTCCTGAGCCTCTTTGAGTTTACACCTATAACAGGTGTGGACATTGATCGGGCATTATTGAAAGCACAGAAAAATTGCACAGGTTCTGATTCAATATCAACTGAAATGATTAAAATTTCATACCCAATTCTAAGAACATACTTAATTGAAATCTTTAATAGATCAATTGAACACGGTGTTTTTCCAGACACTTGGAAGCTTGCTTCAATCATACCACTTGCCAAAATAAATCCACCAACCACACCATCTGATACACGCCCAATTGCGATTCTCTCTGAATTTTCCAAACTATTTGAACGTGTGATTCATGAGCAACTGATTAGGTATCTCAACACTCATAATCTTTTGGATTCTCGGCAATCAGGTTTCAGACCGCGTCATTCAACGCAAACGGCTCTCTTAGAATTTATGGAGGAGGTAAGATTGGCTATCGACAAGCGTCAAGTCACACCGCTGATTTTATTTGATTTTTCAAAAGCGTTTGACACAGTTTCGTATAAGCTACTTCTTCAGAAGCTACGTGCACTAAACTGTTCTGATAGAGTCATCAAGTGGTTTGCAAGTTATTTAAAGGGCAGAACCCAGATAGTTCGTGGTGAAAATGACTCTCAGTCGGAACCCATTGAAACGTATGCGGGTGTTCCACAGGGCAGTGTGCTTGGCCCACTGCTATTTGCAATTTTCATAAATGACTTGCCAAGAACTCTGACTCATACCAAGCATGGAACATATGCAGATGACACTCGCATCTATCTTCATTGTTCTCCTAGTCAACTTCATGAACATATACTTAAACTTGCTGAGGATGCACAGCGTGTTTTTGAATGGGCAGAGAATAATCAGGTTAAACTGAATCCGAGTAAAACAAAATTGATTATTTTAGGAAGTCAACCATTTATTGCGAGCATTAATCTATCCATTCTTCTAAGTGTGATAATTAATGGCATTACGATTTCTTACTCCAGTAATGTATCTGACCTTGGAGTGCAAATCGCTTTAAATTTAAACTGGGATAAACATATTAGTCAGATTTCTAGTTGGGTCTACGGAGCGCTTTATTCGCTGTGTTATCACAAACATGCACTTTCGAAAACACTAGCTTAGGCAACATCTTGTTGAGTCTCTGATTTTCCCACATTTTGATTATGCAGCAGCAGTTTATAATGATTTAACGCAGGAGCAAAATCTAAAACTACACCGTCTTCTGAACAGATGTGTTTAATTTGTTTATGGGCACATTCCATGGCCAGCTTCGGTAACACCGTATCGACTAGCTCTTGGGTGGCTAAATGTTGAAAATAGGCGATTATTTTTTATTGTTAATCTTGCCTTCATGGTAATCTCGTCTGGTAAACATGTCTACTTATTTGATCAATTCAAAATACAAGATAATATGACACAGAGACGTGTCACTCCACGTTATCCTCCTGCACCGTTACTAACTAGTGTGCCACGTACAAAGGTACTTGAAAACTCATTCCATCTAACTGCGTCAAGGTTCATTAACACAATGACGGATATAAATGTCTTATTTGATCTCAGACTTACAAGTAATTCTAAGCAAAAAGTTCGTGATAAACTGGTCCAATTAAAGGTTAATCAGTGGCGGAATAGAGTTAAATATGATGTTAACTTGACTCTTAATCCATTAACGCATGATAATACACTATGTAGCCTCTTATGTAATTGAATATAAGTTATAATACTAGTCAGTATACCATGTAACTCTAGCTGTTAAATTGCGTTACTTATGAAGTGACTTATTATATGAAAATTACATTATTTTTGTTAATACTTTTGTATATATTTTATAAATTGTTAATCAAATTGTATTTGCATATTCAGGGCTATATGGGGCATGACCCCAAAGCCTTAATAAACTTATTCTATCTATCTATCTATCTCTCTACCTATATGTTTATTTTGGCACACTATTCTCGAGGTAGATATCTTCGTGCTGTCACCTCCGGTCGTTCTCTCCACCGAACTCCACCCTGGATCGACTGTTGGTGGCCGGGACCTAGGTTACACACACACACACACACACACATACGAATACCACCTCAAGCATACCTTCCGCTCAATTCAATCTTTCCTATCTCTATATAAAACCCCGCACACATTTACCTTCACTCGCTTGGACTGTCCCCAACACTTTACCTCGAAATAACACCTCGTGTACTGTTCCCAGTACAATTACCTTCTCTCTGTCCTCGTGGTCACCCAGTGCTACCTGTGGTTCATCTTGCTCGCTACGTTGACTCGGTGGTACGGTTAGTCCTCGAACGCTTCTCTCCGCCACTGCTTTTCTCTCCCTTAAACTCTACGCAGTTGTTACTATCCCTGATCTCAACCTGCTCGTGATCTTCTTTCCTCAATCTCCACTCCTCATTTTCTCTCCTCTCACCTGTCACTCTTCTCTATCCCTGTAATTCACTCTCTACCTTGTGCTCCCTATCTCCTTGCTCGTACCAGGCTCTCCACTATACTGCTTCCCGCTACGACTTGACTTCTACTGCGTTACTCCTGTCCCCTTAGACCTACGCACGCGCCCCTCCTGGGCATCATGAATCGTTGAGACCTTGTCAACTTGTCAAAGCCTCGTGGTTAAATATTTAAGGGTTATGCTCGATAAATAAAACACGCGATTGTGGGAAAAAAGCCTTGTCGCAAAAAAACCCAATTTATTAAAAATCAAACTACGAATACTGAATACAAATGAATTAAAATAAAATTTGGAATTGATGTTAATCAATTAAGTACAAATAATGAAAATAAAAAGGTACGAGCCAGACAACGTGTGAATGTGTATTCGTATTGGTGGTATGACTCTGAGCCGTTGATTGATGGTGCATGGTCGACCTGGCGAGTGCACTGGGTCGATTGGTAATAGAATGGATGTAGATGACTCAGAGCTAGTGATCGTCGGCGTGGCGCCAGAACCTTGAATATTGTTAATTGTCTACGAAGACGACGCTGTCCACGAGGACGTCGCGAGACGCGATCGCGAACGCGTGATTCTAAAATAAACCCCTTGAGCGAGATTGAGCGAGAACGAGACAATCAAGCAAGGAAAATAAGAGAAAGTTAAGTATGCGTTTCAACTGATGAAGCACTGAAATTAGCGAAATATATACGACCAATCCTCAAGAGAGTCAGAAGTATAATGACGTTACATATTAATAATTTGTGCAGCATCGGCAATACTAGATATTCAACGTGCCATCTCTTCTAAAAATGTTGTCAAGCCTTTGAGATGAATCGCCAAATGGACAGGCAATTATCTGAAACGGAAAGAAAATCACATTTCGGCAGCATTGTTAAAGGGTGACCGACTAAGAAATGCGCAGGTCTTAATGCGTCGGGATCGTTCGGATCAGTTGAGAGCGAGTATATGGGTCGCGAATTAAAAAGTGCTTTGATCTCTATTGCAAATGTGTTTAATTCTCCAAACGTAAGTAGTTGATTGCCAATAATACGCTTAAAATGGTGTTTAAAAGATTCCACTGCCGCTTCTCATATGCCACCAAAATGTGGTGCGAGGGGTGGATTAAAGTGCCATTTAATACCCTTGGATGACGCAAAGTGTTCTACGCCGTCTCGAAAATGCTCAGACTCTAAAAGTACGTAGAGTTCTCGAAGTTCATTGTTCGCGCCGACAAAATTCGGGCCGTTGTCAGAGTAGATATTCGAGGGTCTTGATCGGCGACCGATGAATCGTCGCACAGCGCCTAAAAATCCGTCCGTTGTTAGATCGCTAACGATCTCGATACGCACAGCCTTCGTTGCCATGCATATAAAAACACAGCCGTAAGATTTAATTTGCGCGCGGTTCCTATATTTCCTTTCCTGAATGTATAGGGGGACGAAAAAATCAACTCCTACATGCTTGAATGGAAAGGCTTTACCAACGCGCGCTTTGGGCACATTTCCCATTTTGCTCTGAACCGGGTTTGGCTTGTGCCTTATACACGTAACGCACCGACGCACGATTTTTCGAACTTCATTTTTTCCATCGATTAGCCAGTAGCGTTGTCGGATTGTATACAACGTGCTCTAAATGTTAGCATGATGAGAATTTAAGTGCATTTGACGAATTATTAAGTCAGTAACGGGGTGGTAAGAGGGCAAGAGAATAGGAAATTTTGGGTCAAAATCTATTTCAGCATTAACTAATCGGCCTCCAACGCGAAGCAACCCGTCTTCATTAACAAAGGGATTAAGCACGGCAAGTCTAGTATGCTTTATGTTTTTCTTGTCAACGATGCGTTTTATTTCGTTTTTAAATTGTTCAGACTGAATAATTCGCAAAACCCTCTTTTCCATCGCAATTCTTTTGGCTGGACTAATGTTTTTACCGTCGTGTTTGTATGAGTTAGATTTAAGTAGCCGCAAACAATATGATATTGAATTTTGCAAAGTAAGATAAGACAAAAATCGAGAAAAAATGTCCGAATTAACGCTACATGATGCGAGACACGTATTCTTTTTTACCCCTGGCAAATCCGAGACGGCCGAAGCTACGCTCGCTGGCCACGAATCATCTGATAATTAAAGCCAAGGGGGCCCTTCAAACCACAGTTTGTTCCGCACAAAATCTGAAGGAAGTTGGCCATGTGACAGTGCATTGGCGGGGTTGTCAGCTGTACGAACGTGTCGCTATTCTACGTTATCTTTTAGAGCTTGTATTTCGGCTACGCGGTTAGCCTCGACTGTTTTAAGGGACTGCGGAGACCTTTGAAGCCAGTGTAATACAATGGTAGAGTCTGACCAGAATACTACCCTGTCCATGGATCTATTCAATGAAAGACTCATTTCTTTATACAGACGTAAAAGAACTTGCGCCCTGCACAACTCAAGTCTTGGTATCGTGATTTGCTTTAAAGGAGCGCTAGCAACTTGGGACTTCGCGCAGGCGAGGTGAACAACCGCATGACCGTTAGAATCACTTGATTTGATGTAGATACATGCGCCGTATTTAATCATACTCGCGTCACAGAAACCATGAATTTCTACGCGTTTTAGGTCGTTGATAAAAAGTGGGCGATCAATCTCTAGACCTGACATAATCGGAAACTAATTTGAGAATGCGGCCCACCTTGTATTCAATTCCTGTTATATTGACACATCCTAATTTGTCTTGAGTTTCCAACACTCTTGCAATATTGCCTTGGCAAACAAAATTACCGGCCCCAAAAGACCCAGGGGATCGAAAATCGTAGCGATTTTAGAGAGAATTAGGCGTTTCGTGATTTTTTCGGCTGAGTTAATGCAGCTTACATTATATAAAAATTTATTATCCTGAAAGTTCCATCCGATGCCCAATGTCTTCTAAACTGAATTTTCCTCTACGATACAATTCAAATCAACGATTTTTTCTTCGATGTTACTTAACGCACTGTGATGATTTGAGGCCCACCGCCGAATGTCAAACCTTCCGCGTTTTAAAATTGAAATAACTTCATCTCGAATTTGGAACACTTCTTTGATTGAGTCTGCACCCGTTAAAAGATTATCCACATGTAAATCATTTTTTTAAACCGTGGCGGCTCGTGGAAAATTCGCGCCCTTGTCGTCTGCGAGTTGCTAAATGGTGCGGATAGCGAGAAAGGGGGCCGAAGACACGCCGAAAGTAACTGTGTTAAGCTGAAACACTTTGACTTCGCCTTCATGATACCACAGAATTCGTTGAAATCGTCTATCTTCGGGATGAGCAAGTATCTGACGATACATTTGAGCAATGTTGGCTGTTATAATGAATTTGTAGGTGCGAAAACGAAGTAAATGCGCAAAAAGTTTGAGCTGAATAGTAGGGCCAACCATTAAAGCGTCGTTGAGAGACAGGCCCTTGCTGGTCCTTGCAGACGCATCAAACACAACACGCACCTTGGTCATGGAGCTTGACGCCTTAGTTACCGCGTGACGGGGCATATAGTAACCGCTTGCAGTCTCGTCGTGCGCTAGAGACATATGGCTGCAATGAATGTACTCCTGCTTCACCCTTTTATATTCACAATTGAGCTCATGATTTTAATCTAGCCTTTTTTGCAAGGAGTTGAGACGACGCAGAGCTTGGGACCGCGAGTCACAAAAAATTCTACTGTCTTGTCGGAAAGGTAGATGCACTATATAACGGCCGTTTGAATTTCTAGTTGTATGAGCAACGTAATGGGCCTCGCATTGTGTCTCTTTGGCCGATTTCAATGATTTTGAATCAATATCCTCAATCTCCCAAAACCTTTCGAGTTGCTGTGTAAGATTAATTAAGTTACAAGTTACTGACGTGGTTTCGCCCTCGCTTATGCTTCCCCCGATTATCCAACCAAGCTGTGTCTTTTGTAGAATTAGATCGTCATTACCATGTACTAAGTTCAATTGCCCTACACTAAACAAAGACAGAGTTACGCCAGCACCGATCAAAATATCTACAGGCCTTGGTAAATGAAAAAACGGATCGGCCAATCGACAGTTAGGTGGAATTTTAATTCGATCGCGAGGAAACACTTCGTCTGGCACCAAATCGGCAATTTTGGGTACCGTCAAAAAATTAAAGTTTTGCAAAAAGCCCCATCTGTTGAACGAAGTTGAATGCTAATCTTGCCCTGTGACACGGTACGCATCCCGTCAATTGCCCCTACAGGTATTTGGCACAAGCGCATTGGAAGTCGAAGTTGATTTGCAAAGCTTGTTGTTATGAAATTCGCGGTCACGCAGGTATCCAGAAGAGCACGCGCTTGCACGAATTTCCCGTCGATATTTCTCACGTGAATCATTGCGCTCATTATTAATTGAGCCCACGAGGCTTGCGACGTTAAACTTAAATTCTCCGCACCTAGTCATGCCGATTTTCCCTGGGATGCATTATGAGTTGATTCGGGCTTGACCCCATGTGCACCTGGATTGTTCTTGGCGTTACACACCGTGTTTGAATGAAAACGCGTGTTATGGAAACGCTCGCAAAGCTTGCAATGAGAAAGAGAGTAGGTCCCGCTGTGGGTGCGAAGGCAGTTTCTGCATAATTTTTTAGCCTTGACTGAGTCCCACCGCTATGGCACCGATAATTTCCCGAAGGCTTCGCATTTAAAAATGGGATGATTCTCACTACAATACCCGAAGCCGCCTTGCGTAGCCGTGTGACACTTTTTCGGGCCTTTGACGCAGCTGGGTTTCGTTCTGCACGGCGCTTGCTGGGAGCATTGCCCGAATTATTTCTGGTTGTCGCGGTGCTATTCAGCGTGCTAAGCCTAAATGCAGTGTCACTCACTAACTTGCAAAACTCGTTGAAAGTTGGATGAACGTTAAAGTTAAGAGTTTCCTCCCATTTAGTCCAGATATCGTTCGGTAACTTCCTCTCCAAAATCTCACGAATAGACCGCTCTCAAGCTTCACATTCAAAGACTGCAGCATGCTCAGGTGTTGACGAGCATTGTCTGCGATCTTGGTAAGCCCTTCGGGGGTCGCATAAGTGAGCCGGAATATCGATAATCCCATCGAAGTGTTTGCCCATGAGAATGCGCAGCTTTTCATATTCACTTACAAGCACCTTCCACGCCGTTTGGTAATTTTCTGCGCTGGCATCATACAGCGAAAGCTTATCAAGCGCTGGACCACCTAAGCAGTCTCTCAAGTAAAGAAACTTGTTGAGATCATCGATATCAGTACGCGTATTTATTACTGAGGTAAACGTATTTTTAAATTTTAAAAGAGAGCCACTTGTCATGATTGACCATTAAACCGCGGGAGCTGAGCAACTGGAGGTTTTAAGAGACGCTGTTTCTCTAAAAAGGTCAAATTTCCGAGCAGGTTACCGAGATTCATACTATTAGCACCGGCTGAGCTGCCCGGTGCTGGCATGCTCCTCACCCGGAGTGCGATCTCTAAGTAGCTATCCTCTAAACCCGGCATATGCGTCAATTCGGCATTTTCTGAGTCAATCGCGTCGAGTTCGTCGTTGAGCATCTTGTACTCATTAAATGCGGGAGTAAGGCGCTCAAGACGTATCATTGCATTCGCTCGTTCAAGTTTTCCATCATTAATGGCCGTTTTCAAGTTCGTGATCTTTCCCTTCAGTATAGGACGCTTCCGCTGCAAGAGAGCATCGTGGTCAGTAATACTGATTGAATATACACGAGCCCGCACAAACTCACACTATACGTGCTGACGAGCCAACCGTCGTACGAGGTCTTATCTCTCTCTCTCTCCCACTTGGGTTCAAGCGTGCTCAACCACTGTCGCACGAGCGTCTCCTAATTCCCAGAATCGTGCACAACTGGGACAAAAGTTCTGAATTCTCGTGTTCTATATAAACAAAACGGCAAGGACGAGATAGAGAAAATACTATAATTACGCGGATGGCAGAAAATTGCGCGAATGTCTTTACTATAATTTATGCAAAATCAAATGGGATGTAAGCACTGCAATTTTTGATAACTCTTAAATAACAAGGTACTTATCTCGGTGCGATGATAGTGAATCCTGGAGGCGTGTGTAGTGGCTGAAAGTGGGTGGCATCCTCGTTGATGATGACAGGTGATGTCCTTGAGAGACAACTAATGGCCTGGATCGCCCGTGCGGCGTACCAGCAAAATTGTCGGCTCTCACTTCACTTGTTTGAGTTTGTGTTGTTAAATTAATTTGAATGAATTGCTCATACCTCACAGGAGGCACTAAAAATGAGTCGTCGAGACCTTGTCAATTTTTCGAAGCCTCGTGGTTAAATATTTAAGGATTATGCTGGATAAATAAAACACGTGATTGTGAGAAAATAGCCTTGTGGCAAAAAAACCCAATTCATTAAAAAACAAACTACGAATACTGAATGTTAATTAAATACAATAAAAATTAAAATTAATGTTAATTAATTAAGTACAAATAATGAAAACAAAAAGGTATGAGCCAGACAACGTGTGAATGTGTATTTGTATTGGTTGTACGACTCTGAGCCGTTGATCAACGGTGCACGGTCGACCTGGCGATGGCACCGGGTTGATTGGTGATAGAATGGATGTAGATGACTCAGAGCCAGTGATCGTCGGCGTGGCACCGGAACCTTGAATATTGTCGATTGTCTACGAAGACGACGCTGTCCACGAGGACGCCGCGAGACATGATCGTGAACGCGTGATTCTAAAATAAATCCCTTGATCGAGATTGAGCGAGAACGAGACAATCAAGCAAGGAAAAATAAAAGCAAGTTAAGTATGCATTTCAACTGATGAAGCACTGAAATTAGCAAAATATATACGACCAATTCTCAAGAGAGTCAGAAGTATAATGACGTTACATATTAAAAATTTGTGTAGCATCGGTATCAATACTCGGCTCACCCCCACCGTATCCCTTGACTCGTGCTTGATCGTTGGCTACCGAATAATGCCAAGCTTATTAATGCACATTGTCTCCTTTTTTCCTATCCTTTAAGCTGCACGTGGGTGAGACAAAAAATGAGTTACATGACTCTACTTATGTATCTGTGTCTGTTCGCGTGTGTGACTATCTGGATGAACGCGGCTGTCTTATGTATACATACATCGGGTGTAACTGAATACATCCGAAATATCTCCAACACGCCTAAAACCTGGTAAATTTTTGGAGGTTTCCAAAACTCGGGAATCGACGCGACAGCCCAGCGCTCCCTCCTCTCCTTCTCTATCTTACACACATGCTCACCCAATCATACATCCCGCACATTCAATCTCTTTCACGGTCTTTGATCCTTCTATCACCTCTGGCTCGTAGTCCACGGCACCGAGAACACACATTAAGTAATGTTTTATAGATGTACATATAGAAAATATATATGTTATTCTAGGACTGGGTAGCCGCCGATGGCTTGCCCTGAAATATAGGTATACAGTGACGTGTGTTAGCTTTAGCTATCACGTCACAAGTTTTGGTGATCTACAACCACCCATTGATTTAATGCTATATTTGGGAGTTGGCAATATCAAGTATAACCACGTAAAATATTAAGATTATGATTCTCACAATTGTGGTTTATTATGCTCAAAATTTCTCTCAAAAAGTATTTAAGGTAATGTCATAGTGCAAAATCATTTATTCGCTTTTGAGAAGTTATGGAATAAACATTAACACTTAGTTTGTCTGGAACTTCTTCTGTATTGGAAGCACAATATTTTCCACCTATCGAATTATCATTGAAACATTAATACATTCTTGGCTTAGTAGAACTCCAAACATTCAATTCGATTCCAAATATTGACGTCGGTAGTAATAAATTTTACGTGGCAGATCAAGTAGTCGCTTTTCCAACAGGCAGCTACGAAATTCGAGATATTGAGTAATTTTTAGTTGACGCATTACAGCCTAACGATATAACTATTGATATCAAACCCAACAATAATACACTCCGTAGCGAAATTACTTGTACTCATGCAATTGATTGTAGACCCAAAGATTCTATAGCGCATCTTTTGGGTTTCACTGAACGTGTTCTTGAAGATAGCACTACCTACAGTTCAGATTTACCTGTGGCTATTCTCAAAGTTAACGCACTGAGAGTTGAGTGTAACATTACTACTGGAGCCTATATAAATGGAGAAAAAGTTCATAGCATTCACGAATTTTTTCCAACTGTACCACCAGGTTATAAAATCATCATCAAAGTACCATCACAAATTATCTACTTACCAATTGTTGGACGCGTCATCGACTACATACAACTATGCATTGTCGATCAGGACGGTAATTTAGTAAGCTTTCGTGGAGAAGTCATAACCGTGAGGTTAGATATAAAACCTTCATCATAATGGGGATCGTATACAAGAATAAAAGCTACATAAGTAGTTCAACATGTGCTCCAGCAGTCAGTCGACAACGAACAGTCAACACGTCAAAGACAACTGACACGTCAAACATTCAGTTTCTGAAAAATTTAGGATTAAAAATAAAAGGCCGTGGTGGAAAGTAACTCGCATATTCTTGTGTTGTTGCGTAAAACATGGAATAAATTCTAAGCATTCAGTCTCCTGTCACCTTTGATGAATCTATAGCACACTACGAGATTCATGCTCATCAGCCATACGCCTACGCAACTTATGGTAACAGTGATGAAATCCGTATATCAATTCAACATCAGAACCTATTTCTACTACCATCTCGCAGCTCATTACACATTTATGGAAAATTAGTTAAAGCAGACGGAAATACAGCAACTACGAATATTGAGCTGGTGAATAACGCCATCTGCCACCTATTTAAAGAAATTAGGTATGAGATGAACACTATTGACATAGATAAGTGTAAAAATATGGATCTAACTACCCTCATGAAAAATTGGTTAACACTCAGTCCAGGTCAAGACGTATTAAGTCAGAATGCAGGTTGGAAGAGAACTCACGCTTTAAGTCTAACGGAGGACAGCTGCTTTGAGATCTTGATGATTCCTCTCAGCATGATTTTAGGTTTTGCTGAAGATTATCAAAAGATAGTTGTTAATGTAAAACATGAACTTATACTAACGAGATCGAGAAATGATTTAAATGCAGTGGTTTAAGGTGCTATTCCTGTTACAAATGCTAATGAACAACCGACTTGGGGAGAGTTTAAAATAGTAATACTGAAGCTCGAATGGCTTATGCCCTATGTAGTGATGTCAGATTCTCATAAAATTCGTCTGCTCAATTAGTTGCAAAAAGACAAATCGATATCTATGAGTTTCCGTACTTGGGAGCTCTACAAATATCCACTCTTGCCCTCAACATCGAAGCATATCTGGACAGTCAAGACGTCCAATCAGTTGGAAAAGCCACGTTATGTTATACTGGCTTTTCAAACAAACCGAAAGAATCAGAGAGCTGCTAATGCTAGCCAGTTCGATCACTGTAACATAAGAAATGTGAGACTCTATTTAAATTCATAATATTATCCCTATGGTGATCTCAATCTCGATATGACAAACAATCAGTATGCACTGTTGTATGACATGTATGCTTATTTTCAGAATTCATATTATGGTAAATCCTCCGCACCTTTGTTAAACAGATATGATTTTCTGAACGTCGCGCCTTTTATTGTGATTAATTGCTCCAAGCAACGTGACTCACTGAAAAATGCTCCAGTAGATGTGCGTTTGAAATTTGAATCTCACCCTAATTTTCCTAACAATACATCAGCCTACTGCCTAATTCTATACGATCGTATTGTTCAATACAGTCCAATGAGTGGAGACGTCAAGAAACTCATATAAAGCTCATGCATAGCTCTGCTAACATCATTTGTCTTTCGACCATCATGGAGAAAGGTCAGCAGAGCAAAGAAAAAGATAATGAACGACAACAAGAAGAGTGGGCGAAATTTAAGATTTGAAGCGACACGCAGAGAAATGGGCAGAAAAAAATCAAAGGAGAAAAATAAAAAGTATGAATTATTTTTAAAAAATTTATTTTTCGAAAGACATTTATCGACATGTCGTATAAGCCAACTGAAAGCACATTCACCAATAACGTGAAGTATCAAAAACTTTCTACTAAGGATAATGATGAAAAACCAAGTACAAGTAGCACTCCGGGAGTGCAGGCAGAAGTGAAAACTTAAACTTATGGCGCGTTGGGCTCTTTTTTGGGTGAGCATTTTTAGGTGCGCTCGCGACATGAGAAATTGTACATAAAAAAATAAAGATAAAAAACTCTCAATCTCGTCTGTTGCGAGGGCACGAACGAATGCCCATGCAAAGACTGCGTATCAGCGTTGGTCTAAGCATTATTCCACGCTCACAGTTCATGCTTGATCGCACATAGCACCACTGACTGGATCCCACCGAGAACTACTTCGCGTGAGAATTTGAATTCAAAATCGTATGATTTTTTCAACAGACAGTAGGCGCAGAAATTTAAATTCAAAAGAATTCTTGGTATACTATTTATGTATGAAATCATGTGGCGTCTCACATCTCTCGCGCTTCAGGCTCTACTCGCCAGGTGGCCAAGCCCCTGATATTCGCTCCCGTCAAGCGGCGAAATTCTCGCACGATTCATATATAAGCGCGATCGAGTCACTTTAAGCCTACACCTCTTCTGTGTCTAAGGCAGGGAGCACGTCATCAGCCTTACGTATGAGTCCTGGCGTGCTCTTGGGACGAAACACCTTTTTTCTCTCTTATAGACGACCTCTTGATCTCTATAATCATACAACATTATCCAATATTTTTAGGCATTAATTAGCCAATACATACAAAGATTTCCTTCGAATTTGAATTTCTGCGCCTACTGTCTGCGGAAAAAATCATACGATTTTGAATTTGAATTATCGTGCCAAGTAGTTCGCGGTGAGATCCAGGCAGCGGTGCTATGTGCGATCAAGCATGAACTGTGAGTGTGGAATAATGCTCAGATCAACGCTGCTGCGTATAGCATGCAGCGCTCTCGCATACCTATACACTCTGAGTATACATAAAGGTATGTTATCTCGTCTGTCGCGAGAGCACGAACGAATGCCCATGCAAAGAGCGCGTACAGTATACATAAATTATAAGAATACACGCGGAGTATATCTGTGTAAAATCTCGTCTGTCGCGAAAACGGCTGAAAATGCTCACCCGCAAAAGTGCCCAAGGCGCCATAAGGAGTTTTCACTTTAAAAATCTTGGTTGAAGAATTTAACAGCAAAGTTTTCAACTAATAAATCATCATTTCCTTAACGTGAAGGTTATAAGCGATTGTGATTGATGGATTACATACGTTATGCGGCAAGGTCAGAGCGCAGAGAAGAAAGAGTACGATAGAAAATTCAAAGAGTATGAAAAGTTCATTGACAGGTATGTAAAGTGGACTGAACAGAGGCAAAAAGAATCAGAAAAAAGTAATAAAAAATAGAGAATTGGAGAGAAGTAAAGTTTTCAACAATATGATAGTGAGAAGGTTATGAGAAATCAATGAATTACATAGTTGATATGCAAGGCTTTAAACAGCCTGTCGATAAATTAGTTCTCAAGGAATGAGCTATACTTCCACTTTATTCTGGCGATGAACCTATAGTGTTTCTCTTCAAAGAGCCATTTTCATGGCAACGACTTTCAGACAAATATAAGAGAAAATTTATGGTTGGAACGCTGTTTCCATGGTATACCTTGGGAGTCCGGAAATTTCCCGTATAACACTATAGGAACAATTCTTCGAGAACACCTACAAAATGCAAGAAAAGTTCATGTATTTGGCTCATAGAGAAAACAATGGTTGGAGAAATTCAAATTCAAGGTTCATGATATTACAGATTTGGGCTATCCTCTGATTGATAAAATAAAACTAGCCACTGTCTGCCCTCATCATAATGGGGCGTACAAGGCAAACTGTGCACATCATAACGTTAGACTGTACACAAAGTTTCTCCTAAATTTGCCTGAGTCCATTGAATGGTATAACCATTGATTTTTAATCAATCTATTTATGACTAGATTTTTTCAGTGGACGAGATAAAATATTTGGCTACGCTTCTTTTGGAGAGGTAAAATTCGATGGTTGTACCTCACAGATAAGAGCGTTTGGTTGGGGCTCTTGATAAGCTTGATAAAGCTTGCCACAAAATAAACATTATAAAGAAGTAAAACATCTTAAAATTATCTCATGAAAGTAAACCGTAAAAAAGGCACGTTTAAGTTATTTTTGAGTTACTTTTAATCTCAAAAGTCGTCTATTAGTTATCTTTAATTCAATGTCAGATTATTTTAAAGTCATCTTTAAGTTATCTTTAAGACATCGACATTTTATATTAATATGAAAGTGCGGTACTAAACATATTTGTATTAGAAAAAGGGAGTATCCAACCATCCGATAGCACAGTCGGTAGCACACCTGTCTATCACGCTGGGAAGCAAGGTTCAAATCCGAGTGGGGGGAAAATTTTTTATTTCAAAATAAAAATAAATTTGAAATCTTAAAAAATTTTTTAAAATTACATTTCAAAACGCGCGCTCATTTAAATACAGTAGGTACAGCAGAGCGCCATCAGGCTGCAATCCGGTAGCCTGACTACTCACACACTAGGCCAAGCTAAGCCAACGTCCGTTATCTCGGAGCTGGGCCACCTCGCAGCTAGGCCACCATGGGTGAGGTGGCTCAGTACCTGTATGGGTGGGGTGGCTCAGTACCTGTATGGGTGAGGTGGCCCAGTCCCTGCTCTGTTTACCTACTCTTGTCCTCTTCTAATAAACTAAAACCTATTGCCAAGATAGTTTTTGATTGAGTCAAACGCGTTACCTCTTATTCTACCATAGTTATAAAGCTTATGGAGCAATATAGTATGACTCACAGTATTAAAGCTTTTGCGAAGTTAATAAAAGTTATCACAGTTGTCCTACTTAGATCTAAGTTATCATGTAATATTTTAGTTATATTATTAAGTGCATCATGAGATCCTTTTCCTTTGATAAAACCGTATTGATTATCAGCAATGATATTATTGTTAAATATAAAATTTATGAGCCTGTTGTAAATTATTTTTTCAAACATTTCTGCTATACTAGATATAAGTGATATAGGACGGTAGTTCGACATTTCTTTCTTGTTTCCAGACTCATATATAGATATAATCTGAGAAATTCTTAGTGCATCAGACCAAATCGATTTATCAATGCACATGTTAAGAATTTGCGCTAGTACATCACTAACATTCTCACATAACAACTTAAGAACTTTTCGGAGTTCGCTAGTAAGTTGAAGAAAAGGAAGGGGATCAAGTTGTAGTATGAGGGAAGTGGAAAAGGAGAGAGAGAAAGAGAGTTAGATCGTGAGAAGGGGGGAGAGGCTGGGAAAAAGCGCGCGCTTGCCAGGGCCGCCCAGGAATGGCAGTTACAGTATGACCGTCACGTAGAGTGCCTCTCCCCAACTGTCCGCAGAGCTGCCTTCTAACCTGAGTGTGTAACCTTACTACCTTACTGTCTTGCTGCTAACCAGGAGCTACCCTTCATCCATGCTCGCCATGCGCACAGGCTGTTCTCGTCTCCACCTACTCTGGGAGCTGTTCTCCAGTCAACCGCGAGCTGTTCTGTAGTTGACCGCAGAGCGGTTCTCCTATCAACCGGATACTGAGAACCACCGATCCACGACGTTGCAAGTATTTAGTGCTGCAAAGCAAATAGTGTCGAGACTTAAGCGTATTCGTGAATTTACTCAGCCTCAGTAATTCCATCAGTGTTCGTACATAATACTTCCACGCCGTGTTAGGCACAAAAGGCTTACATCGCCGTACGGGTGTGGTGTCGTGTGGTGCTCTTGGGGTACGTACATCTGTCTGTGCATGCGTTGCTTGCTGGTTCTCGAATTGTATCGAAATATCTTATGTGTTGCTCTTGGCGTGAGTATATCTATCTAGCATGTGTGCTAGTTTTGGTTCACGTGTATATAACTTTGCGTGCATTTGACTATCCTCAAACTGTATCTTGTTATGACCTGGCTCACGGTCATATACTACGGAGACGTTGATGGCACTCTCCGTCCTCTAGCTTATTCCAGGTAGTAACTCCGTTACCTGGTTAGGCACGGAAGTGCCAGGTCAATCGGATATTCCTAGGTTGGTCGCTGGATGCCTGGGTCCTCGGTAATTGGAACGAGTAGAATCCCGATGTGGTAAACACCGAGTTTATTCCAGGAGATGATGTCCGGGTGTCCTGAACACACTTAGGAACGCGATTACTTACTTGAACTACCCTGATCGATCGCGAAACAACTACAGAGAAAATACTCGCCGTAGGTTTTTAGAGGGAGGTGCCAAAATAGAGCGTCGAAAGCTCTGCCTGGAACAGAATCCTTATTCCAACTAGACTCCTGCATGAAAATCCATAGCCTTTTATATTCTGCAAGTTGTGTTAAAAGTCACGTAGGCCACTTGTTTGTCCTAATTTGCCCTTGAATTTCTCTGGTTAAAGCTGTTGTTTTGAAAATCCCTTCAAAGGTATGAATGGCCGTAGACTCAAGGCCAAGTTTGTTTTGGTTGAGGTGAGTCATGCCGGTCGTCACACAAGCCACTTGTTTACTCAAAAGACCCATCATTTTGAAGGTCAGGCTTATTTGTATTGGGATGAGTCATGCCGTCAGTCGCGCAAGCCACTTGTTTAAGTTAAGGGCCTAATATTTCGATGGCCAAGCCCGTTTATGCCTGAAACAAAAGAAAATCGATCCCCAAACTCTCGGAAAGCTTAGAAATAGCTGGGAAGGTTCTTTCCTTATTGTTATTCATGACCTTTTAATCTTCATCATCGCAATAATTATAATCTTTATTATTTCCTATTAAATAAGTTTTAGTTTTGCGCCAGGCCGAGAGAGAGCGCTAGTGTAGCTTATATCTATGAATAGGATCATTTTCTAACAATCTACAAATGTCACGTATTTATTCGAGAATCGTTGCGTGTTTATTTGATCAATCTTTAAAGGCCTACGCACTCAAATTGACATAAAGCACAAACACAAGCATATGCACAGGCACAGTGCACAACGGCTTGTGCTAGCTTATAGTAGTAAAACTTAACCTAAATAAACAATTAAATTAACTTACTAGACTTTGAAGGGAGTTAAACTGACTAAGCTTTGTTTTAACTAATATTTAGTTATGAATGATCAAATCGATGTTCTTAACCTTTTAAAGACTCTTCAAGAATTATTAAATATTATGCACGAAGTTAATTAACTACATCAATATGAAAGAAGCAAAACCTGGGTTAATCGAAAATGGTTGATAAGACCAATCAATCAAGAAAGAGTCAGTAAAGGATTTTTTAACACCTTGTATAAAGAATTAAAAAAAAACAAGAAATTGTTCTTTCAATACACCAGAATGGATTTGAACACGTTTCAATATATATTAAAGTTAACAAGACCGTTTCTTTTAGAAAGAAAAAAATCTGAAAGAACTGTGTCGGCAGAGGAAAGACTTTTATTGACAATAAGGTAAATATAAGTATAATATAATGATGGCAAATAACTCTTTTTTTTTTTAATTAAACATTTTTCACTTGCGGATTAATCTACATTTAAAAATCAAAATATTGTTGGAATAGCTATTTATTTCAATACACTTTTTATAAATTAAAATCAGGTATCTGGCCATGGGAGATAAGATCTTTTCTTTTTCGTTACTCCATAGAATTGGCCCAACAACAGCCTATAATATTATTTGCGAAACTTGCTCAGCAATACATCGTGGCCTAGTGCCAATATATGTAAGGCCACCGGTTACTCAGGCTTGGAGAAACATTGCCAAGGGATTTAACGATGATTGGAATTTTCCTAACTGCGTCGGTTCAGTAGATGGTAAACACATTGTAATAAATGCACTGCAAGTATGAATTCACGATTGTTCATGTTGGTGCTTTTGGGGGTGAAAGTGACGGAGGGATTCTTACCCGAAGTGAATTTGGAAAACAACTGGAAGAAAGAACGTTTAATTTACCACCTGAAGGGCAAAATTTACCAAGTACAAATATAAAACTCCCACACTTTTTCGTAGGCGATGGAGCATTTGGTCTTACGAAGTACATGATGCGTCCATACCCAGGGCGTTACTTGAATTATAAAAAAAGAATTTTTAACTATAGCCTTTCTCGAGCTAGGAGATGTATAGAAAATGCATTTGGGATTTTGAGCGCTCGCTGGAGAGTTCTAAAAAAACCTATATCTTGTTATTCCCATCATGTTGATAACATTATCTTGGCCTGTGTATCTCTCCACAACTGCCTCACTGTTTGATCTGGAAATCTCGGAAAAAATAATAAAGCTCAGACTAATGATAATCATGCAAGACAAGTCAATAGGAATAACAATCATAATGCAGAAGAAACTATTCATCATAGTCATTGCAGGAACTCCAAGCTAGCGCACACAATAAGAGATAAGCTAGCTGATTATTTCGTTAGTCCTAAAGGTGAAGTTTTGTGGCAGAAAGAGTATGTTACTCGAGGCTCATATAAAGATTTATTAGAATCAAACACATTTGTCGTTAAGTATTGTATGAATTATTTAAAAGCATTTGTATGAATAAACTTCCTTACTACAAATTTAAAAAATTACAAACCTTTCACTTTCTAATGATTTTTTTATGTGCAAAAATGTACTATTATTATGTAAAAAAAAAGTTTAAAAAAATTTAGTACATAATTGTTAAAAAATGTTGATGAAAAATATAAAAACTTAAAAGGTAATCTTTGGCACATGTTCTAATAAACAAAAAAAATTTTTAACGGCTCTTTATATAAATTTTACGAATGAAACTGAAAATAACAAATAAGAGAAATATATACATACATATAAACTTTGTATCAATGAAAATTAATAACATTATTTTTTTGCTCATGTACATAAGTGCCATGTGTTATTTTTATATACCAAAAATATAAACATTAATCCTTAACCTGCAAAACGGATTCGTTTATTTGTTAACCAAGTCATTGTCATTAAGCAATTTTGATAATTTACAATGAATTCGATTGATCAAGGTGAGTCAGGTGCAACTAATTCGTCTGTTCAAGAGAAGTTAGATATTTTTAACAAAGAAAACGACGAGCTTTTGATAAGCTTAAGGAGGCTCCTCACTATAAGTCCCACAAGAAGAGTAAGCATACTGCAACACAGCTTTTAATTGGCTGTGGAGGTTCTTGACTAAAAATGAATAGGTACCTATAGTCCCTTCAAAAAAAGTTTAGTTACATCTACACCGTTGACCTATATCGTACAATACAGTGACCCGAGCATACGAATGTATACAAAAAGTACATAAGTCATCCCCGCATTAAATTATTTCCTTAGTTCAGCGTCTCATTTATTTTTATTATAATTACGATTCCCTACAACTCCTATTCATTTAACGTACAACTTTCTGACCAATTAAAACTACGCAGGCTACCGCTCTTCGGTGTAGCAGACGCCCCACACTTTTTATCTGTTCCGTGACTTGCACAGTTATCTACTATTTTCACAAAATATCCTATAAAACCCATGGTAATGTCCAAGTACCTGAATGTCGTTGGAAAGATTCTGATTTCTTCTATCTGCTACATAGTTTTCTATTAAGAACTACAGTATCTTTGCTGAGATATCATACAACCTGCGTCACCAATTTGACGACCCTCCATAAGAGGCTATGTTACAGAGTCTATTTTCCAGTTAGTTTTTTTCAACAATTTTGGTGGTGACGAGATCTAAAATTTTGGGAAAAGACTCCTTGCACCTTCAAGAATCATCCTTTAAAATATCATTTAATACTCCAGTGTTTTGATTTAGTGAGGAGCCACCTTAATCAAAGAACGACCTTGTTTGTACGACAAAAGTTAAACGGATTACAAGGACTCAGACATAAAAGATACGTCGTGGGTAAAAATATCTGCTGCAGCACATATGACAGGTGTGGCAAAAGCTTGAAATTCGACTGTATTTCACGTGTTTTCTTGTTTTTCTATTAATTAATTTCCTTTTAGTTTCTAATTACAAAAGACGGTGGGAGTATCTACAAGATAGGTACCGAACTAAACTTCAGTTAAATAATGAGGAAAGCAGAAGTGGTTCTGGAGCTTCCAAAAGACAAAGTTGGCCACTTTTTGACGTAATGAAAAGTATTATGTCAAAGAAGTCTACAAGAGAGTAAGTTATCATTATGTGTTCAATACAAGTAGCAGTGACAGGCATACATCTGTTAATACAAGAAACATTTTAGATGCAGAACTAACTTGGTGCCTTGTGATGAGAAAAAACTAATAACGACTGGTAATAAAGCCACTGCAAAATTAAAATTTGCTCGTAAAAAGCCTGATGCTATCAATCAAGTGCTTCTGAAAGCTGCATCAGCAATTAGTTCATTAGTGTCAAGATTGGATGGCACTGTCAGTAGCAAACAACCATTAACTACGCAAAATGTTGAGAACTCAAGTAGAGATATCCAATTGCAATTTGGTGATACTCATGAAAAATGGCATCATCTTGTAGGAAATGTAACGTCAACCAAATTAAACCTACTTAGTCAAACGAAGGCTAAAAAGAGAAGAAAAGAGATTAGAATTTCTTTAGCTGCATTTGATAGTGACTCTGATAACGAATAAAAAGAAAATTATCATCAATAGTAAGCTTTAAATAAGTAATATCATTTTATTTATTACAATAAATGTTGTCTAAGTGAAGCACAACGTGTGTATTACTATAAAATAAAAATTTGAACAAAATTTTCTACATGAAATTATAATTATTTAAAAATTATATTCATCAACTCGCATACAATTTTATCCTGTCTTTCTTGACTTTTAATTTTTTTCAATCTTGCAACCACTAATCGAGCTAAAGATTTATTTTCCTCGTCATAAGCAGTTTGCTTGTGAGAAGGAAGCTCAAATTGTTTTTGTTCTTTTTCCTTGCCAATTTCCATTGTGTTATCAGATGTATTATGAATTTGACATACATTTGTCAGTAATAAATAAATAAAGCGTTGAGAAATAAATTTTATTTTTTAATTGTTTTTATCACGAAATAAATTTCAAATTAACTTCAGTATGATGAATAAAGATACCTGAACATTTTCTTTGTCTTTCATTTTACTAAGGCCATCAAGAAATACAAACTCATCATCATTCTGAAACACAATAATCGAACGTTTTATAATAAAGATAGATAAATGAATAGAGTAAACTATAAAACTTTACAAATTACATCAACATAGACACAATTGGAATTAAATTCTGGGGGATGAAGATTCATTCTTGAAGTATCAATACCATCATTTGACTTTTTCGGCTCCTTTATCTAGAAAGACAATAATTTTTGTCAATAATATTTTGAACTAATAAAAAGTCATAAGATAATAGAATACATTTCTGTTAATACGTAGGTCATATGCAATTAAAAGAATTGTATAATAATTTTAACAATTCTATATAACGATAACTATCCCAACATGTAATGTACTCTGGTACCTCTTTCTGTGCTTCACTCTCATTAAAATTTACAACTTTGACTGATCTATCCATGTCTGAAATTTCACCTTCTGTTTCTCCATTGTTTTTTGTATCGACATTTTTTGTTGTTACTGATATTTCTTTATTATTTCTTTTTTTTTTGTAAAGTCTGCATAAAATATGAAACAAGATAAAGTTTAAGAATCTAGAAACATAGAATTAAATGTCATATAACTAATTTAATCAATACTTTTCTTTTATATGAATGGCTCCAGAAAGTTGGCGTATTCATACAATGGCCATCCTCCAATATTTGATTCAGGATTTAATTCTCTTCTTTTCATTTATTTAGACGTATACTCCCTCAATCTCTTATATCTTGATTGGCACTTTGTCGCTACACAAAGTGTATATTTCTTATATTGTTATGTACATTTTAACAGTTACAAAACTTAAATTTTACCATTTGAATCAAGTGATGTAGCTATATCTTCCCAAACATGATGTACATTTTTTTTTTTTTTTTGATTTTGGATTATAGATACACTCATGTATTATAATTTCATTTAATAAAAGTGTGTCGAAATCATCACATTTGAGATTCTCGTTATCACTATTTTCACCCTCCACATCACTGTACATTCTTTTATTGTTAAAATAACTATGTTCCCCCATTATGTCTTGAAACTTACTAACACACAAACTTTGTAATACACGATAATAATTAAGATCATTGACCAAATCTGTAAAGATATTCTAAAATAACTTATTGGTTAAGTTTTACTACCATAAACTAGCACAAGCCGTTGTGCACTGTGCCTGTGCATATGCTTGTACTTGTGTTTTATGTCAATTTGAGTGCGTAGGCCTTAACTATACTTAAAAGCGTCTCATGCTTGCTTGTGAATTGAGTCGGAGTATCTTATTGTGTGTTGTCCACTCATGCGTATATGAGGCGGTGCGTTGGCTTGAATGCTAACCAATATATTCCTAGCCTGTGTTATTAACGAATACATTTTAATTATATGTGGCTTATTGTTTTTTCTTAACACATCCCAACATACCCTGTCATTACTTAATATTTCGGGTAGCTTTACTTTGAAGTTTGATTAACGAAAACTTTTGTATTTATTATGTCAATTTCACCATTTTATACCACAATTTTAGCACCAATTTCATAGAAATATTCGTTAAACAATTAGCTTTTTCAATTTGCTGACTTACTAGATATCTTTTTTTATTATAAATAACTTCTATATTGTGATTTTTATAATATTTTTCATTAACTTTAGAACTTATAATGTTCCAAAGCTTCCCAGAATTTTCACTATTTATTTCGATAGTTTTATTATGATATTTTATTTTGGCTTTATATTTAATCATTTATACTTTTGTCTTATACCTTAACTGAATTACTATTAACTTTACTATTTATTTCCGTTTGTATTTATTAAAACGTAATGGTCAGGCATTGGTTGTTCTTATTTTAAAGTGTTTGTTTTAAAGTTATTATTTTTAATGAAAATATTATTTTTACATGAGCCATTTCCACTAAAATCATTTAGTGTAGTTGTATTAATAAACCCTGGATAATATCCATTTCCTAATAAATTATTGAACAAATCTTCTCTAATCATATTGCACTCTTCTATGTTTAAGTTGAAGTCTCCAATTTTCAAATGTTTTTTGATATTTTTCATTTTTTGTAAAAATTTTTCAATATACAAATCTATGACTCAGGGCATACAATTATAACCAGCTTCATCCTAAGTCTGTCAATAAGGATTTATAATTTTCCATAATTTGCATTTAAACTTCTTACGTTAAGATATACTATTTTTTCATTGTTATTCATATCCCCATTAAGAGACTCAATATCACAGTAACACAAATCCAGTTTGACTACATCCATCAGCTGGTCATCAAGCATATTTATGTTTTGCTCCATTGTTTTAGATAATTGCGTTTATTCGTTGATCTAAATAAAGTCTCTTGATTGTTTATCCTATTAAGTCGTTGTGTTTTCTTGCCAGTCTGTATCAGTATTGTAGGTCCAATGGGATAATCAGTTGTATTACTTTGTTTTTTCACTTTGTTTTGTAGAGTTACACACTTTGTCGAATCATATGTTACATGATCGACGTCGTAAGCAGTTTTATGTTATGTACTATTGTAGGTACAGTTTATACACTCAAAAGTTTTACTTTTGCAGTCAGTAACTTTATAACTATCAGAAAATTTTAGGCATACTATTTTATTATTGCATTTAAAATCACTGTGATCCAATTTTGCACAATCATAGCATGGTTTAACATCGACCATATCATAAGTCTTACAGCTTCGATACCCAAGAAGTACTCTGTAGTTGTTATCTCTTATTTCTATAAAAACTCATGGACTCACTTTCATTATCACTGTTGTGGAATTCTTTTCTTTGGGTTTATATGTGTGTAGTATTTTTCCTTTAACTCCACATTTACTAAAATTTCTTGTTCATCTTTTTCCTAAAAATTTATTTGTTACTTAAAACTTTTTGAAGTTATGCTTCTGTAGGCACGTTAGGCCCGAGAGTAAATCATCGATTTTTATGTACATTAAATATTAAATTTTGAAACAGTTTTTTATAAATCTTGATTACTGACTATGGATTTTTCTACAACAGCTTCAGAATCATTCATAGCATTTTCTACTTAAAAAGGTATACAACTGTCCGGTAAATTTTCTAAATTTCGTTGCGTATTCATTTGAGTTTGTTCAAATTGATTTTGAACCAATTTATTCATATTTTCCATAGCTTTCTTTATAATGAGACATTTATCGTGATACTTTATCACTAGTGGTATATCATTTTGTTGTTTTTAAAAAATTCCAAATACCTTTCTTTGGAACCTTTTAATTTATATTTGTGTGTATATATATATATATATATATGTACACACAATTCTTCCAAAGTTTAAATAATGACAACAACACATTGAAATAAGAATCTGGCTGAAATATTTGGATTTTAAGTGGTAGTGATTTATCGAATAAGGCTTCTTTCGGTTTTTGGAGTAAAAAACATTTAACAGTCCATACTATTTGGATTTGCAAGTTGATTTCTTTTTTAAGTTAGCTCCCTTGTCTACTATTCTAGTCAAGTAGGAGAGTTTGACTCTTGTATATACATGTTTGGATATACGTGCAGCAGTGTTGGTATTCTGCTACCATCTGTCACATAACAATGAAACGGATTTTTACCAATGATTAATCATTATTTCCTTCCCAAATAATTATGAAAGTAGGCATGTAATCATTAACATTTTGTTCATTTTTCATCCAAGGTCAATCGTAAAATCGAGATTTGTTTTTTAGTTTAGTTTGATTTGCAGTAGCAATGGATACGTTCCTTGAAACTTTCTTATTAGTAATAGGACTTAGAAAACCAAAAAAACAAGCGCTTAGAGATCCCATTTTTACCACCTTTTTGGGCACACCATAATATATATGTTGTTGATGTATCAAAACGTGATGATGAAGTTTTAGCAAAGTTTGTTTATCTGCAATATTGTACGTTATGTGCTTTCAGATGAACTCTTGCACATCTACCTTAGAATCACAATTTCTACGATGGATTGGAGCATCTGTAATCCAAAATATATAATGGTAATGAGGTAATTCTCTATCTTCGTATTCTTGAACACAGTGACAATGAATAACTTTTATTTTTAACGTAGCCTTAAGTTTATTGTAAAAAATGTAGCTGTCGATACCAGATAAATAGTTATTAATTGACTAATATCAGTTTCAACATTTACTTTTTTTTGCGACCCTTGGTCAGACCGTATCAACCATGTAAGATTTAAAGTAACAAAAAAGTAACTGGTCCACCATACTTTCGTACAATGCAACTTAATTTATTTTGAACTTTTTCCAGTATAATTTAGTACTAGCTTAATGAGAAAACATTTTATCTAGATTATTATCTAGTTTATTTTTATCTTACTAATATATGAAGCTAAGTCGCTAAAACCGTTGTAATCGCCAACCGCGAAAACTATTGAACCGATTTTGCTGAAATTTTGCACAATGATTCATGATACTTCCTAGATGGTTTTAGTATAGTTTTTATCTTAAAAAATTTGATAACAATAGCAATAAATGAGCTCAAAGTTTTGCAAAAATACGCCAGCTTTTCACTTGAGATAAGTAAAATCCGTTAGGTGGCGTCAACATAAAATCGAGGCTACCTGCAACAGAATTAAATAAGTGTGGTTATAATACGCCGGAGCATCTCGAAAGCTGATGCAATCGTGCTTCGGCAGTTCAACGAGCTACATGGAGAATGTAGATGATAGTCTTGTAGCTGGATGTCCCAGTTACGGACGACACTCTTCTCTAAGGGGGAAGGGACCTAGATTTCTATTCACCCTGAATCTCGACGAGTGTGATAAAAAAAAATTTATTCCAACCGATCACGTCTCTGGCATAATATCAGGAGACATATCTAGCCAGAGCACAATCTGCACCAACTCTTCAGAATTGTGTGGCAGTCCCACCATCCCGCCTGGTGCAGTCAGAGAATTTTTGGCTACAAATGTAAGCCAGGGAAAACAGCTCTGAGGGGCACGGGCAGCCACAACGGTACCTTCTTAGTCATTGCGTCCCCAGCACGCTTACCCACATGTCCCCGTCTATCGATGAGTGGTTGGTTATCCGGGGAACGACCCGAAAACGAGATATTCTTGGGTCAGCGGCGTACCTCCCTCCATCACAGTCTCCGTACATAGAGACCTTGAGGTTAAGAGTCAAGCTACCCGCAGCCAGCTATTCATCATCAGGAATAATAATAACGATTAGCTGGAAGTTTTACTACTGGCCCTTTTTAGGGCCATTATAAGTATTTACGTTTGCTACTTAACTATCAATCTCATAGGTTCTTTTAAGAGCCACCAAATTTAAAACTACCTTGCCAACAAATACATTTTTACTTCCATTTCCAGGAGTGATTCGTCGACTAAAAGACTATGTAAAGCGGGTCACTATTAAACCGAGTCAGTCATTCACTAGCAGACGTCACAAGCAGAGTTGTTCGTCGTAAGGATGGGAACCCCAGTGATCGACGACCCCATATTACCCTCTTGACTCTAAGCATTCAACGAGGAATCACCAATCCTTTCCAAGATCTGTGCTGGGCAAACCTAACAGCTATGAAAAAAAAACTTGAGCTAACTGGAGTCTCTAACGAGCAAGAATCACGAATCAATCTCTTTACTTTAGATCATCAAAACAACTGAGTCTGCAAAGAGAGGTGCTTTATAGACACTAACGTCTTTAACGTTACACCAGGAGACGTTGGGAAAGATCTCTACAACTCGCTCCAAAGCTTTGGACTTCGTAATTTTTCTCCCGATCAGTCTGGGGCTTAAACAGTAGGCCAAAGAAGATCACCCTGAGGTATCCAGGCAGTCACAATTGCTGTTGACTGAAGTCAGGAAAGAGTTAACTTAAGAAGTTCACTGGTCTTTTTCAGGGCCATGGGACGTCGAACTACCTTGCCAAAAAATATATTAGAACTGAATAAATTTGACAGAAAACAGCCTTTAGGGGTCACAAAAATTTTAAGCATGCCAAAAGTCGCAAGAGGATGAATTGGAAGAGAAACTTCAAATGTATCTTATAAATACAATTTTACTTAGGCGTCAAGAAACTGACGTAGAAAATTTATCGAGATTAGAACAGCAGCGTCAAAATCGACAAATAAAGAATCCATTACGTGAGAGATTAGCTTTTCATTGTACCCTCACAGCAATCTCTGAAATCTTTAAAGATCCTACTTCAGATTTTTAAATAAGTAAAAAATGTATTTGTGTTTTTGTGGCATTTAAAATGTAGGGTTTAAGGTCCAGGATTTTGTTGCTCTGGTTATAAAGTTGTGAGATAAGATAAAAAAAAATTTTCTTATATTATAAATTTTTTGGGAGTTTAGAATCTTAACAGCTTTAAAAAATAGCCCTTTTCGTGAATTACACGAGAGAAACTGCAAATCAACGGCTCCTTATGGCCACCAATTATTTTATGGCATAAAGAACGCACGGTTCTTTTCAGCATAATTATTTTTTTGAATTTTTACACCTTATTATTTGACCAAATAAACTATATGGATTCCGAAAAAATATGTTTTTGATAAGAATATTTTTGTTCTGAGATGGGTCAGGAATATGTGTTAAATTTCTAACTGGAAACGTTTTACATTACATGTCAACAAACTACGGTGTTTTATTCAGTAAGTCTCGGGCGAAGCTGAGACGGGGGGCTGCTAGTTAAACATAATAGTGAGTTTACATCTTAGGTTGACAGTGTTAAGCATTGGGAATTTCCAGCGTTTATTTGTTCCAGTGTGTTATCGTACAAGGAAAAAAAAATATCAAACGTTTAACCTAATTTCTTATTAGATGCTAATATACTTTATTAAAGTCAAAATCGATTAATTAAGTATCTGCATCTCTTTCTGCATGTTGCTTGCATTATACGTTAGAAAGCAAATCAAATAAGCATTTAAGATCTAATTTATTCTTTTTGTTATCTAAGGCAGCGTCAGAAATTGCAACATTTGACACTAAGCAGTGTTCACTTTGTTTTTTTTTTTTTTTTTTTTTATTACCCAGAGGATGCATTGTATAATGTTAATAATATGGATAAGATTTTAATTTCACAGTTAATAAGGGACATAACGTTGGTTCATTATTTATTGAATTTCTTTTAGATACAACTTCATCTGATTCTTTTTCATAAATCATTTCATACTCCAATTGTGTCTATAGTTTCTGAAATAATATTTTAAATTTGCATGGACATTGAAACTTTTGAAGTTGACGTAAATTATGTTATTTTAGCCAATGTAAATCTCCCTATACTTTCTTAACATCAATATAATCTTTAAAAAACTTTTTTGCCCGTGGGCCCAAAGTAATTTCAAGGGCGCAAAGTGTGGCCCGAGGGTGCAAAGCGGCAGTGGCACTTTAGGCCCATGGTAAGAAATAATAGTTTTTATTGGATAAGTGCCATCGTCTCTGGGGCTATTTGGCGGCCCGAGGGACCTGCCAAGCAGGGCTCGATGGACGTATGGTAGCCGCAAAGCGATGGCACTTATGTGGCGAATCCTATTTTTCCTACCAAGGGCATACCAGCCTCTCAAAAACGCCCGAGGTAGGAAAAAGGTTATTTAAAACACAGTTAGAATACATCCCTTTTGACTATTCGTTAAACAAGGTCTACAAATAAACTTTTCCGTAGGAACTGTAGCCGTATGCCATTCTTTGATTTTTTGCAAAAGATGACATTCTACATCAAGTATTTCATAAGCAACATTACAATCATTATTCTCATTGAAAAAAAGAATGTCTTATACACGAACTAATCTTTTACACAAAATGTAGAGTACTTCTGATGAGTCTGTAACTATTTTTGTACATTTTTAAATGCTATCATAAAATTTATCCTTAAGTTCTGATTCAGTTGCACTTACTTCATTAAGATTTTAATTGCTTTTAGTTAGGATACCTTATTTTTTAGATTTTTCAATAATATCTTTTGATAACTCCACATTCGCTTTTTATATTACTTTCTATCTTCAAAATAATACTAAAAAAATGTCTCAGTTCACAAATTAATCGCTTTACTGTTCGTGAATGAGGATAATAAAAATATATCATTTGTAATTTTTAGAATTTCAGAGCACGCAATAGCGGTTGATCGTAGAAAATCTAAGATGGTCTATTTTATCAATATTGTGGAACTTAACCAACATCAATATGTTGATATAAAAAATATGTTAGCCCTTCTTAAGCTTACGTTAAAGATTTTCAAGAAAAACATTTGTAATTCAATGAATTTATCAGTATCAACAGTTGAATGGAAACCATCACACTCACACGATTGAGTTTTTCTATTTTTATTTATTGACTGGTAAAATATTAGTAGATTGTCCTTCTATATTCATAGTTGACGTCAGAATAAAATAAACTGAGCCCACAATCGTATGCAGTATCTAAAAAATATGATTCTGAAGGAGAGGTATTCTTAGGCATACCGTATTATGCAGTAAATGCACAGTCTATATTTTCAATGATTTAAATATTACACAATGGAGTTAAGAACAGCTTGGTTTTGTTTTAAAGATTTCTCAACACTTTTCTTGCTTAGTCATGTAGTTATCTAGTACATCAACGGAAGTGGGTACTACTTTTTGAGCTTCTAATCTAATTTTTAAAGAAGAAAAGAAATTGAATTCTAATTGTATCTATCAAATTTTTACAATTTTTTATTAAGTTAGCAGTGTAAGATTTTATTGCATTCATATTTCTTTTTTTTTTTAATTTTATTGGTCATCACATTTTCTTACTATAAATGATATCTTTTAACGTTTCAATTGAAGGTAAATGATCCAGTACTTGTACAAAGCAGAAAATTAAGCTAGTAGTTGTACAAAAACAAAAGTATGATAGTCTTATTATTATAATGTCACTATTAAAATTAAATAAATATTCTTAAAAAATTAAGCTTTTTGAAAGTCTTTGAAAATTATTCATTATTATTTATGATGATGTTCAAAAACTAATTAATTTTTGTCACCCAATAGTCTATATTCATTTAAATGGCCAGTAGCACTACTTTACGTACTTATTTAGATTGAAAAAAAAAAATATTTTAAATATTTATACTTGGTAGAGAATATTTATTGGTAAACTCTATCCATAAAAGAACAAATTTGGGGACTTTTTTAGGATTCAGTAATAAAAAATGTTATCAGTATTGACTGTCCAACATATCTCCCACATTTGTACCTGGTTACCTGTATGTGGACCGACTAAAGTAGCGTGTCCACATACTGCTCTCTCTAGCATAACAGAGATCCAGTAAGTTGTCCAAGCATGATGCACCTCCAGTTTAAAGTGATTTGATAATAATTAAGTGATTACTTTATGTTAATCATAGTAAGGATAATTTTAGTTGCCTATTAAAAGTTTCAGATTCGTAGGTGCTGATTATCGGGAAATCAGTATTTAGAATAAAGGTAAGCAAGTAATGTAACCTCAAAAGAGCATCTCTTGTTGACATAGAGCATTGATGAAATTTGATAAAAATAAATATTATTTTTAGTACTTAGGACTTATGATACATTAACAAACAGAAAAAAGTGATTGTTAATTAACTGCAGTCGTGGCCAAGACTAATTCCAGTGATAAAAAAAGGATACTCGAACCACCAATGCAAAAAGCTAAAACATCCGAAAAAAATTGAAAAAAAGTAATAAGAAGAAAACCTCTCAGAAATTGTACTCAAACTTTGAGGTAGAAAATGCTTTGGAAGCTGTAAGACAAGATATGACACTGCTAAAAGCTGCAGAAGAATTTAATATTCCTGAAAGTACGCTTCATTTAAAAGTAATAGGCGTATCACTTGTTAAAACTAAAAAAGGTCCACCAACTATTCTAAAAGAAAATGAAGAAAGATAAATTGTCAGTAAGATCTTGAAATGTGCTGAGAAAGGATATCTCATAAGCAAGTCTCAGTTACTTGACAACATTTAAAAGTTTTTAAATAAAAATGAAAAAATGACCGCTTTCAAAGATAACAGACCCGGTAAGCACTGGTATACTGTTTTTATGCATAGGCACAAAAATTTGAGTACGAGGATAGCTCAAAACTTGTTAACAACAAGGGCTCCTACTTCTGAAAATAATGTTTGTGGCTGATTAAGTCATGTAAAAACGTATTTAGAGAAAAAAGAGCTTTTGAATATTGGTTCTAATAGTGTTTTTAATCTAGATGAAACTGCTATAAATCTTACACCCAAAGACAATTCTATTATAACACTTAAAGGTGCTTTTTTGGTGTACAAAATTATTAGTGCTAATCAAAAAGCATTCTTTACGATTTTTTTCACAGAATGTGCACCAGGGGAACTTCTACCCCAATGGGTTTTATTTGGCCACACCAAGAAGAGAAATTTTAAGTTTCATGCCAAAAAAATTGGTCCGTTGGTTACACTGAAAATTGCTGGATGACAGTTGAGAGTCTTTTTGATTATATAAAAAATGTATTTTATTAGTGGTTGAAGGACAATCGTGTCAAGTTTCCTATTATATTATATGTTACTTGTCTTACACTTCATGCAGATTTCATAAAGAGCATAAAATTGAATTGATAGTTTTGTATCGCAACTAAACCCACATGTACCAACCCCTTGATGTACCTATCTTTTATCCTTTGAAAAAATCATACAAGAAATGAATGCGACAATATAGAGTGGACAACAACATAGTATCCGTTTCAGAGCACATTTTTTTTACCGTGTTAAAATCAACTTTGTCTTCAATTGATTTGTCATCAGCTATAATTAGTGCTTTCAAGTCGTGTGGTCTTTTTCCTTTTAATTCTAGTGCCATTAATCATGATATATTGAAGGAAAAAATCGGAAGGAAGATGTTACAGGAAGTAGCATTACATTTAAACCAGCTTGCCAAGAAGACTACTATAAGCTGATTAACATATTTGATTCTGAAGTTCTGTCTCCTTAAACGCTACAAAGTATTGACAATTTTTTAAGTCAAGAGGTTTGGAATGGAGACATTGAACAGGAAGAACTCCTTCTTTTTTGGAAGAAATTGAAAAAAATGTGTAGTACACAAGCTAGATACAATGATTATACATATATTTATATATATATATATATATATATATATTTATGTTATAATTATTACTTTGTTTTTCATTATTCTTTAACACTTACTGGCAGATAAAGTCATAGAATTTTGAATTGTGGAAGAGAAGGGGAGCGATGACAACATCATCAAAAGTAATAGTATTGTAAATAATTAACACATACGTAGAAATAATTCTGAATTGCATAACTTACTTGTCCTGGCATCTGCTAAATTTTCTGAGTTTTACTAACATCAAGATTTTTCTGCAGAAAATCTAAATACTGGTTTAGATGAAATATATTATATCGATGAAAATGTTGAAAACTAAAAAGTAGTTGCTTTATCTGTAAAATCTGAAAGTATTTACGTTTCATTAAATAAAAATCTACAAGTGCTTTAGCACATACAAGAAAAAAAAACTACTATGTGATGACCAAGATATTTAGGACAACTGTGCACTTATCAATGAGGGTTTGCATGAATCATAATTAATTATTTTAAAAAAAAATCTTTTAAGTTTAAATTTTTTAATCATTCGTGTTATCAGCTCATAAAATTGTAGATCATGATAGAAATTTTGAGGGTGCCATGGCAGAAGTTCATAAGTTATTGAAAGAAAATAAAACGAGTAAAACAAATTCAAATACCAGAATAAATAAAAGTAAATTATTGCAGCCTGACAAAAGTAAGTTTTCAGTGCACTTTTCTCTTATAAATTAATTAGAATACTTCATGTAAATTTTATCTTTATCATATAGGTACTCCAATGGTTTTTCCAACTTATTTGACTCAGGTATATGCACTTACTTTAAAAACTGAAAATTGAAATGATTCTTTTGGATTATTTTTTTGATTGATTACATTCATCAATTCAGATTTAAAGACTACTGTTAGTACTCTCAGTTGGATGTTGAAAGTAGAAACAAAAAAATCCCCAAAAGTCACTAAAACTGTAAATATGACTGAGTAACCAAAATCGCAAAAATATTATATTTTTAAGTCTGTTTTTAAATATAACACATTTTTTGCTTCGTAAAAGATATTGGAGAAGACGATGGCAGTCGCTTAATATTTCAAACATTATTTCCTGTACCTTACTTTTTCTCAAAACAAATAAAAAATAACAATTCTACAGCAACAGTTCTTGTTGCTGCTGTGGTGGATGATGTACTTAATATTTGGGAATAAGAAGAGTCTTCAGTTATAGTTAGTAGAAAAGAAGAAGGAATTGATTGAAAAGAAAAAAATTAAAACTAGAAAGTCAAAGAATTATAAAAAAAAATCAGTAAGAAAACTCTAAAGGAAAAAATTTTAACATTACAAGCCGAAGTACGTCGACTACAAAAAAATTTGATGAAATAGATAAAAAAAATTTGGTTCAACTATCAATGGAAGCGTTACAAAAAAAATTTTAAATGAAACAGGACAAAAATTCAATTTAATTACCATTAATAAATTATTTTACTTACAGTCATAAGTGCCTACGTATCATATTTTACGCTCAATGTATTTATACCTAACTGTTATTAATTATATTTAAGTATAAATAAATTATTTCTGTAATCCTAAAAGTTTTTGATTTAAAAAATTTGAATTTATTTAATTTATTTTATTGATACTCGACTTAACTATAAAAAATTATTTCCTTAAAATTGTCTTTCACTAATACTTTATTTAATCATTGTAAAATATTATTCTGTGACCGTATATACAGTTGAATGTTCTTAAACACACTTATTTCATTGCTGTTTAAGTATCGGGTCCAGTTGTCTCTACATACGTGCCCCTGCCAACAGCTTGTTAACGTACTGGACTCTTAATTAACTATCTTACAAATTTGATTATTCAAATGTTTTCTAAGAATCTAGAAGGGATTTTTTTAATCGATAAGAAAGCGTTCTAGCTATACTCTCAAACATTTTTTTTATGTCAATAAAATCTTATTTCAGATAAAATTGACATAAACCGTATTAGGTATACAAAAATGTCTAAGTATTTTGTCAATTACTGTATAATAAATCATTTTTTAAACATTTTTCGTTTTCTAAAAAATACATAGTATTTTTTTATCTTTATTAATAAGTCTTTTTTGTTTTTTCTCATAACATGTTTTGCTATTCAACTTTTTTTACTAGAGTACCCAAGCCTTGATGGTTTAGTAGTTAGTATGATAACCTCCTAGCTGCAGATACTTGAAAACTGATAGGTTCTAATCCCGTCAAAAATTATTGACATTTTTTTCTTGGTCCTTTGTGATGGGAAGAGCACCAAGGATGCCGAAACATCACTTATCCGATTTTTAAAACAAATGGTCGATTTTTCCGGTGATGTCTGGACTTCCAGAGACTTTTTTCCAAAAAAAAGCCAACATTTGGTCAGATCATTGGGTTAAGTCGCTGTTAGTTATTAAACAGTTGGTACAACGAGTTCAACAGTGAATTAGAAAAATATCTTTCCATTAAACTTTACAATAACTGGGGTGTTCTTGAGATAATCGCTGAGCCATGAAAATAGTACTTAGTAGGATGAATGACCGAGTCGTCTGAGGAGAACTTTGCAAGAAGCCTGCACAAAAGACTCGCATACTTGGAAGAATAGGATGGAAAGTGTGGAAAAAAACAAGAAAGGTATAGATTAGGGACATAGGATAAATAAGAACCGTGCAATAGGTATACGTTAAAATCTTAATACAATACTAGACTAATTAGAATGAATTGCAGATTTTTTAGTATTTCGTGTTATTTACAAGACCTTTATTTTGATCACTCTTGTTGTCACTAATAGTTTTGATTCTATCATTATCATCCATGTTACTATTTAACTATAACTTTTGAGCATTATTAGTAGTAAGAAAATTGTATTAGTTTCAGGGGGAAAAAGTTCTGCCTTTTCATCTTTTATTAAATTTTCTGTTGTATGGTAATTCTTACTCATTTTCAAAGGTTTTAATTATGATAAAATATTTTAAAGAGTGTCATCGCTTCTATTGTTGATTATTTTTTGTATTTATTCATTGTTTCACTTTGTGCATCACGCTGTTTAAGCTCGCAGATCATAAAATATTAGTATAGTCCAGTGTTGCGATATACCCAAGACTTCTCTTGGGTGCTCTTGGCTAGTAGCGCAAGCGCAGAAGAACCATGCTCTCTCTCTCATTAGGCAGGTAGGAGTAGGGGAGCCCCCCTACCTAGCCTTTAACTTAAGCCCCGCCCACTTCTCACAACTTAAATACTACTTTTGACCATACCATCTCGTAGCTCTCGATGGTCGAGCGGACTAAGAGTTTTGCGCTCGCTTGACTCGTAGCTAGGTACTCTTCGATTCCTGACCTTGACGTTTTTTTTTTTTATTATTATTATGAATATTATTATTACTATTATTTATATTATTATTATTGTCATTATTATTATTATTATTATTATTATTATTATTATTATTATTATTAATATGAATTATTAGAGCCGTAATTAAATGCGCAATAAAAATACTAAAATTAGCAGATACTCTTTCCTCACCACCTTGCGGTAAGTATCAGGGCGCGTTTTTTTTTTTTTCAAGAAAAAATTAAGGAATAATTTAATTACTAAGAAAAGAATGATGAAGCTATGACTCAAACTAAAAATACATTCGAAAAATTAAGTAACTTTAAAAAGATTTATTAATAAATGATCAGTTTTTTAGAAATAAAATTCATTTACTTAGCGCGATTTGTTTTATTTTTTAATTGAAAGTATTAATCCAATCAATTTTAAAATTTCTAAAGAACATCTTGAACTATTTACCTCTAAAATGTATAAACGCGATTCAACAGACGATCCAGAAAGTAAAATTCAAGGCAACTTGTAATTAGTTAGGTGTTTCAAAATTTTTTTAACTTCATACTAATTTAGTTTAAAATGGCTCCTATAATTTGTGTATTTCATGCAAAATTAATTCTTAGCTATTTTTACGATAAAGTGCAAGATTTAATATTTAATTTTTTATTTTTAGAGCTACAATTTTAAATATTTAGAGTCTGTGAAATTATTGCTTTGTTTTGTATCGATTGCAATTTAATTAAAAAAGTTATATTTAGATAAGAAATTACATTAATTCTAATTACATGTAATAAATTTCATTCATTTATTTATTTATTGTGTACATAGTATACGTCTGTTTGAAAAAGTTTAAATTAGTCATTAGATTTGTGTCACTTTACAGTATTATTTAAAAACCTAAGATTTTTTTGTTACTATCCAAATAAGTTTACTTAAGGGATATTTCATTAAATCCTGTATTATAAGTGTTCGTATAAAATAGTTGTTGTTTATCAGAGTAACGTTGATAGTCACTTAAAGAAGACTGCTTAGAATTGTAGTAATTTATTTATTTGTTAAAATTATTAATTTGATACTTTATGTAGATTTCTGAATTGATGATTGCTTTAAAGTAGATTATAACTTATCAGTTTTAAAATTAAGTTTAATTATTCTGTTCTTAATTTTGTTTGAATTAAGTGTTTTTTAAGATATTCATTCAGACATCATCATTAGTGGAATAGGCCTATGTGGGATACCACTAAAAAAAAAAATTACGGTAGTAATAAATATTTTTTTATTAGTCCAGTTTATTCATTTTTTATTTTTTTTTGTAAACTTAGTTTATTCCGAAAAAATGATAATTTAATAATAAATCTTATTAAAGTTACTTAATTTTTCGAATGTATTGTTAGTTTGAGTCATAGCTTCATCATTCTTTTCTTAGTAATTAAATTATTCCTTAATTTTTTCTTAAAAAAAAAAAAAACGCGCCCCGATACTTACCGCAAGGTGGTGAGGAAAGAGTATCTGCTAATTTTAGTATTTTTATTGCGCATTTAATTACGGCTCTAATAATTCATATTAATAATAATAATAATAATAATAACAATAATAATAATAATAATAATGACACTAATAATAATATGAATAATAGTAATAATAATATTCATAATAATAATAAAAAAAAAAAAACGTCATGGTCAGGAATCGAAGAGTACCTAGCTACGAGTCAAGCGAGCGCAAAACTCTTAGTCCGCTCGACCATCGAGAGCTACGAGATGCTACGGTCAAAAGTAGTATTTAAGTTGTGAGAAGTGGGCGGGGCTTAAGTTAAAGGCTACGTAGGGGGGCTCCCCTACTCCTACCTGCCCAGTGAGAGAGAGAGAGCATGGTTCTTCTGCGCTTGCGCTACTAGCCAAGAGCACCCAAGAGAAGTCTTGGGTATATCGCAACACTGGTATAGTCACATCTGACCCAATATATTCATGAAATCTTTAGTACTGTTGCATACAGTCACGCGTATTATGCATAACGTGTCTCTCACTGTTACAGTGTGAACAATACTCATACTATAATTGCTTGGATTTTTTGTCCATGTGATAACACTGCAGTGACAGTGTTAACGAGATTAATAAAAATAGTACAACCATAAAGTTAAGATAGTTGTTTCCCAATATATAGGTCAATCTGATGTATAGATATACAATATACATATATCATCCCGTATTCAAAATATCAGAGTGAAATGTGAATGCCTATGTGTATACTTATATATACATAAACATATACATCTATATACTTGTATTCATGTGACAATGCAACGTGGCCACATACGTGATACTTACTTGGTTACCTTTCAAAATCAAACGAAGAGCACTTTTTTATTACTATTACTTTAGAAAAATGTGGTAAGAAATTCTCAAAAAAATAAACGTGTTTTTTTACTGTCTCAAGTAGTTTTTCAATTATTTATAGATAAGCGGCAAGTTTCACTTATTAAAATCATGGGGCTATGTAGTGTTTGCACCATTGCTCCAATGTTAAAAAAGTAATATTTTGACGAGGATATTTCAATAACGACGTTGTAAATCGGTCTCAAATTTTTTAACAGATTTCTCGACACTGATATTAGATTTGCTGACAATTTTGTACCTTATTAGATACTTTTGATTTAGAAAACAACCACCTTAAGTAACGCTCTTTTGGTCACTGGTTACACTGCAAGTTTAGATATTCCACAGTCATACATTCCTGCAGTGTTTTTTTTTGACACACACTTGTTTCGTGTTTTAATTTAGTACAATGCTGCAGTGTCGATACTGTCATAAGTTCAACGACAACTGTAATGAGTAAGGCTTTTCAGTAAGAGGCTACATTACTTTGGGCATTGCCATTTTTTTAAAGTAAAACTTCTTTAGCGACGCTTTATGTAGGGAGTTAACCCGTAAAAGAAGTGAGGAAGGGATGATTGTAGTGCACTAAAGAATCTTTTTGTCCATCTCCCTTCATATAAATATGTATATATAAAGCAAAGTCGCTAAAACTGTTGTAATCGTTAACCGCGAAAACAACTAAACCGATTTTGCTGGAATTTTGCACACTGATTCTTGACACTCCCTAGATGATTTTAGTATAGTTTTTATCTTGAAAAATTTGATAACAATAGCAATGAATAAGCTCAAACTTTTTCAAAAATACGCCAGCTTTTCACTTTAGTACAGTAGGATCCGCTAAGTGGCTTCGACATAAACTCGAGAGCTATATCGGCTAAACTGAAATTAAAAAACATACAATAAATTTATTATTTACATGAGCACATACTTGCATGCTGATAGAGGAGTGCTCTATTCAGTGTTCATAAGCTGACTAGCTATGCTGTACAGTTCATGCCATCTGTAAGTTATTTCGTGAAAAAACATGAGAATATTTAGCATGAGCAATAGTACATGAGTATATTATATTTAATCTTTACTGACCACGACCTTTCCATGAAATATATAAGTATAAGTAAAGCAGTCAAGATATTGATTTTAACTCTGATTTAAAGCTCTTGTAGTCAAAAAATTAAACGTTCAAGCCAAGTAATGTATTATTACTTGGTTAAAATTTTTTTTTACTTATTCATGTGTTTGCTCACAGGGTTTTTGAAGTTTCTTCTGTGTTTCTCTCTTTCTCTTTCTCTCTCTTTTTCTCCGCTGATGATGATTCAGTGACGACTTAAAATCGATGTCCCAGTACTCGGTCATGTCCTAATAGTCGGTCATTTGGCTGATTTTTTCACTATAAATTTTCAAAACATGTATAAATCGGGTAGCTATTCAGACACTAAGCAATTATTCTTTTAATACAACTTAATGTATAAGCCCAATTGAAAATATAACGAAGGCCCATAAAAGAAAAAAAGTGACCGACTATTGGGACATTTCGTCTGCTTAAGTGAGCGAGTACTGGGACTTCCACCTTAGTACTTTCTCTGCTGTAACCAATGACGCTGCTCTCTGCTCTCAGTGATGACGTGATGCTCTCTTCCCTGTTGGTGGTGATGACGTCTTTTACAGCAGCAGGCCTCGTTAATTGGTGGTTTATGCATTTACTGTTTTGCTGTTTATATTTCTGATGTTTGTTATGGATTATTAATTGGCAGTTTATATTACTACTATTTTTTTCTGCTTTTATTATTAAAAGAACCACAATGTTCAGCATTCAGAACTTTTGGGATGAGATCAACTGTTTTTTACAATCTGAATAAGGACTGCACTCTCAATAATAACGTGGTGCTCTCTCTCTCCGTTGCCAGCGATGGTGACATCTTTTACAGTATCAGGTTTCATTAATAGATCGTTTACGCTTTCACTATTTTGCTGCTTTTATCATCAACAAAATCATAACGCTTAGCATTCATAAGTTTTTGCATGAGTTTGCTATTCTTTACAAGCTGAAGAAGAAGAGTATCAACATAGAGTAGAACAAGAGATAATTCACAATATTTCAAGACACAGGTATAATGCCATTAGAACATTATGAGAAATTTTCAAAATAATGGAATGTCTAAAATGAGTGGTGTGCATCAAATCAAATAGGTATATTCAAATAATTTCATTTTTTTTTACGTAAAATTTTACATATTTTATTTTTATTGCATTATTCTAAAGATTCTGCTTTATCCCTGACTTAACATTGAAGTTCCTCTTTAAGTTCTTCTTCAAGTTGATGGTCAATACGCTCAACTTCCTCTCCATCAGAGGTCGTTCCTAATTTATTAGCAAAAAAAATTATAAAAGGTTAATATTTTATACATTTTTTGTTCATTATAAACAAATAAACATTAAATTCATCCCGTCAAAAATACCTTAAGGCTCCAATCTGTAAATAAATAGATAGTTTTTAAAGTATACTATTATTGCTTAATCTAGTCGATAATCAAGTATATTATAATCATCTCTATATAAAATAATACTTACCTTTATTAAATTTCATTGTTTATTACTACTAACACCGTCACAGCAACCATATATTTTAGGAATAATCTCAACTCTACTTCTACAAAAGATTGTTAGTTCTACACCATTATAGGAAGGTGATAAATCTAAAAGTGTTAAATTGATAAATATATAACGTTTCCGTTATAATAAGAATACTGAAATAGCTTTTTTTGGTAGATGAATTATGCTGTGGGATAGAAAAACCGTACGTGTAAAATGAGCCTAGGAACGAAAGCCCACTACATATTACCCAGTTGCTACACTAGTGAAACATGAAAAGGAAAAAAATGTAAAATAAAAATGTTGTATGACTTTTTTACTTTCATACAATGTATTATATTTTAACAATTTTGTAATGTTAAAAAAGGAGTATAAAATAAAAAATAAGTTACTGGGACATCGATTTTAAGTCGTCACTGAATCATCATCAGCGGAGAAAAAGAGAGAGAAAGAGAAAGAGAGAAACACAGAAGAAACTTCAAAAACCCTGTGAGCAAACACATGAATAAGTAAAAAAAAATTTTAACCAAGTAATAATACATTACTTGGCTTGAACGTTTAATTTTTTGACTACAATAGCTTTAAATCAAAGTTAAAATCAATATCTTGACTGCTTTACTTATACTTATATATTTCATGGAAAAGTCGTGGTCAGTAAAGATTAAATATAATATACTCATGTACTATTGCTCATGCTAAATATTCTCATATTTTTTTCACGAAATAACTTACAGATGGCATGAACTGTACAGCATAGCTAGTCAGCTTATGAACACTGAATAGAGCACTCCTCTATCAGCATGCAAGTATGTACTCATGTAAACAATAAATTTATTGTATGTTTTTTAATTTCAGTTTAGCCGATACAGTTGTTTTTATACACTTACCCGATCCTTGCTCTGGATCCCGCTGGGCCTAATCTACAATGAAGAACTCCTTAAGACAATTTACTTATTGCATACTTATTCAAATAACAATAGTTTTTATCTTTAATTTTAATCACCATTCATTGTTTCATACCACACTAGGCCGTTAGAGTAAAAATTTTTTGAATATCTTCTTAATTCGGGTAAATAAACTGTTATTAACATCTTTAATTTCTTTCTTTATAAATTGATCAGTATATCATTACAATTTTTCTTTGGTCATTACAACAGCTTTTTTCATTCTTAGCATAAGTTACATGGTGCAAATAAAAGATTGAAGGGTTAACTATCGTAGTCTACGAAATCATTGTTTCCGTTAAATTGAATGTAGGGAATTTTTGTCTTCTAATAGTGAGACAAATTTACGGCTAAAATTGCTTTTTAATATTAAGTAAGATAGCTAGTTATTTCTCTTATTAATGTTATTACATGATCTTCAAAGATTATTTTTATTTATCACGTATCTAGAAAAGTTACAAGAGGTAAAATAAGAATAATTTAAGATAATCAAAACAGATGTGAAGGGTGGTAAAAAAACTTTTAAAAGACTTATCTTACAGTTTACTTTATTAACAGATTTACAAATTAGAATTTTTTAAAATTTTTGTAACGTTACGTTAGAAAGTTTCATTGTTTTATCGTATGTACAGCTCCTTTTGCTGACCATACATCTAAATTCAAGTAGCTTAATCAATTTTTTTACAGCTTTATTATTTAATTATTTAATTAAATAATTTTTATCAAACAGCATGATTAACTTTTTTGTTAGCTTTTGCTATTCTCAGAAAATTCTAACTATTTTAACAGTGTTCTGTATAGCAAAAGAAAAAAAGTAATGATCGGCTGTAAGAAAGCTTCAGCTGTTCGTAACAGGATTCTAGAATGCCCGCAATAAGAATGACTATACAACTTAATCTCTCTGCAGCTCAACAAATTTTACTTTATTTTGTGGGATAGCTATAAAGAAAAGAGATCTTTTATCATCCTTAGTAGACTTCAGCTTTTTCTAGTGGTATTAAAGGCTGTTAAAAACTAACTCTACTACAACCCAATACTTTAATAACCTTATTTACTATTGGGGTTGTGGGAAGATCGTGGATGTAGTGAAGAGGAATCGAATAATCCAATGCAATCAAAGATAAAGAATCAATATGAGTTTTGCTTTCTAATAGGGAAATACAGATTTTAGAATAGTTAATAAAAGGTGTGTGAGGGGGATTGTGTAAATGTGTTGGATAGGGGGGCATAGGAATGTAACAAAGATCTTATTAGGTTACAATCACAAAAAATAGTTGAAATATTTCGTTATTTTCAAGGATAGGTGGGAGGTACGACAGCATACTCTATCAGTTGAGTTTCTGTACTAATTACTATAGTTTTCTTAACTGTTATTTTTAAGTTATTACTTTCGTTAAAACTTGGTTTTACATAATCATCAAAACTGCGATTTTTGTTTGCAATTTGTACTGGAAATTTAATTAAATACACAACGCCTTTGAAAAGTGATTTTAATTCAGCTGTGCTTTTGGAATTTCTTCGTATGTTCTGGACTCATTAAATATTTCAGTCACTAAGGGTAGTAAGAACTAATAAATAATCCAAAGAAAATATAACTCGTAGTCAAATTCAACTGTTTTAACAAAGCGTTCAATAGTTTTTCTATTTGAAAGTCAATGTGACCAGTTTATTTTTCTTTAATTTGTTAGAAAAAAAAATGTTTTTGGTATGTTAAGTAATTCTTGAAAATTAAGAAATAAGCAAATAAAAATTAGTAACTACTTCTATAATCAGTAGTGAAAGTCACACTTAATTTATGTTAATTTTTTTCAGTTGTGGAAAAAGTTCCAGTTCCTGTACATGTGCCTACTCATCATGTGAAACCTCATCACGAAAATTGGGGCTGGGATTGATTGATAACACTTAGATATCGTATAATGATAACGTCTAACCAAAGTATCATTACGTTGTCATGAACTTCTTTAGTTATTTATAACCCGAAAGTGGTTGCAAAACTATGCCTGTCGTATTTTGGTAATTAGTTTTATGAAAGTTCAAAACCTATAATAAATCTTCTTTTGTTTACTTAAAAGGTATATTTTTATAACCTTAATTGTGTCATGAGATATACAAGAAACAAAAAATAAAAAGTAAAAAAGACTAAAAATAATTATTAAAATATTTGCACATACATCTTTCTTACAGGTAAGTTTAAAGACAAGTTTTTACAAGCAATAATTGCATTAGGAGATTAAAATACGTAGTTTAACAGGCAAATAGGCACTTGAAAGATGGCTCTCTCGAAATAAATATAGCACTCGCCGAAGTAAAATTATTTTGTTCAATGTTCTATTATACTTACCACTTATTTTTACAGACAGTTTTTATAATACAATAAGTATACAGTGTACACAAGACAATCAACGAATGCCTAAGATCTTATGTAAAAAGTAGTGACACAGAAATCTTAAAGTTAATGCAGTTTCGATAAATGCAATAATATTAAGTGCAGAACTAAAATAACTAAGAAATTTCACTGTACATAACAGCGTCTCTGATTACTACTTCCAGAGTTTGATGTTTCTTGATCAAACTAGAAAGTAATATGAGTAAATTAGTTATTACCGTTTATGAATGTAGAATCATCGTGACAATGAAATAAGCAGTAATTTGGCAATCATTGCTTTCAAATTTTACTCATATTTTGTATTTTTTGATCATAAGCTTTTATAGTTTTTCTGGTCACTAACAAGGTACTTACAAAAAGAAAGCCAGTTTCAAATTTATATCTTTGATAACATTATTCAAGTTGAACTAACGAAAACGATAAAAGACCTTGCCTTGCATAATTGTTGAGTAAAATTTTTTGTATGTATTTGACTTTAAAACGGTAGGTTATAAATTGAAAAATTAAGAAAAAATAAAATTAAGATCCTCATACTCACACTGAGGTTATTCTGACGATTTGTTAGTGATAAATATGATAAAAAATTATTAGAACACAGACTGACAAAATAAAGAAAACATATTTTTTAATGTGGCATACCTCTAGAAAAAAAATCTCACGAAATATATTATAAATGAGTCGAGTGGTGATGGCTTAGTAGTGAGTGTACTTGGAACTGATACGACACAAGAACTTGTTTAATTGGCAGTAAAACATAAAAGGAATAAAATATTACACGACTCTTGTATTGCAAAATGTAATATTAGAAATAAAATTAATAATTCAAGTTTTATTTAAATACACATATTAATTAGGGTACATTTCTGAAAGGACTTAAAATAGTATCTGACAATATTATTTGATGATATATTGTATCAGTCGTAAAGAATATCCGATCGTACATTCTGCTATTCTTGAGTCTGGTCAGTCTGAATATTTTATTATTTATGCACAGATAGTAGTATTTTGTACCAACTATCATACCATAACTTACAAATTGTGAGGAGTGGCATTTGTTCTGTGGTTATTGTGTTTGTTACTGATACAATACTATTTTACGGGTGGTGGGCTAAATTCTTAGTGAGTGTAGATTTTTTCAAAAACTGTTTTTACTGGAAAAAATTCCTATAAACCCCGGCTTTTTTGGGGTGGATTTTTCCATGGAATTTCCTTTAGAGTGATTTAAAAGTTTTTTCTTTGCTCCGGAGGTTTTTGGATCAGGGTAAATAAGTAGTAAAATTAGAATCATAGGTAGGGATTAGTGGATATGATGCCAGGCACCAAGCAGGGATCGCCGGCCTTACCAACAAGAAGTAGACCCTGAAACATGGGGCTTATTCGGGGATGCTAATTATCCTGGATCTGATGCTTCGACAGAAAGTGCTGGCTTAACCAGTGAATAGTAGAAGTCCTAAAATACAAGTCTTCTCCGGGGAAAGGCTACACAGTGGCAAGTGGACCCAATGCACCACAGGTACAGAGAAAGCCAGCTTAACTGGTAAGGTGCTTTACTGGAGATATTCTCACTGTGCTTATCGTATTATAGGTATGAAATAAATTAAGAAATTGGTAAATGGGTGTGGCAATACACTTCTACACATGAGTAGTGAGTGGGGGTCAATAGGCTGTCATGGTAACCCAATAAAAAAAAAAAAAAAAAAAAAAAACAATATAACTTACAAACAGATTTGCAGTTATCATACAATAAGCATAAAATTTATCAGTATCAATAAATTTTTTTGCATGGGATATCAAGAATGTTGTAAAAGTGAATTAATATTGTTTCGAATAAGCCAGTCACTTGAGCTGTTGTTTTTGCATATTAACAAAAAATTCTAGCACTATTCTTGCAATCAGTATTACCGGCTCTTTGTTTAACAACATTAAATGTAAAAGATAGCTCCTCTCTTAAAGCTTCTTGAAATTGTATTTTGTAGCCTATTTATGTTTTGTAGTTCTTGCTACTGACTGCTTAAAATCAAGATTGTAAGAGATACGTAAGCAAAATTCAAGACATCTTATCTACGTATGTAGAATTGAAAGGCCATGTTCATAATATTTTTCTTATTAAAAGTGGCTCTTTAGATTTTCTATGCCATTGGCATAATTAGATCTGACCTCATAAATGTAACAACAATTGGAAGTTCTTTGTCCCGTTATAAAAGTTCAAACTTTTCTATCAATCATTATATAACAAATTTAAAAAATGTATTTCAATATTCATGACACTATACTCAATACTATAAGATTTTGTTTTTTTTATAATATTTGCGTATTTATTATTAGTTTTTCTAATAAATTTTACATTTTTTTGTAAGTATAAATTCGTTAATCTGATAATAGTTAATCAAAATTAGTTAAAGATTTCCCAAACGATATTTTTTTGTCCTTTTAATTGTATAGGAGCAAATGAGAACATAAACACAGAATCTTCTGATAAAGTGGTATCTGTTTTTATAGGTTTGTATTTTAGAACTTATAACAGTTTGTTTACTGGTAACGATTTCACTACCATCGAAGTCATAAGTTGTGCGTGTGTCAGAAACTGACGAACTATTTAATTGCTAAACCTATTTTTTTGTGTTTTTTGCTGGTAATTGTTTTTTGTTACATCTATTTCGAATTTATGTGGTTAATGACACCCAAATTCCTTTTGTTGTACGCTTAAGTATTAATATAAAATCAGTTGATACCTGAGATTCGCTTACTTGTATGTGGTCAGGGTAACATTTTTATTTTGTTTTATTAACTGCTGCGTAAGATGGATGTAAGTTAACTCCAAACATTCTATCACAGTAAATTTTAAGTTTGTTACACTTATTTTTTTGAAGTTCTTCATCTGCATACATTGACAAAGCTTTTGTAATGAAATCATTGTAACTATCTTTGTATGTCTCTTTTGTGCTTTAAGATTTTTACTGAACTCCTTAGTAAAATATTAATATATTGTTTCTTCATCATGTCTTTTCTGTGATTTGGATAATAAGTCTTTATAATTCCCCTTTGAGAGCCTAACTGTATTTACAGTTATTGTAGCTTGATTAGTCATATCTAAGTCTCCAGTTACATATGTAATATTACATGTATTATTTAGAGAGGAATTAATCGTACAACTGTTTTTCTAAATTGAGGTGTAATACTGTTTAAATTTTTTTTACTCTACTCGTATTTTTCCAAAGTTAACTATCATGAGGTAAAAACGTGTTTAGTACTTTTTATCTAATCTGATGTTACTGATTATCAAGACACTGTTAGTAGTTTGAATATGATACACAAGTTCATTTATATTGCTTCTATTACTTACTACAGTCTAAAAATTTTCACTTATTTTAGAACGATGTATCCTAAAACTTATGAGTGCACTTATTAATAAAAAAATACCTGATACAGAAAAAAATTGTACTTCAGAGCAGTAGCTTCTGCATCTTAAAGCTCATACAATACTTATTCCTTAAGTAGCCCCAAAATCATTTTTGCAGAATTTTTTTTTTTATAATAGTCTATTGGCTAAAATAGGAAAGTATGAAAAAACAGGAACATAATAATGTGTGTGTGTGTGTATGTATACTAGTGAGGCTCCATCCCCTGTGCGCTTTACACGCCAACCTCCCAATTCTCGGTCAAAAAATAAAAGTTGTGTTATTTAATAAAACTACTTTATTTAATCTTTAAAAATACTTCATGTAATTTTGTACTTTAAAAACTAACGTATATTGCATACAAATATTTTTATACCAAAAAAATTTTTTTTTGAAACAGAAGTACAATTTCAAAAATTTCTTAATATTCATGACACTTTTGTTACATTTAAATCGAAAAATCTGAATTTTACTAATAGTATTGGAAATAATTTTAGTAATTTAAATTTTAAACTTTATTCTGGTAATAATGACAATAAGCATTATGACTTATTGCACTACAATAATGTCAGAATTGAGAAAAAACTGCAGAAAATTACAAACAGAAATTATAATTATTTTAGAAAAACAAATTTGCAAAATAACATAAACATTACAATTTTTTATAAAAACTGAAAAGTTTGTAGTGTCACAAACAGTTGTTACGTACGATAGCATATAGCTATGCGTGCGTGCGCCTCTGCTGGCTTGGGCCTGAAAGGTAGGGGAATAGAGAAGAGAGGTGATAGGAAAGGTAGAGAGAAGGGACGGGGAGATCAGCTAGAGACGCGAGAGGGTAAGGACAAAGTCCGTGAGACGATAATACACGCACAACTTCCCTCAATCATAAGTAATTCTAGTAGAGCATAAGTAACAACAAGTCACACTTCTATTTATTCCCGCACCGAGAATCCCACGTAACAGCTGGTGTCAGAAGTGGGATACAGATAAAATTTTTTACGGTCTGTCGCGTGCGCGGAAATCACTTAGTCTCTCGGAACAAAAAAAAAATTTTTTTTAATTATTTTTTTTCTCGACTTAATTGACGTAATAAATAAAAGAAAGAAAAAGAATATATCTGTCACCGCAAAGAAAAAAGTGTCAAAAGTGCCAGACGCCAAATTCAGTGTGTCAAGTGCCACAAGATAAGGAAATTGGAAAAGTAGAGGAGAACAGGAAGATATAATCGTAAAAATCTTCGATAATGCAAGGATACCAGACAAGGAAAAACTGCATATCAAGCCAGTGGACCAACATACCAGGACACTAGAGGCAGCTACCATTCACTCAACCCGGAAAAATACAGACAAAGAGAAAAAAGCACGGTACGCCAAGCCCGGACTACAGCCACAGAACACGGGATACACGGCACAGGAGAAGGGAACAACGAGCGGAGGCAGAAGCTGAGCAACTCCAGGAAGGATTAAAGAAGGGACCCATAAGTATGCACGGGATTATCGTCATGCTGACCATCGTTACGGCGATCTGGTAAGTGAATTTTCATTACTCGTATATACTACTCATAACTCCCGAGGAAAATACGCACCTAAAAGAAAAAACTTAAATATCGATATTATTTCTAAATCGCAATATCCTAAGACCTTAGTGGCAACCCATAATTGCATGCACAAGCATATAACCGATACAAACGACAAACACCCCATACAAAATTTTTTTAAATTAGCTAATAAATACAAGGAGTAGCCAACCGATAACAAAAATAAAAAAAAAAAAACTATCGACTAACACTCGATAGAGCGCGCGTATCTATCAGGTTAACACAAAATACACAGAAACGACAGCATTTTACGATTAGAAAAATATATACACAAACTAGAAGAGCACAAGACAAACTACAGAAAAAAACAGACTAAAGAGCAACACTATGAGCAACGTAGAAACAAATGATACACTGGGAAGGGGAGTACAGGAAGCCGTGAGGTGCACAGATAAACACGAAACAGGACCAATTGACACAGATGACGAAGTTATACAAATTAATCTAGAAGATGATCCAGAAACGTGGACAGAGTAGCAGAAGGCCAGCAAAAAACAGAAGCTTTTTGTGATGAAAATGCTAAGGAAATTAACGCCAAGCATAAAACGCAGACAGTTACCTCATAGACAAGACATAAGCGATAACGAAACTGATGCGCCATCCCATACACAAACACATAGACCCCCCGTATTTGAAAAATTAACTTTATTTACCGAACGTGAAAACGCGACAACTGACATGAATCGACGAGTCACTAATCCACAAAGCGATAAAACACAAGCCAAACATGACACAAATGTACACGATATAATAAGAGAAGCAGCGGCACAAGCGGTGCAACAATATACAAATCGAATACCTACACCTACACAACCAAAACATCAATTATCACAACAGATGTACGAAGAAGTTACACGGCGTCAAACACAAATGCGAACCCCAGTAGCTCAAGGCGAGCAAGAAATCGGGAACTACGGCATCACCCACAATACAAACCACGACAATAATTATTATAGACATAACACAGCGGCACCACTTTATCCTGCAGGAGAAGACGAGTTAGGTTGGGCAAATATAAATTACTTAAACTCCCAAGATCGATTCACAGTACCCCCACATTACACAGGAAATCCTAATTACGAACGCCCAATTCAGAACACGCTGTCGTCTTTAAGTAACCTAGCAGCAAACATACCGATATTTGACGGCGATTCCGTTAAACTACCCCTTTTCGAACAAATGGTAAGAGTGGTATCGTGGACGGTAAGCCCCGTATATGAAAAATTTTTTTATAGGCTCACTAGCGAACAAGCTGAAAGAAGCAGCCGCCGAATTTATACCGCGCCTGGCACAGTTCTCATCTGTAGATGAATTCTTGGTAGAATTGAAAAATAGATATTGCAGCATTGGAAGCGTTGACACGTTGTTGGCAAAATTAAAAGTAGTGAAACAATACAGAGGGGAATTAGTAGAGGAATACAGCAGGCGCGTTCAAAAATTATACAATAGAATAATAACCCTACACGATTCGGACACGACACTATCACCCGGGCAACGACACGCATTAAAGGAGAGCGCTGAAAAAGAAGCTATAAAGCAATATACGTACGGGATACAATCACCTAACAACTACAGGGTAACATGCCTTAACCCGAAAACGTTAGGCGAAGCCATAGTAGCCACGCTGAAAATGGAAAGCGACTTAAGCCTACGAGAAATAATGCCGGTACGAATCGAGGCCCAAATATACCGAGCGAGAGCAGAAACAAGAGATACGGACGATCGTGCGAGCAGCCATGAGCAGACAGAAGTATGTGATACAACAGATAAAAATAAAATAACAGGGGACTATCAATATTGCTCATATTGCAATGAATACGGGGAGCATGCTACAAAAGTATGTATGAAATTAGTAGCAGACGCAGCGAATAAGAGAATTCAAAATCAAGACATAAAAACAAATGATCCACCAGTGCAGGTATTACAAAATAAACAAAACGTAAGGGATAAAAATTGCGCTTACTGCAAACGCAGGGGGCACTATACAAGCAAATGCCGCACACTAGTAAGAGACGCAGAGAATGAGAGAATAAATCGGAGCGACGGACGCGAACAATTTAACAACAATAACAGGAAAAATACGGAAGGAAATTTTAACTACCGGAATAATTATAATTACCCCCCTAATACGTATAGCCAAAACTATAACAACGATTATAGAAGGATCCCCTTTAACAATACAGGCTACAACAGATATAATAACTACAACAGTAACGCTGATCACTCAAGAAATAATAATAAAAATTACAACAACCAGTACGATAACTACAATAATTATAGAGGAAATTATAAGTATAACAGAAATTATAATAGGGATGAAAATTATAACGACAGAGGACCTTCGAATGGAACAAATGATGCACCTGATGAAAAAATATCCACGCGTAGCACGGAACATTTAAACTCGCAGGATGCTCGTCGTGCTCCCCAAGCGCCGAGCGGGCCCCGAGAATAGAGAACGAGATAGAGCATAAAAACGAAACGGAGTCAGCTGAAGGAGAGGAGCAAGCAGAGTCAAATAAAATACGCATCAGAGGCAAAGATAGCAAGACATCACGCAAAAAAAAGTATACGAGAAATAAAAAAATTAAAGTATCGCTAGAAACAGACTCCGAACAGGCTCCTCAAACGGCTGAGAATGCTCACAAAGAAAAAATAATTGAAACAGAATTTATTACTAGTAGCCCTTTAGCTGGTAAAGAAAAAATCCATGAAAGCATGAACCTACCTCTCCGCAAGGTAAATATATTGAGTACTGGAAGCACACCACCATCAGTAATATTAAACAGCAATCAGCTGCAATCTTATAGCGCAAAATTTTACGCTGATACTGGTGCCGAAGTATCAATTATAAAAGAATGCTGTCTCACTACAGACACGCATTTAGAGAGCAGAGAAATAGTCCTAATAACTGGCGTCACACACGGAGCACGCTGCAAGTTAGGGACGACTAAAATATCTCTCTAACGGTATAATAATGAATCTGCACGTAGTCCCCGATACCTTTCCGATAGAAATGGAAGGCATTATTGGCTGGGACGCTTTTAAGTTGTATAATGGCCTCATAAGCGCCAAAGAAAATTATTTAGAATTGAAAGGCATCAGAATCCTATTACTAAAACCAGAATATTTTTAAATCTCCGCAAAATCAAGGAAAATAATATTTGCGCGTTTAAAAGATGAGAGCAGCCACGTACAAGTCGGCTGGGTCCCTCTACGAATATAAAGGAGGGAATCTTATTTGGAAATTTTATAGGAGAAAATAAAAACTTGAAGATATATGCGGAAATTATAAACATAACAGACAAACAAATTGACGTGCCAGTACCAAAAGTAAATGTTTTCGAATGTGAAACAAGACAAGGGGCGGAACCATTCAGCATTGCTGAGAACGACGCTGAAGGGTTAAACGAAGCCATGATTGGGCTTTTTAACACTAAAAATTTAGACGGACAGGTAAAAAATAGTGAAATTATAAAAGAAAGAATTGCCGTAAGCGGAAAAAATAATGATGATGTTAAGAACAACATCGAAAATTTCAAAGATATTAAGAAATCAGATATAGCAGCTCGAGTAAGCAAAATAATGGAAATCGTCGATACATCTGGCTGCAACATAGAAGAATTAAACCACATCCAGAGCCTCATAGAGTACAATCCGTTCATATTTGGCCTCGACGGCGAGCCACCAAAGGCTACAAAATTACTCAAGCATCGAATAATAACGGCAACAGAGAAGCCAATAGTTGCCAAAAGGGTACGCTATCCAATAAAACTTAAGGAACAGATGCAAGTAGAAATAGATAAACTACTGCAGCAACAAATAATTGAGCCATCGACATCCCCATATAACTCAAATATGTGGATTGTCCCGAAAAACGTGGGACCAAACGAAGAAAAACGCTGGAGGATCGTAGCAGATTTCCGGCTATTGAACGAAATAACAGTTGGTACGTGCTACCCACTTCCATTCCAGAATGAAATTTTGAAAAATTTAGCAGCTGCAAAATATATAACCGTAGTAGATCTGAAGAGCGGGTTTTTCCAAGTAGAGATTCACGAGGAGGACGCTCATAAAACTGCGTTCTCAGGACCAAACGGACATTACCAATATAAACGAATGCCGATGGAATGCATAGACTCGCCAAGTACATTCATGCGAGTGATAACACTGGCACTAGTAGGCTTACAAGGACGGGAGATAGAGGTATATATGGATGACATCATGGTATTCGCAGAAAACTTGGAACAACACGAGATAAGATTCAAAAGGCTCTTAAAACGGCTAGCCAATGCAAACCTCACAATAGAGCCAAGAGAATGCCAATTTCTTAGAAAAGAAGTGAAAGTGCTCGGTCATATTGTAGGCAACGGCCGTATCAAAACAAATCCGGGAAAAATTGAAGCAGTAAAAAGTTTTCCTAAACCAATAAATACGAGGAAAATGAAACAATTTCTCCGGTTGGCGGGGTAATATCGACGCTTCATCAAAGATTACGCAAACATAGCCCAACCTCTCTCAAAGCTTACAAGAAAAACAGCCAAATTTAAATGGGAAGAGGAACAAGAACATGCATTTACAAAACTTAAAAACGCTCTGTGCAGTGAGCCAGTGCTGAGGGCTCCAGATATAAACGAACCCTTTATCGTAACAACCGACGCATCCGACTACGCTATCGGAGCAATTTTAAGCCAGGGAGAGATAGGAAAAGATCACCCTTGCGAATATGCATCCAGATGCTTGAAGAGCAGTGAATTACGATATCCGACATACGACAAGGAATTATTGGCGATAGTGTACGCCAAGGAGCAATTCAGGCCATATTTATTCGGTCGTAAATTTACAGTCAGAACTGACCATGAACCACTCAAACATTTCCACACATCAAAGAAACCGGACTTAAGATTCACAAGATTGAAGGCAGAACTCCGTGGATATGAGTTTGATATTGTTTATAGACCTGGACAGAAAAATAAAGCACCGGATGCTCTTTCTCGCAATCCAGTACTCAAAGAAGGGGAAAAGAACCCAGAACTACCACGCCAGGAGCTGAACGAGCTTGCGGAAAAACAGGAAAGGGACAATCACGAAGACATTAATGCACCACCAGCACGAATATATAAAATGCGTACAAAGAGACAGAGGAATCTAATACAAAAGAACAGCAAAGTAAAAATCGAAACGTCCGACTCAGACGAGCCAGACGAAAAGGCAATTAAAAAGAAGCCCAGAAAACTTGGAGAAAGCGAACAGATATCAAGTACCCACAACTGCAGTAGTACAGACACAGGATCAGAACGGGAAATGACGGAAAAACGAAGAGATAAGGTAGATAAAAACACCCTTACGGCAGTAAACGGAAAAAAAAAAATTCTGTCGCAAGGACCAGCGAACGATAAACTGGCGTACATGTGCAAAGAGAAAAACATGGAAAAAGGGGTTAAAACGACGAGCACACCATTTTTAAAAATGGGTATAACAGAGAGAAGACAACACAGAACCCGTAAACGACAGTTAGATACTCTACATAGGAAAATTGCAGATTTTTCTAACACCGCCGAGCAACCGCACAACTCAAAGGAAATTATTATCACGCATTGGGATACACCAGCAGCAACACTGAGAGATACCGGACGAGAAAAACATTGGGGTTACCAACTAGCGCGGAATAGCGAGACAGCAGAAAGAGCGGAGAAAGAGAGAGATCGGAAAGCTAGGAAAGCAATAGGGGAAACAGCAGCAACAAAAACACCTGACAGAGACAAAGAAAGCGAAGGGAAATCGGAAAATGAAGGAGGGGTATATGACCAGAGAGAGAGTAGAGATAAAAGTAGACAGCAAGTAGATAAGTGAGAGACGGAAATGACCGAACAAAACCGAACGGCACCGAACGAACCTGAGAGCCAACAACTGCCAGATACACAGGTACCCAACGGCGGAAACGATAAGTATAATAATAACAAAGGTCAAATTACCAATTTAAGATCAATATTAAATAAATCAACCAATCGATTCCGAGCAAAGGTCTCAATCGACGTTGAGAAGAAAGACATCAAAGGAAAAGTGGGCATAAGAATCGATGTATGGGAAAGCGATAGCACGCCAACCGCAATGAACGAAGAAGAGGATGCAAAGATTCGAGTATCGGGGACCCAATGCGCAGAACATTACTGACAGCTAATAATGATCGATATCCTTAGAGACGGAAGTTGTCTGTTCCATTGCCTAAAACTTCTATACGGATTGACAGAATCAACAGACGAGCTAAGAAAAATTCTACGCGGGTCAGAATGGATAAATAAATGTAAGGACCCAAAAGGAACCAAACAAATATTAAATAACAGCCATGAATTCGGTGACGGAAAATGTACTATTATATTTTCACAAGAATATGAAGCAAACATATGTATACACCTACAAGCATCACCCGATAAGATAGTATACCAACAATTCATGGGGGGGGGAAATACGAAGAATTTAAACACATGCATCTCAGAAACCAACACTATCAAGCCCTCGTAGACGGAACTAGTGGCGATCACTCACCCAAATATAATAATGAAAATCAAAACGATGATTCCGATATCCAGGAACCTCGAGATAACACAAAAGGAAATTTTGAAGGAGATAGCAACGACCAAGCTGTAAACAAACAAGACGGAGAGAACGATGAAGAGGACGCATGGGATACGGAGAGCGAGGAAAAGAGTGAGAGAGAGGAAGAAGGAGTATGGGAGCCCAACGAAAAGCGCATAATGCCCCCACCTGAACCACTACCTCCACCAGACCCTTAAAGCGACTATAAGCCATTAACTGAAAAGAGTGCAACGACAATAGTTATAACAATATAAATAATGTTAATAATAATAAGGATAGTAATATAATAATAATACTATTGACAGAAGAAATACAGAGTGTAAGAGTAATAAAGATAGTATACCGATAGAGTACATCATATAGGAAGACAGGATACACAGAAACGTACGTGCATAAATATATACAGGAAAAAGCGTTATTTTTTATTTATTCGCGGCCCTCGGACGAGCCGCGAGAGAAAGCAACAAATTATACGGAAAAAAAATATAAAATAACTAATAACTACGTAACTAACGGACATTCAGACAATTTACACCCCCCCCCCTTTTTTCTAAAGAAATAATATTGATAAAATACAAAAAAAAAAAAAAAACTTTTTCTCGTTGTGATCTTCGGACGCACGCGCAAAATAAAGGGGAAGAAAAAAAAATTAAGAAAGAGAATAGTATACTTACGTGAAATTTTTTTGGCTGTACAACATCCAACTTACAGGAAAATGAGTAATAGGATAAAAGATAGAGTTACTGTATTTTGCAACCCTTAAAAAGAACAGGCATTGTCAAAAAAAAAAAAAAAAAGAAAAATTGTTTATGATACGAATATTCTATGTTTATACTCAAAACCATAGAAAAAAAATTATAGTAAGAACAATAATAAATAGGTAAATAATAATAATTATTATTGTTCTCTATAAGAAAAAAAAACAATCAAAAGAAAAACATTGTTAACAGTACAAAAAAAAGGGATTTAATAACAAAATAATTACAAGTACAATTACGATTTAATGTGACGCACTTCAGAACAGTGTTATTAGTAAATTTTAAAGGACGTGAGACATGCAAAGTTTCAACAAAAAGAAAAAAAAAAAGATCTTATTTTCAAATTATTTTGATTTTAATTATCAAGAAATACAGCTGCAATTGAAAAATTTTTACCAATCGCGCACTCAGCTATAACTCGTCAAGTACTCTATTCATAGCCACTCCTGATATTCCTTACCTACTATCAAAATTAACGGTTATCAGAGGATGACAACAACTACTGAAAATTCTGAAGATTTGGTTACATAGCAAGACTAAAATAAAACTGAACAAGGGAAATAGTCACACACATTTAGTTTGGAAGCCATATAAGATTAGATTTCCGCCACTGTATAAGAAATCAAAATCACAATTAAATCTGAAACAGCATTTCAAGATGACAATAACAGTAGCATCTACATGCATAGTCATACAACATAGCAGAGCTTACAGGGGATAGTTCTCAACAAAACAAAAAAAAACATATACATACATTAAATATGTACATACTTAGGTGTTATATGGGAAAAACCCTATAATATCAGTCATCAGTCTCATAAACAAAGCCAGAACATCCTAAGCGGACACCTGTGATAAAAATTCCTCAAAATCCACAGTACACATAAAACATAAATTGCCAGAACAATGGAGCAACCCTGCTACAGAAACACTACACAATACTATTAGTGAATGCTAGTACTACCAGGGCAGAAGAGATACACGCCAGAGAAAAAAACAACTCGATTATGACAACGTAAAGGAAAGTTAAAAACCCTCGTATTGTCTGACCCAGATACATGTATCCAGAAAAAAAAAGAACCAAACATTTACGAATCATACGAAAATTAAAAAAAAAACCAACAAATAACCGCCAAAATACCAACGAATTTTATTATGAATTTCCCTTCCAACAACGTACATGGTCACCAATCAAAGAAAGAAACAAACATGTATTATAGCTGAGAAATATTTTAAATTGATATTGGACGAAAAAAAAAACACATTTCATATTTGATTAAATCGCGTATGCAACCAACACATCCTTCAGAGTCCACTAATGTAAGCGAAAAAAAAAAAAAAAAAAAAAACAATGTTATATTTAATAAGAAAATTAGAATAAGCATTTTGAACACGAAAAACATAAAAATAAGAATTTAACATGAGGCCAGAAAAATATAATGTATAAAAGGGATGCAAAACAAATAAGTACCTAATAGCAAAATCTATCAGCATACAATAAATAATAAACAAATCGTTTTTATCCTGTTACGTTGGGTGCAAAGATTCAGTATATTGACTCAGCTTGCCTTCTCTTTCTTATAGCAATAGTCAAATTTAAGTGCCATTCTCACGGGGGGCCCCGCTATTTACTTGTATTAGAATAATTTCAGGTAACAAGCGAAAGAACACCAGTCAGAGAGCCAACGAAACATCACTGGACAATAGTTTGGCATTGAAACCAGCAATAGTTTTACAGGAAGGTATCAAGACAAATCTAAGTGGTGTACTAATACAAGGGCAGTAATTGTCCAAGCAACCAAAACGAAGAAAAAATTTATTAATAGTAAAATTAATGAACGCAGTAAGACCTTAACCCTCGACATCCTTGACACAAAAAAAAAAAAAAAAAAAAATTTGAAACTGACAATTATATAAATTTTTATCCAATGCGAGAATAAACTGTTTAATAACCCTGTATAGTGCATATGTACATAAATAATAAGCAAGAAAACTGTAATAAAGCGATTATATAATATAAGTAACGAAGCGAATTCTAGAATAAATTTTTTGTACAAGGGAAGCGTGCAAACAATAAACAAAAAAATGTATACACATAAAATACAGCGAATTAAACCGATAGAGGAAATAGGGATAGAGCGCTTCAAACTACCCTCTTTCTTCTAACCGGAATATGCTATAAAACACAAACAACATAACACAGACATACACATCGAAAAAAAAATCGCCACCGAGGACGTCGGCGTCGCGGCCTCGGACGTGTTACGTACGATAGCATATAGCTATGCGTGCGTGCGCCTCTGCTATCTTGGGCCTGAAAGGTAGGGGCATAGAGAAGAGAGGTGATAGGAAAGGTAGAGAGAAGGGATGGGGAGATCAGCTAAAGACGCGAGAGGGTAAGGACGAAGTCCGTGAGACGATAATATACGCACAACTTCCCTCAATGATAAGTAATTCTAATAAAGCATAAGTAACAACAAGTCACGCTTCTATTTATTTCTGCACCGAGAATCCCACGTAACACAGTAAAATAAGATGTAAAAAAATAGTTTAAGTAAAAAATGTGTCAACACATGGAACAGACACAAATAAAAATGTTATACACAAAGAAAAAACATTGAACAAAACAAGCTACTTTAAAGATCATTTTTTTACGGAAGTGAGGTCGTCACATACACATATGCATAATTGACTATAAAAAGGATTATCATAATTGTTTATAAGAGATTTAGGTTTTAACATGTAAAACTTGACCTTGAATTTTTAAACTATTTATTAATAGCTTTTTTTCTTGTCTCACGACATTAGCACTCAATAATATATTGAATAAAACATCTAAAATTATCATTAATTTTATAGTTGCTTTAATTCATCACCGTACTGACTTAGAACAGGTCAAAATATATTTCCACATTCATAACAACCAAATGTTTGTCTGTCACTTTGCCAAAGTTTTACACAATAGAACTCGTTGAGTTAATATTGTAGAATTTTTTTTTTTATAATTGATTTTAAATCGCATTAAAAAAGCAGAATCTTTAAAATGTTAAGAAAAGTTGACAAAATACTTAATAATACATTAAAAGATGCTGCTATTGCTTTAGGTTTAGTAAAACACAATTTCCAAGTTCATAATCTTTTCGAAGAAGCATGTAACGTTATGCTGCTATGCCAATAGAGGACATTTTTGTGTGGTATTTAGTATCTAAAGGCATTTGAGGCAAAAAGTCATGAAAGAGTCAAGAAAGTCTTTTGAAAATTTTTTTTTTATTTACTTACAAAAGAAGTTGTCAATTGTTTGATTTCATATCATTGTTAGAGTCGATATTGATAGAGCTATAACAGTTGAAAAATTACTTAAAATGATGATACTCTAAAAATTATTGTAATATGTAGAAAAGAAATAAATATTTTTAATGTGGTAAGTGACAAGCAGTACAATAAACTCAGATTGGACAGTTTTTGTTTGACTACCAACTTCATCTAATTATTAAATCAAGTCTTAGAAACTGACATCGCAAGGTGAGATGCTTGGAAATATTCTCCATAAACTTATTTTTTATTGTGCTTAGCTATCTGTTACTAATGTAAGACAGCGAATATTAACGAGCTCAATTTATAAAGCATGTGCATCACAAAACGTAGATATGTAACTACACAATTTATAACTAAATTGATTAATCATTATTTTTTTATAAGAACTGCTGAAGAAGTTACAAATTTTTATAATACACAATATATTAAAAATTTAATACATGTCAATGAATTAGTTTCTACTATTTTGTATTATTCGTTGTTTTTACAGCGTTCATACTAAAAAAAATTTTTTTTCATCGTAAAACAGTTGAATTCTAATCAATAAGATTTTAAACTCTCACGATTAATTATCTGGCACATTATTTTTTTATTTTTAGGGTGAGCAATAGTTGATTTTATAATAAATTGCTGAAAACAATTAGGATGGCATTAAAAAATAAAACTTCTGTTACAAAAGGCTTAGACTACTAGGGTTAACAATTTTTCGTAAAGCCGTATACATACAAGATATTAAACTTTTATACTTGCAAGTGTCCTGTCTTCTTCATTGATTCTATAAGCTTGCTTAAAATAGTAAACAAAAGTATAAGCCATTCTTTTTTCCTGATTCTAAATGCATACTTCTACATCTTAATCAAAGTTACTGATTCAGAATTTACTAGAATCATGGAGTTTGTTTAGAATGCAAGATGCAACAAATACAAACATGATTTACTTTTAGTGTCTACTATATTTTTCGAGTAATATAGAATTTTAAAACACCTAAAATCCCTAGCATAGTTTTGTTTATCGCTGTCAGAAAAGGTTACGAATTTTTTTAAAATTTGAATTAAAAGTACTGTTTACTCCGAATGATAAAACCAAATTTTCTGACATATTGCATATGTTGGATATATTTAGCAACGTGAGTATATGTTTATCATATTAAACTTAGTGATGAACAGCGTTATTCATGTTGTTCTCCGAAAAATTCGTGATGTGCAAGAAAAAATAGTATTTTTTCTAAAATCATGTTCGTGACCTTTTTTTGCAGTTATGATTTTATTTCCGGCTTATGTAAAAGAGCACCTCTGATTCCAATATCTATTATATAATTTATATGTTCTTCATTTTATATCTTATATAATGTATATCTTACATAATTTTTTGTTCATAATAGTATCTATAGAATTACACTACACTAAGTAAGGGGGAAAAACATAGTTGATTCATCAAATATTTCGACAGAAATGGAAAAAAAAGTGTTTATGGCTCATTAATTTTTTCAAACTATTTTGATTATTAAAAAAAATTTAGAAAAATTAAATCCTGATAAACGTGATGTGTTGGATCCTTTTCGATGGAAATATTTTAAGAATTTTAAACATGGTTTTCCCCTTATTTTATCGAATAGCGTGGTCGCACTTCATACAAGTTTAAGCACACGACAAGTGGCTTCTTGCTATTATACTCGTCTAACTTCAGCTCCCTGATTTTCAAAATTAAAAAAAAAGTATTCAACATTACCATAACCTTTATGTTTTTCAATACTCAGGCTAATAAGTGTTAAACTACAACTTTTAAACAAAAAATCTGACATAAAAAGCCTTTTAAAATCGTCATGAAGAGATATGTGGACGTAATATGCTCAGTTCTAAGATTTTACACTGTTTAGTCCTGACTGGATAAAAGTATCCAATCCTGAAGTTAACTGCAAGAAAATAAGTGTATATATATATGTATGCAGGAAGTTATCGATAGCAGACACATTACCTAAAAAGAGAAAGAGACAGAGACCGAAACTGACTATTGAAATTCGAACTCGATGCAATGTTGTTTGCTTTAGTTACATGTATGCATCCTGCCGTGTACGTTGCATGCGCACACGTATGTATATGTGAGTGTTACTTGTCTACGGAAGTAGACATGTGTGTGTAGGTGTGAACGGTCTACTTCTACAGCATCTATGGATGATACTGTGTACATGTGCATAGATGTGTATATATAACACATATAGACAAGTTATTTTTATTACTTTTATAAAATCAACTACCCAAAAAATTTTTTATGTATAGTAGATCGATGCAGTCAGCCAATATTGATTCGATGGATTTTTATTAAGTGATGTAACCTCCAAATATTAAAAAATACACCAAATCTTGAGAATGAAACAATAAAGAAAACAAAAATTGATTTCTATTGAAAATATAGGATTTCCTACTACATTTTGATTTAAAATATTTCACCAACATCTAAGCAAAAACTTTGTTAATCTAAGGACATCTTTAAGTTTGTTTTTAACTTACTTTATATTAAAAAATCTTGTTATGTCTCCTTCACAAATTGTGGTTACTTAAAATGTACGAAAATTATTGGGAGCATGATGTAGAAATGGTAGTTACAAAGATTTTGATCAAAAAATCCAAAACGAAAGTTCACTTCATCAGATACACAGCTTCTCCTGTACTCTATCAATCATTTTTTTAAATAACTGAAAAAATAAAAACTGCCCAAATAAGTAGATACGGTAAATTTTACTCCAAGACCTACACCCAACATCTCTTTAACAGTCAAACTAGATTTTCCAAAAATATAAACAAAACATCCAACCAGCTCATGCAGATAAGAGACAGCGGTAAAAATAAAGACTTGTTAAGATTACCGTTAGTACGGCATCATTGCAGCCAGAGTACTGTATAGATAGACACGGCCTTATGCGAACGACAGCGACTTTTGGGTTCGGGATACGGTGGTTTTTTAGTAAATTGAGGATGCTAAACATTCTGGAGGTGATTTAAAATTGATATCTCACTTTATTATTGAGGTATCACTTCATATTTGAGACAGTAAATAATATCCGAGCAGTGGAGGCGTTGTAGGGCAATTTCAGCGAAATGAACCATTTGTAATAGTTACCATAAACTCTTTTCACCAGAAAATACTGCTTGGAAACTTACGTTTGCAGTAAAGAGTGACACAAGAGCTCCACTTTTTGTCCCTGTCATGTAAATGATTCGTAATGGGTTATCAGAGTATACGTCATGTAACCATACTGAAAAGCACTGTAGATTTGAACATTAGTACAGTACACAAATACGTGTGAGTGTATAATACTAATTAATTTTACCGATACACTCGTGATCATCATGTTCGTAATAAGCGCTTTTGAAAACCCCTATACCTTACCTAAACTCCATCCAAAATACTATCATACAGCCATACCTTAAAAACCGTCATCTTTCCGAAGAATCCCTTTACTCTTTAGTAACTTGGCAGGAAATGTTGGTTTAATCAATTATATAACTGAAGGCCGTGCACTTCTTCAGCTCCATATCGTACGAAACAAAAGTTACCCAAGAAATGAGTATTGTTATTGCAATGCTTTGGACTGTTATTTGAAAGTCAACTTGTATCTTTCAATTATTCATTTCTAAATTTCGATGATTGTAAGCTCGTTTGGATGGTACTAAATCTGACATTTGCTATTCATCCATCGCATCATTCTTTTTAATTTACTGTTAGATAACGTAGATACGATATTCCGTATTACCCTACTTGATTGTGAGCTTCAAATTTGTGCAAAAAAAGAAATCTTATTAATTTATAACTATTCTTCATAAATCGTAGATTTATATCAATTGTAAGGAATAGTATAGTCTAAAAATATCGCCCTTTACGTCAATGTTACTGTGGATGTTTGATAGCCTTACATTGTAAATTGATGCTTTCAAAACATAATTTAAGTATGACTATGAAAATATTAGATCTTACTAAAAAATATTGTTTTTGATTTTTTATTGAAAGGGCAGATGCAAATAGTGTAGTTCTATCACACCCAGCTAAAATTACACTTATTTATTTAAAGGAGTTTTATCAAAGGTTATTGATTTTAGTCATTGTCATTTAGCACTTGCTCCAAAAAGTTGAACCTTTAAGTTTTAGTTTTGGTTTCCAATGATCTTATCAAACAATTCTTCAATTTCTTTCTCTTCAACGATACTGGCCAGACTACGGAGACCGAGCGTCAGTTTTCGTGAAGTGGTTAATACCTCATCTTTTTCAGCCACTTAACGTTCAACTTATCCAAAGAATTGTGAGATATTCAGCGTGGTTCTGCATCAGCTCACAGTCCTTTAAAAAATTTGGCCTCTTTACTTTTGCTCCACTTGAGCTTTTCTCCAGGCTAAATCTAGCGCTTTTCTAAAAATGGGGCAGCTTTCGCTGGCTGCTTCATGTTTTGTGTTCTTTGTCTTGCAAAGAAAACATCGTGCTGTACCACTGGAATATTTTTCGCGGTGATTGCAGCTCCTACATTTGAAACACAGCTTCGATCAATCTTTTTCTTTACAGTCATGTGATAAGTATCCGTAAGTGATCTTATACTGAATGATCAGCCAATGCTCACCCTAGATAAACCAGAGAATTTTTGAAACATTGACTTATCTACATGAGCAAGAGATTTTTTTAATTACTTATTATAACACCACTTCCTGTATTGAGTGATCTTTACAACAAATAATTAGACTAAACTCATGTCAATGCTAATAAGTTGATAATTTAATTGTTTCAAAATCATCTGGTTATCTGACACAAGCATTGGCTGATCACTCAGTAGAAGATCACTAGTGACCATATCCCAGACATTTGAAACACCTTGTTACCACTAACCTTATTCTAACATGACAGAAGACGAATCCAATCTTAACCCGGCCTGTGCTTTCGACTTTCTTGGCAACTGTTACGTTAAGAGTTACCAACGCTATTCTCTGTTCTCTACTGTTCGGCTAAGGAAGTTAAATCTTCAGAACTTAGTTTTGGTTACCAGTAATCTTCTAAACAGATTCTTTTATATTCTTTTTTTTTAATAATACTGTCTAAATCTTTGATTTCAAACGTCACTTTTTGTGCAGTAGTAACTACTGTTCCTTTGCCTGCTACTGGCTCTTCCACAAGTTGAGAAAATTTTTCGACATCCCTAACTCCTTTGGTTTTTAGGGGCAAGTCTTCTTTCTTCGTGGCAAAGACACTCTGGATCACTGCATTGGTTTTTTCAGGGTTAAATCTTGCCTTCATCGTCTCAAGTATCCCAGTTTGTCCTTTCCCGACCTTTACCAAAATTTTTGTCATCGTGTCAAAGCTTTTTTTTTGGGCACTCCTATCATGAGAAGAGACCTCTTTCCTCTCGCCATTACTAACTCTCTTCTTTTTTACGGTCACAGCTCTTTGCCATTTTTTCGGGGCATTCTGAGGGACTTTTGTTTTGCTTTATCCGTGTTATTTTCTTAAGGGCAGTGTTAAGAGTTTTTTTCTGCATCTGCCGACGGAGACTGTCTCTTTTTTTTCCTGTATTGCAGTGATACAAAACTCTTCATTTACTGAGTACTATAGTACTCTTTTTTATTACTTAGTTCCCATACTTTTCTTGAATTGCTTCGAGCATCATTCCAATTTCTCTTGTTGCAGACCGAACTTACTCCAACTTTTGGTTCCACCTCGCTCTTAGATCTGCATTGTCTCTTTCCATAAAGTCAAGCTCTTCTTTTGACTGATTGCTAAAGACAGTAACGTTGGATTCCTCACTCGCGTTACTGCCTATATTCGAGACAATTGTTCGTCGGCCCTTATCTAATGAAAACTATGGGACATCGAATAGTCCCTGCTGGCTAGGAATAGCGTCTTTGTCCCCACCCCCTAGGATTCGTGGGGTCTATGACAGTCTGGAGTAAAAGTTTTGCATTGACGTTTTTCATTTTTAGTATCTTTTTACTGACGTGTTGACCGACGAAGGCCAGCACTACCCTTATTTCTCAAATAAAGATTTGGGAAGGATTAAAACCAAGTCTGCAGCCTGCTCTGTTTCTAGAAAAAAATTTTACTTGCTTGGGCTGGCCGGAAGTCACCACTTTCCCTCAGTCCTAACCACAGAGACTGCCATGGCGTTACGTAAGAAGTGTGGACGCAGTGCTTGCGTCTAGTGAATTTTAAAGTAGGCAACCTATAAATAACCCAGCGCGATGAGCAGTAAGCATAAAATCTCATGACCAGAGCAGATAACCCACCAAAACGAGCTGGCGTAAACAATGCACTAAAAAAGCCACCATGTAGCCTCCTCAGTGGTAGTAAGACTAGATTAGACTTCAACCGTGTCTTTTTCATTTATGAGGTATGCAGCCATATCAGATGTGGTTACCCGTTAGTATCTTAGCCACATCATCCAGGTTCACCTGCCACGTGGACCCCCATGCCAGCCAGAAAGAGATTCCGCTACCCGCAACCCGAAACAACTCGTAAAATTGCCTGTGTTAGTGTAGTAAGAGTGTAAGGCCTGTATCAAAGAAGAATGTTGTAACTACCGCTTACTTCTGTACACGACGGGGTGGTACGCCATCTATTTAAAGCCCCCTTACCTGACCTAGGCTGCCAGCAGTTGCAAATGAAGTAGCAGTAGCAGTTAAAAACGCAGTAGTAGTAGCAGTGGCAGTAGCAGTAGCAGCAGCAGCAGCAGCAGCAACAGCAGTAGTAGTAGTAGTAGTTTTTTTTTTTTTTTTGTGGAGGGAGGGGTAATGCATTGAGGCACGCCGCAGAAAGAGCAGTAGTGTGGGATTCGGTAGATCTTATTCATTAGACCACCCATACCCACTAAGCCCCCCCCCCCCCATGTCCCGTGGCTTTTGATCCACCCCGGAACCGCGTTAGCATTACTTCAGGGTAAAGCCACCAGGGAGACCATCGCGTCTCACAGCAGTAACGAGCTAACTCACAACCATTTGCTAAAGGTACAGATGCTATCGAGTCCTGAAAAGGACTTGGGGTCCCTGAGGACAAGCACCTTGTCTAACGCTTCATAGTAAGCCACCTATTTAGCCAGCACCACTATAAGCTAATGCTTTCCCTTGCTGATAGGTAAAAAGTACCCAGCACAGCGTGGGTCCACATAAGCCTGTCTTTCAACTCATGGCCTTTTTGCCTTACTTTGATCTTACTTGGGCCTTATCCCAAGCCTCTTTTAGAGCTCTTTTAAATAAAGGGCAGCTCCCGCTGCCTGCATCGTGCTTGTTGTCCGTTGTTGGGCAAAGGAAGCACTCTGCTGAGCCTGGACACTCTTTCTTCTGGTGGTTTGAGCTTCCACGCCGGAAGCAAAATTTGGATCTGTCTTAGTTCTCACAGTTACAAGAGACGTGTCCATATCCCAGGCATTTGTAACATCTTGTTACCTTAATTCTTCTTCGAATTTGGCAGCTTACAAAGCCAACTCGTAACCTGCCTTCCTTTTCTACTTGTCTGTTCGTTTAAGTCCGTTTAAGTCCAGGTTCGCGTTAGAATTACTCCAGGGTGGAGGCACCAGGGAGATCATCGCACCTTTTAGCATTAGCAAGCAAGCTCGCTACCAATTTCAAGAGGTGCCTTTTTTTGTAGGCTGATTCCTTCGAAGCACCACTGTGCTTGATACTATCCCTAGCTGATAAGTAATGTACTTAGTGAGCCTTTGCATCAGTCTTTACAAAGGTTCGCCTTTTACTTACGGCTGATTTGGGCTTCCTTTTTGGTTTTTTCTAGTGCACGTCTAAATATTGGACAGTTTCTACTGCCTGCTTTGTGATTTATATCCCGGTCACACAGAGGAAAAAACCATACTATAAGCTTACAGTATGCTTTCTAATGATGTGGGCATCGAAAATATCTAGTAATGGTCAGACTTTTATTTATACGGTAGAAGACAAATTCAACTTAAATTCTTTCTTCATGCTCTACCTATTGTGCAGCTGTTTTGTCAAGTGTTGCTAACGCTATCCTTCGTCACAGAGATTGGCTTTCAGAAGTTGGACTTTTAAGGCTTGGTTAAAGTAGCTGATGGCTCTTTTATAGGATTCCTTTACTTCTCCTCCTTCAACAAAATTATCGAGGCCTCGAACATCAACCATAGTTTTTCATGACGTTGATACTATCTTTCTCTGCCATTTACTGCCTTTTTTTCACTTCAGAAAAATTCTACTGAATTTTTAACTCCTTTGGCTTATAGGAGTGAATCTTCTTTTTTGGGTTGTAACGACACTCTCTACGACAGCTCCTGTTTCTTCAGAGTTTAAGTCAGCCTTCAATGACTCAAGTATCCAGGCAAATGTTTTTTCTTTTTTAACCTTTTCCAGGACCTTTGTTGTCACATCAACACTTTAGAATTTTTCTCTGGACTATTACAAGCACTTCTGTTTCTCTTCGCTCATTCTACTACCTCGTAAACACAGTTCAGAGTCTTTCGCTGAATTTGCTGATGGAATTTATCTCTTTTTTTCTCTGTACTGCAATGAGTTCAAAGTTTTCTTCCAGTTTCTAATGTGACTACCTATATGTTAAAGGACCTATTATCTCAAGACTTCTGCTTTTATACGGTTATTAAAGGCAACCTTAAGGCCATTCTTAAAAACCGTTGCCGTGTTACCAAACCGCTAGTTAATGGCCTTAAGCGTCTTCTCTATTTTCTCCTTGGCTAACTCAACACGATCTATATCTTTAGATCTCTTTTCTTTGAATTTAACTCTTTTTGTATCATACAGTAAGCTTTCTCTTGTGATGGGTTGCTAAAGACACTCACGTTGCTGTTGTCGATTGCATTGGTGCCTAAGCGTGCAAGGCTCAGTCTTCGTCCTTTGCATGTAAAGAGACATGGAACATTTAATAGCTTCCGCTGACCACGAATAGCGGCTTTGCACCCCGCCCCCCCACAGACTCTATGGGGCCTCCAGCAGCCACCTAGGTTTTCACCAGATTGAAACTGCTAGTAGATTCCCTCAAAGAGGTTCCCTCATGGGGTACTTTTTTGCTTGGAGATTCTTTATTATAGTATTTACTTTGTTTTGTACTGACTGGTAAAGGCTAGCACTACCTTTTTTTGGAAGTTAGTATCTGGAATAGGTAAAAATTAGCGTTTTAGTCCCTTCTGTGACCAGAAAATGGCGCTACTTACTCAGGCCAGCCGATAGTTACCATTCTCCCTTAATTCTACCTACGGAGGCTTCCCTCACGTTGTTTACAAAGTATTGAAGTGGTGATTGCATGTAGTGAATGCTTATATAGGCGCACTAAAAGTGCTCCAAGGAGACGAGAAACAGACATACAAACTCATGACTAGAGTGGACCCCGCAAAAACAGGCTGGTGTATACAATGCACCGTAAAGTGCCACTATGTAGCCTCTGAAGTGGTAGTAAGCCTAGATTAGTTAGCCTACCACGTCTTTTTATGTACAATACATGCAGCCATAGCAGATGTGATTAACCAGCATTACGCAGACCTTATCATCTAGTTGCACTTGCTGCTACGGTCCCCACAACAGCAAGAGAGAGATCCTGCCATCTGTCACGAGGAATAACTCGCTAAGTAGTATAACTGTGTTAGTTTACTATGGATGTATTACCTGTACGTGTGAAAATGTTATAACAGTTGCTTACTTCTATATATGACTGGTGCCAGTTTTTGTTGGTCTGCCTTAAGTATTCAGGCTATACTTACGGCAAAAGTGGAAAGCAGAAAGCACAAAGTACAGGGAGCGCAGGCCAACCTACCCACATCTATGAGAACAAAAACAGAAAGTTTATGCCCACAAACATGGATACATAAGCCAAGACGACTTGTGCTCCTGAGCCAAAATAAGCATAGATACGGCTCTCGTGATCAAGGCCTTTAATACCCTTTTTGCCTCAGAAGTACAGTAGGTCGAGGGACAGTGTGGTAGATAGTAAAGTGCGATCCTGATATGTTTAAGTCATTTCACTACGTATAGACATAGTTTATAATGCTTAAATCTATATATACAGTTAATTGTCTATATATAGCGTAATACATAGTCATCACGTCATCAGTAGTAGTATTGCTATATATAGTGAAATGACTTAAGCATGTTGGACATCCGCCACACTGTTCCTCAACCTATTGAACTCAGAAGGCCTACTTATCGATGCCTGAATCCTGTGTGGTGTAGATGGCTGATGCTATCATCACCATGCAATGGAGATAGGCAATCAACTGGCCATGCCCGGAGAGGAACTAGGTAAGGTAGTAATTGTTCTCTCGGTCACCTCTTTTTTCACCCATGGTTGCAGGTCTGATATCAGCTAGAGCATCCACCTACGTACCCCAGCCTGATCTCATTACTGTTACCACATTGTTACCGTTTTCTCCCACCTGTCACGGTCACTGTTGTCACCAGAGCAGAAAAATTTTTTTCACCACCTCAGGGCAAGCAATATGATGAGGATCGTTTGTGTTATCAACATAACGGTGGTAGAGGAGACCATGTGATAGTCGCACGCCATCCTCAGGGATCCAATGCGTTGCACCAAAGTGAGGCGCTCCAACGTCCCATCTCACCAGAGCATCTACCCACATCTGCTCATTGTACAGCAGTTTTGAGTTGGAGACCAACGCAAGACGCCGTTTTTTATCTTCTTACGGGCCTCCAACGTAAGGCATTAAACATGCAAGCGCTCCCACAAGCCTACCAGCTTTGTTGGCAGCTCTTTTGATGTACTCTTAGACGGTTAGTTGAGAGTTGACCCACAGTACTAGTTAGCGCATCACCGAACTCGTACAGATTACCTTAGCTGCAACGTTTGGGTAAAAGTCCCCCCAAACTATTTCTACCTAGTGAGAACGACCATCTCTATCGTATGGATCACCAGTATGTGCAATGCTATGTCATTAGCAAGGCCTGTCAGCTTGGCCCCTGGCAACATTTCAATATGAAAGAGGTCATCATAGACTACGTTCCGGGGGTTGGGGCCAAGGTTAGGGCCCTAAGTCATTCCTGACGCTCTTTCTTTGTCCGTCTTTCGTGCTGTACTGACATACCTGATCCTGGAGATAGCTGTCCAGTATCTTTTTAAAGTAATTTGGTACATTCTATTGCTTGAAAGCCATCATAATGCCAGGCCATTTGGCCAAGTTGAAAGCATTTTCGATGTTAAGAGTTACTAGGACGCATACGCTTCTTGTCTTATGTAACGGCTTCTATGCCTTCCTAACCAACTTATTAACCTTAGTCACAGCAATGGCTATCAAATGTCCCTTTTTAAATCCATACGGGTTGTCTGAGAGGCTGATAACTCCATTTAATTAAATTTATATCAGCCTTTTGAGCATTTTTTTGGGGTTGTCGAACATTCCTAATGGTTGGAATGACAACGGGATTAGGGGGGAGTGGTTTGTTCTTACACAAAAAGACAAGACTTTACACTTTCCACCACTCTCTGAATAGTTTGACGTGGAATCTTGTATTAACCATGTCCAGAAAAACGTGTGGTTCCTCCATGGCTATGACCTTGAAGACTCTGGACGGTACCTCGTCTGGATCAGAAGCTTTAAAATCCGGCGTCTCCAAGATCACTGACGTCAGTTTATCAAGGGTAAAGAGAGGCACTTAGCCTAAGCTTATGTCCTTCCACTTCCTCTCGGGATACTCCGAAAAGAGGCAAGAAGCCACCCTCTCTAAGGAAGAAGGCTCCATTGGGTCTAAGCTACGCAGTCTTTTTAGTACGATCCGGTAGCCCAGGCCCCTCGGATCTCTATCTACCTCAGTGATGAGTTCGTACCAGTATCGGTTATTGCTCACCTTAATCGCTCTTACCAAAGCTCCTTTTGCTTCTCTGTACGCAGAAACCACCACCTCCATGCCTTCACGACTTTTACTTCGCTGTGCAAGACGGCATAGATGCTGTGATTCTCTGCACAGGTTTGAAATTTTCTCGGTCCACCAGTAGCACAAACACCAGCCTTACCTGGTGATCCTTTTGGGCATATACGTTCACACCAATCGTTGAGGCACCTGATGGTTCCACTTACAAGAGCCTCGACCTCCATTGCATTTATTATCTTATTCAAATCAACGAAAAGGGATGTTCTTACCATGGCCATTCGCAACGAGTCTTTATTGAGCTTTGCTACGTTCCTTCCAGTGGGACGCCTTTGAATTGTTTTCCACGAGCTCACACCATGGATCTTGCTTACAACAAAGCTGACATACTGGTGATAACTAGATCTGTAGTCCTTCAAAATCTGCCAGTAGGATACTCGCACCATCATTTATGACGATACCATTGTAAGGCTGATGATCGTACCCCATGCAAGCGATGGCCTTGGAGTTGAAGTCGCTGGAGAGAGCTATGTCACAACCTCCCCGTGCATGTGAGCAGTATCCTCGAGTTTGGTGATCTGCTTCTTAAAGATGTCAATTGTAATATTTGGGGATCTGTAGCAACTTACATGGAATATACATCCACGCCTACTTCACACGAAAACATCTTCACCTCCAGTGTCAGATACAGAGAACTTGTCATTGCGAGTCAGGATGGCTATGCATCCAGTTCTGTTGCTGTACCAGCCCTGGCCTGGTAACGTACAGGACGATTCTTCTATAAAGATTAATTTCATATCCCGGGCACATGAGAACTGGCCTAACTGTCAAGGTTCACCTGCAGATTCATTTCTACTCAGTTGTCCCCTCAGACGCCGAATGATACCCGTCAGTTCCAGCAACATGGTTAACTTGACTCCTTTAGACATTTTAGAGCGCGGGAGTGTATCGTACACGAGATTCCAGAGGTTCAGATCTGAGACGAGGATTTTTCAGCTGATAAACAGCCATCTGGATCTTGTCACAAAACTTCTCTCACGTACGTTACTTACTAGACCCTACCACTGAATACCTCTCCTCCGGGAGGTCTGCCACAGGTGTCCGGTTCCAGAACGCCAAGCACTCCTAAACGGAAATCAGAAAGAAGAAAATGGGGGTACTAATTACGAATGAACACAATCACTTTTATAACCCTTACAGCAAGCCCACGCTATTTATTCATGCTCTCGAATATTACACACTTTCTCTCTCTCTCTTCACTATAAACATGAACATTAATACACGGTGCCTTTAAATTCAGTATGCCACTTGATATATGTGTTCCGGTCGCTCTCGCTGTCGAACTTCTCCTTGGCTCAGCTGTCAGAGGCTCGAACCTACCTTACATACACATGCATATACCCATACGCACCATGTCATGCATACCTCGTAACGGTCACCGTCCTCGCGCGCGTCACTTACCTGCTTGCACACACTCACGCGTTTCTAACTTTTATCCTACTCCCGCATATACTCACATAGTAGTTGGCTCGGATCACCCAGATACCTCTATCCCCGTACCTGACTTTAGCGTTCTATGCCCAGTGCCTTTATAATACCCTTACGATAACGCTGCGTTACATAGGGCTCGTCCGAGTCTCGGCGGTGGTTTGATCACACCGCTAGCTTCGAATGATTCCCTTCGTGGCAACTGTCCTCTCGTCTTGCTGGATACCCTCTTCTTCTAGTTCTCTCTCTCTCTCTCGCACTCTCTCTCTCTCTACTATTTTCTCTATCACGTGTCACCTTCCCTGTAACTCTCGACTCTGATCTCTATGCTCTGCTCTCTCTCTCTCTCTCTCTCTCTCTGATGCCTCGTACCATACTGACTGCGCTATGCAGTAAGTCTGCATAGGTACGTACACCCCTCCCTTTGCATCTCACAACCTCCAACGCTTCTAAAAATCGGTAAATCGTTGAAGCTCTCCAAAACTAAGTCCTTGACGCGACGAACTGGCCCTTGGTTTGTTCCCGACGCATCGTGAGCTTATCTATCTTCCTTCTCTCTTACACACATACACTCACTTAATCATACTTCACACACATTCAACTTCTTTCATTGCCTTTGATCCTTTTCCCTCTTCTTGGCTAGTAGTCCACGGCACTGAGAACACACATTAAGTAATGTGTCAAAAATATATGTGTATAGCCAGTATATACATTATTATAGGACTTAGTAGCCGCCGATGACTTGCCCAAAAATGTAGGTATATAGTGACGTGATAACTTTAGCTACCACGTCACAGATCTCATCATATGTGATCTCTCTGTTGTTTTGTATCAAAAGACACGGTCCTGGAGGTTATTGTCTAGGACCTTTTTCAGGTATGTTGGTACCTCCTGTTTATACAGCACCCTCTATATGGTAGATCATGTCGTCCAATTACAGGTATTCTTAACGTCCAGAGCAATCAGGAAACAAGCATTCCTTGCTTTGTCAAGAGCTTGCCATTTCTGTGTTACAAACTTCAAAATCTCAGATATTGTATGGTATGTTGATCTACAAACTAAAAAATCGTGCTGGTTTTAAGCTAGGTACAACATCCTTTGTACGAGGAGGCACTGGATCTTCCACGGCCTGCTGAATATGCCTGCTTTTCAACAAGCATTCCACATATCTAGCAGAACATATGGTTTCCTCACCACCATGAACTTGAAAACTGCTATCGGTATGACGTTTATTCCGGGAGCTTTTCATCTCAGTAGTCTTGACTGAACACTCAACAGTTCTATTTGCGTAAAAATTTGAACCCTATCCACTATTGCTGCCTCAGTCCACTCTTCTTCTGGATATAATAGAAAAAGAGCGCCAACAACGTCCCACACAAATGACGACTCCATAAGTTTCACCAGTCTCGAACCACTCAGTCTTTGTGTGACTATGCAGTTGCCCAGGCCCTAGGTGTCCATGTCAACTTTGGCAGTAAGCGCACACCAACAACGGGTTTTGTTTCTTTGATTGCCCTCAACAGTTTTTTCTGTGCATCTTTGTAAAGCGACACCACCTCCTTCGCATCTTCCCTCTACTAGAAGCATCGGGATCTGCGATGAAGTATGTAACACATCCTCTAAATGTCAGTGATATCTTTGGTATATCATTAGCTTGGTTTTCGAGTTATCCTGGCCAATTCCTGAATCTTACTCACGTCACAATATTTTTTGATGCATTGCATGGTAGACCTTACGAGCCACTCCGTCTCTGCAGCATTTGTGATTGAGTTAATAGCTCACGCCCGAAGTGTTTCTTGCGACACAGCACTATGCAACTTTTTAACTATAATTTTTAATTCAACAATTGAATTAGTTATAAAATCGATTGAGGGGGTGGACGCTTCATACGATACACCAATACTCATGCTTTGCATACGCAGACGACCTGGCTCTCATCTCCACTCCTCCGGAAGGTTGAACAGTGTAACTCAGAATGGCCTCAACCACAGCAGAAGCTAAAAGCCTAATGAAGCTCCCACTCCAACATTGCCAACTACTTCCTAAGAAACGGAAGCTATACAAGATTCGCCGATTGTCATTTTATACATATAGCGCGCCTTAACGTACCACTGCTCAACGCCTTCAGGAGATGGTTAGTGAGGGCTGACAAACGCTGTTAGAAATGCGGAGCGAACCATAAAACTCTCCCCCCCCCCGTACTACAACACTGTCGCTTTAAACTCGTTGCAGTGACGAAATGGCACAACGCATACTAGACAGATTAGTCAAGGCATCGCATGCCACTGAAACAGTCTCAGTCAATCAGCGAGTCGTGGGGGCCGAACAGGAGCACCAACTTCTGTTAAAGTTAATCCATTCTTATAAGCTTGATATCTCATGTGTCCTCTCACTGAGAGACCAAAATATCAAACTGATTTTTGAAACAAAACGAGATGTCTGGTACTCTCTTCAATCTTGCCACGGGTCTGCCTTTTGACAGTTCCTTAGAGATAGCAAACTGGGTGACAAGATAAAAAGGTTATGTATGTGTAAGAAATCTTATATACCTTGTCTTCTCCAGAGACTGACCAGAGACAGTCAACCACCATTTCATTGATTTTAGCCTGACAAGAGAGTACCAGCTTAAGGTGCCCTCCATATATTTGTCAATGGCCAGAATCTTAAGTTGATAAGTTCGCAACATTTTTTTTATTCTTGGATGTACAACTTTTATAGCGGTAGAGATACCCAGGCTTTTCCAGTCACCGGGTCCAGTTTTACTTTCTACTCCTGCCCTTGCCACGAGTCAAAAAGTAGCGCCAGGCCCTTGCCACCAAGGTACAGAAGTCTATCAATGTCGGTGTGTGTAAGTGTTCCTAGGATTGTGTTTAAGGATGAAGGATTTAAGAGAAGTGTGGAAAAGGATGGTAATCTGGCAGTTTTAATCCACTTTACACGACCTAGGCTGCAAGCAGTATGGCTTTTGGCAAGGTTTTGTTTACCACAAAGCGAGGCAGTAATTGTACTAAAAGTAGTTTTTTTTAAGTTATAGTTCTATAGGTATGTCCCACACTACATAGTAAATAAACGATTTCAGGCTGGTAACCTTGAGAAAATGTTTAACGAAAGAAAATTTCTCATTTCATGTTTCCTCTCATCTCGTCCCACCATTCTCCTGTACGCCATCCTGTCTCATCATGCCGCAGTACTACAGCAATGCTACAACAGCAGTGAAGTCCCCTCTACACCTCCTCGTATTGCACCCCACCCCTCTGTTCCAAACTAGTCCCTTCTCCATACCACACTACACTGCACATTTAAAATTTTAATTAATTTTTGTTCTTATTTTATTACTCTTTAACTAGTTCTCCCTTAAAAAAACCAAGTACAAGTAGCACTCCGGGAGTGCAGGCAGAAGTGAAAACTTGAACTTATGGCGCGTTGGGCACTTTTTTGGGTGAGCATTTTAAGGTGCGCTCGTGATTTAAGAAATTGTACATAAAAAATCAAGTTTATCAAAGCAATGTGGGCACTTTTTGAATGGACATGAAGTATAATAATATAAAAACTATATTCGAAGGAAGTGGTTTTATTTAAATAAGTAAATATTAGTAAATAGTAAATACAAAATTTATGAATTTTTTTAACACAATATCATAGCAGCAACACAAGTCAAATGAAATATTTAAAAAGATAAATTTTCCGTTTAATATTTATTTTTAAAATGAATATAAAAAACTCTTAATCTCATCTGTCGCGAGGGCACGAACGAATGCCCATGCAAAGACTGCGTATCAGCGTTGGTCTGAGCATTATTCCACGCTCACAGTTTATGCTTGATCGCACATAGCGCCACTGACTGGATCCCACCGAGAACTACTTCGCGCGAGAATTTTAATTCACAATCGTATGATTTTTTCAACAGACAGTAGGCGCGGTAATTTAAATTCGAAAGAATTCTTTGTATACTATTTATATACGTAATCATACAACATTATCTAATATTTTTAGGCATTAACTAGCCAATACATACAAAGATTTCTTTCGAATTTGAATTTCTGCGCCTACTGTCTGCTGAAAAAATCATACGATTTTGAATTCGAATTCTCGCACCAAGTAGTTCGTGGTGAGATCCAGGCAGCGGTGCTATGTGCAATCAAGCATGAACTGTGAGTGTGAAATAATGCTCAGACCAACGCTGCTGCATATAGCATGCAGCGCTCTCGCATACCTATATAGGTATACATATAGGTATGTAATCTCGTCTGTCGCGAGAGCACGAACGAATGCCCATGCAAAGAGCGCGTATAGTATACATATGTTATAAGAATACAAGCGGAGTATATCTGTGTAAAATCTCGTCTGTCGTGAGAACGGCTGAAAATGCTTACCCACAAAAGTGCCCAACGCGCCATAAGAAGTTTTCACTTCAAAAAAAAAAAAAAAGTTTTTTCTTCGAGATTTAAGTCCCAGATCTTCTAAACATAAGCTGAGTACCTTACCCACTCTGCTACGAATGATTCCGATGTAAGGAACTTGATTTTTTTTACTTATACTGTGGTTCGTAACATATTTTTTATTTACATGTTTATTTACTGATTGTTTATCAATAATTGTCAATTTGGATTATAAATTATATGAATTAACAAGTTTTTCATTTAATCAACTAATTTTTGTAAATAATTAAATAATTTTTTTTACTTAGCAGTAAATTTTCTATGTACGGGATATTTATTTGATTAACATTTAATTTATTTTAAGCAATTGCATAGCATTTATCGTGAGCTTTGACCGTGGTGACTGAATCAAGAAATTTCCTAACGGAAAAAAACCTAACACCACCCACTCCACCAACTGGCTGAGCGTTCGCTTAATGTGTATGTATATAGTACGACTGTACGAAGCTCACACGGATCGAGACGAGCTGCTCGGATATCGGACGAATACGTAAGCAGCTGTTTGTGAGAAAGTGTATAGATGTATGGGTATCTATCATTTCTTTATAATGCAACACTCACCGCATGTGTGCCCTGTAAGTATACGTATGTAGGTATGTGTGTATACATAGGTGTACCTACGTACAACACAGTGAATACTGTTCTCGACTGCGGAAGAAAACTAAATGTGACCATGTCAGCTTACCGTCACTGAAACTACGCCAGGCGTTGCTGAGTAGGTTCCTCTTCCAGCGATTCCGGGATGCAGAGATCTGCTGCCTACCCAGACTTGGAACTCTCCCGTGCTCCGGTACTAACCTCGACAGGCACTCGACGAGCCGAGAGAGAGAGCGACCAGATAGTTGAGATACTAGGGGTAGCGATGGCGCTTCTTGGGTGAAATACTTGGACAGATTACTAGAGCTTTGCTGCTGGTACCCTAGGCCCCGAGGACAACCTAACCCTACGTGACTCTTTCAGCATATGCGTAGAGCCCAGGACTAACACTCTGAGGCTTTACTACTCTCGGTGGAACCTTAAGCGAAATAGAATTTGTGCGGAAAAATTAAAAAACCTTTTAAAATATAATTTGGCAAAATTTAAAGTAAAAAATATAATTCATTTTGTATTCAAGCGCAAAATTCAACTCATCTTGAAGTGACTCATATACTGTGAAATAAAGTAGAAACTTTTTAGTGGTCAATTTAAAAATTGCGTTATTATTGAAATCAATATAAGTGAAAAGTCTAGCGATTAAAAACATGATTTCCTTATTAAATAAAAGTAAGTAAATTTAAGAAGAAGAAAAATTTTTTGTACTTATTTATTTAAACCTACCCGTCCACAGGTAATTGCGAGTCCTAATATTACTGAAATTTTATTTGAGGATTTAATTATAAGTGATTTTGTTATTTAGTTTATAATTTGATTAATAAGTTACTTCTATTGTTTTATCTCTTGCTGAGCTTACAAGTAGATACAAAATTATATGTATAAAATAAAAGTAAGTTTAACGTATAAGCATTTTATCTCTGCACAAAGAGATATAAATAAATTTTCTTAGAATAAGAAAGAATTACCAAAGGAAGCATCAATAAAGTTATGATCAAAATAATCGCTGTATATATTGCAGGAATTCATAAATTATTCAACACTTAATTTAAATTACGATAATAGGTACTTTAAGATGTTTTCCTTCATAGAATAGGCAACCCGAGCGATTTCGCTCTTTTACACTGGGCAACGAACCCACCCTCCAAAATATAATAACTGATAGTGATTGTGTGTTGGCTCCTTATCTTAGAGTTTTTCTAGTACAGATAAAATTCTTAGCCATTCCTTGACTACCACTAACTAGTCGAAGGTACACTCAAAGAAAGGAAGGTCGTAATAGAAACCCTCATAAATAGAATATAAACGTGATTAATTCGGCAATTTCGTAACCTGATCAATGAAATATTCATATTCAAGCTGATGATTAATTAATTAACTAAGTGTTAATTGATATTCTGTTTAAATATTGTACATCATTAATTAAAAAATATTTTTATATCGTTGTGAACATTAATTTGTTCTAAGTTTTTTGTAACGCATTGAGTAATAATTATTCTATCCAAGCGTACTTGTGGTTTTATAATATTTCTTCGCTAAAAAAAGTTGAATTGCATGGTCTACTGATATACGTGGCAAAAAAAGAATGCGCAAAAAACTACTTACACTTTAAAAAAGTAACTATTGAAAATAAAGTATACTCACCTGTCTATTTGGAACCATAAGATTCGATGGTTTCAAGTATACAGGGAAGTATACTTATGTGTAAGGTTAACTATCAAAATTTTCAATGTTATTATGTGCAGTAATGCTTCGTTAAATTAACTCATTTATTATAATTATTGATTTTTAATATTAAACTACGTACAAGTGTGACATCTTTAATTCATGTAACTATTCCATTAAGTAGTTTATGGTAAGGCAAAAAGAAAAGATTTGAAATATTTAATAAAATTTTTTACAATGAATCTTTATTTATATAAGATTTTACGTTTTTCTTATTCTTGTATTATTGACGTGTCAAATATTAATCGATCATTCTCTCTGGTGGTTAAAATTAACCATCTTTTACTTTTTCACAAGCTGTGAAAACTTTTCATATCGGTCACCACGCTCAAAAAGTGTAACTTGAATTAATATTAAAGGAAAAACTTGAATTAATATCAAAGAAAAAAATGCTGCATTAATAAAAAATAAATTAATAATTGTAATTGCATAAGTTGATAAAAAATTCTCTGCAATAGCTTCACCGTGGCAGTCCCGATGTCTGGTTTTATTTATTTAATCATTATTTTTAATTTAAAAATTAATTTACTACTCGTTAATGACATTGGTTTAATTGTCAACTATGTTTATCAATAGAGTGTTCATTTAATAAAATAATTATTCTTAAACTTGACAATTTTTTTCAAGTACCAGCTGTTCTATACGTATTCAAAAAATTTTCGTTTATTGTTTTTATGATCTTGCATGTTTTAAATACATAATATTTTATTAAATTTTTTTTTCAAGTTTTCATCTTTTTTTATTATTGACTAAATTTGAATTTTGTCAGTGCCCTCCGATCAATTTAGAAATTCAAAGTGATTAGTGACCCATTGGGGGTGAGATATTAAAAATAAATAAATACAAGGTGTGTTTAAATTTTTCCTTATGCTGGTTTATTGTTGTAACGTTTCACTGACCATTTGGGTCACCCTCATCAGGAACAGAGAAAAGCACGAGTAACGTCAACCCACAGCTCTTGTTTTGCTATTTAGGAGGTTAAGTAATCAGCTGTTGATGCAAAATTTGCCACCATGTCGACTGCTACGTCGCTTTATGTGCTACGCCTGCCCCGCACTTGTGCTGAACTTTAAGAAAAAAAACCGCTGATATAAATTTAAAGAGTTTAACTATCAAATGTGTCTATTTTTGTTGACAGTACATACAATTTTTATGTTGTTCTTAACAAATGAAAAATGAAACCAACCTTTTTTTAGTACTCGAAGTTAAAAAGTTTGTTAATAAATAAAAAACATAACTTTTTGACGTACAAAACGTAGAGGATGATAGAACAAACATTTTTCACTTAGCTTGTATTTAAATTAGAATTTCGAAAAACATTGTAATTTATATAATTGAGGTGCCACGGTGCTCTGCCTGCTATCACATATTCCCCTCTGCCTTATCTTGTTTTACTCTTCACAGGTCGAACTATAGACTTATAATGATCATATCATAAAAATAATGATCATTATTAGTGTATCATTCCACCTGTGACAAGTGAGTAAAGATACTTATGAATTCTTGCGTTCCTATACCTGATGAGGGTGACCCAAACGGTCAGTGAAACGTTAACAATAAACCAGCATAAGGAAAAATTTAATTACACCTTGTATTTATTTCTTTTTCATATCTCGCCCCTAACGGATCAGTGATCACTTACAATTTTTTTTTGTCAGTGTTTGATTCACGCGAGATTTTATGAATAAATTGTTGTAAATTTACAATTTTATTTTATAGAAGGTATATTTGTATTTATATATTAACTGTCATAAGATGTCATAGTAGTATAACTTAATTCGTGGGTGTCAAGCACCCACTGTCCACTGGCTTTTTTTGCACATTATAGAGAGTATGGTAATGTGGAATTTAGTAAATTTTTTACACAAGACAACTAATACTGACTTAACCCCCTTGCTTATGTGGCATAGGTTTAGTTTTACCCCAGAACTGCGTTATTATTTCTTCAGAGTGGAGCCACCAAAAAGATCATCGCATCTTACAGCATTTGTGAGAAAGCTTGCCACCAGTTGTTAGGGATGCCAATCCAATCAAGTTCTAAAAAGTTCTGAAAATTATAACCCGTAACGTCATATAAATAGGAATAACAGTTCATTTTATGATTTATAGGCTATCATTAGAACGTAGGAGTTTTTTTAACCTTTTGCTTAGGATAAGTTACTAAAATATTTAATATAAATTACTTGAAGAGTTTAATTATAAATGGAATTCAGCTCAATTTTAAAACACTTTTGATACATTTCTATACACGTATCTGTAAAGTTTTTTTAACTTTTGTTTGGCAAGTATTAACATCAAACATTGAAAAATTTATTTCTATTTCTATACAGTAACACGTCACAGGAACTCATACTTTCAAAAGATCTTATTAAAATAGTAAGTGATTCATACAGGGAAAAATAAAAGCAGCTCACCACGCTTACATGTAAATAAATTTTAAAAATAAGAAAAATTGTATAAGTCCTATACTTAGATGCTAAAATATTAAATGATTTACCTACACAAATTAATTCTTATTCAAACTTTTTGTATATTTACTTTTTTATTTTTTACGTATATTATATGTCACAATTAATAATACTATAAAAGTGATGGCACCTAAAAAATTGCCAAAATATGTTAATGAATCAACAAAGCACAAAACAAAAAAACAGTGTCTGCTATTATCTGGATATAATTTACATGATCAGTTGTCTGCAATACACATCTTATTTCATATTGTATACGTAATTAATATATTTTTATATATGGCTTATGAACATCGACTATTTAAGAACAAGGAACTTCAATTTTATCTTAGTAGCGTGGGGTATGTTAACGTATGATTGTATATAAAAGTAAACGTTGTGTTTACTTAGGTTAATGTTTTTTGATTCGTATTTTTCGTTAATTATTAAAAAAACACGAGTTATGTTAAATTACTTGATTTACCAAAGAATTAAGTATTCCATAGGTACTAGAGTTTTCATAAATTTGGTTTACAGATGATACATATAAGACATTTTCACATAAAACTTTAATTTATTGTTTCATTTCAACCAAAAAATCGTTTGTCGATGGCATGGACAAACGTTACTTTAATGTTACTCCCTAAGAAAATGACATGTAATGAAATTTTTTAATTACCATTTAAATTAGACAATGTTAAAAGTGCATTCTCAGAGCTTTAATCCGACAAAAAAATATCGGAAGTAAATTTAATAAGTCAAGATAAAGCTTCAATAATAAAAAAAAAATGATTAAGAGATAGTTAATTAATCTTTTCAAGACTTATGTGATACTAAAAATATTGTTGTTTAGGATTCAACAAATAGTCTTACAACGCGATTTTCAATTAATTTTTTAGTCTTTAAAAAAAAAGTAACAGCAGTAGAGTAATAAAATCATATAATTAACCATTATTTAAAATGTCAATATTAAGAGATAATCTTTATTCCAATAATGCACATTTTTCAGAATCAATACTAAAAATTTGGAATGGGAATAAAACTATACAAAATTTGACTTAAATTTATATACGCTGTAAAAACTGCTGTAGTAAAATCACTATGCTCAGCATAGGTAATGTAAAGACCTATACTCTGTACAAGGATTTTGCTATTGGTTCGTAAAATGTTTTTTCCTGATAATAAAAGTAAGCGTCAAGACAGTAACTTTCAGAGAAGCCAAGATCTTCAAAAATTGTTGGTGATCGTGTAGTAATTTTTCTATTTTAAGTGTAAAAGTCATATCTTTGCTAAGAGGAGCACTGTCATGCTGTTAATGGTTCCATTTTGATTAAAAGGGTTATGTTATCATCTTTACTATATAAATACACATTACAATCTCATTAATACAAATATCTTTATTATTGTATTTAAAAAATATTAATAGTTTTGCTTAGGATTATGAAAATACAAATTCTTGTGTTAAAGTACAAGTGAATAAATTATTCTAATTGTTGATTACAGTGCAAGAGCGTGATCTAAGAACCGTTAATTAAATAGAAAATATAAATATATATCCAAGTACGTGTATTGGAGATGATACAAGATTCTCTAATCCACATCAAGAGTAATATCTGCATGTAACTTTAATACTATACACTCCTTTTACTCTAAATATATATATACATAAACAAGTGTAACATAGTTATAATATAGTATCAGCAGTAAACTGCTTAGTTAAAGGTGCTTATGTTGCCACTTATTTACTTAAAGGTTAATCAACAAATTTTTATTTGGTTAAATTTAACTGGTATAAAAAGAAGAACTTACTTAAGGTGAGCTAAGCAGATTTAAAATCATACAACCATACTTTTTCCACCCTCCTGCACGCTTAGTGCTGTGACTCTTCATTACCAGATCCTAGTTAAGTTCAAAAACATTGTATTGGATGCTAACCTAGTTTCAGCCAAAATTTAAGAACAATACGTTAATGTTACTATCTGAATATATTTACTTATTTATGAAAATAATTATTTGGGATTTCAAATAATTATTCCCTCTGGTAAAGTAATAGCCAATGTTTATACCATTTGATTTCAGAAAAGTGGTTTAACATATGCACATCTTTTCATAACACTACATTCTAACAATAAAATAATTTTACCTGAACGTATTAGTGAAATTATATCAGCTGGAATACTTTCAAATAATAAGAAATTTGCAAAATTGGTTCATAAATACATGTTTTACGGTCCTCATACTAAAAAAAGCCCATGTTTAAATGCATTCAATAACAAATGTATCAAAAAATTTTCTAAACCATTTGCTGACATAACATCATTAAAAAAAATGGTTATACCGAATATATCAGAAAAAAATATTTTAGATAATCATGCATATGAGACTAAAAATAAACATAAAATTACAGTTAACAATTCAATGGTTGTAATGTACGATCAAATGCTGTTAATAAAATATAGATGGCACATATACGTTAAACATTGTGCATCTATTCAAAGCACGAAATACACATATGACTACATTCATAAAGGTGGTGACAGAGCTTTTATTAAAATGAAAAGATTAAGTCATTCTGAAGATAAAATTATAGATAAAAAAAAAACTATGTTGATGGTAGATATTTCCGTCCCATGGAAGCAGCATGGAGATTACAAGAATATTCAATTTGTGGTGGGAGTCACAAAGTTGTAAATCTTGCTGTGCACCTTGAGAAAAAACAAAAATTAATTTTCGAAGAAAAGAAAAGTAGAAAGATAATAATGAAATGGCAGACACATTTAACAGCTTGATTTGAGTTTTATAAAATTGATAATTTTGCAAAACCTTTAAAGAATTTTAATATACCAGAAAACTATATTTTTAATAATCAACTAAAAACTTGGGTAGAAAGAAAAAAAAGAATGAAAACACTGCAATAGGTGGATTGAATACAGTATCGTCAAAAGATTATGAAAGATTTTTTTGTTAATGAGTATTAAATGAAAAAAATGGAGCAACTTTATTTAAATATTTAAAAACATATAAGGATATAAGATATCAAACATTTAAGGATACTGTAATTGCCCTGGGTTTAATCGAATATGATGTACAGACTGATGATATTTTCCAAGAAGCAAGTACTGTTATGCTTCCTCATCAATTGAGAAAATTTTTTGCATGGTTTTTAATATTAAAGAATACATGAGGTGATAAAATTTAGAATAAGTATAAAAACTATTTTTGTGAAGATTTTGTTTCGTAATAAAGAAAATGGTGCTCTCTGAACAACAACGAATTTTTTGAGCTTGAAGTAAATCATGTTGATTATTTTATTTACCTGTATTGATTAAAATTTACTTACGAAACAATGATGACGCAAAAGAAGTTGCATTCTGTAAATGTGTTCAGTTTGATGTATGCTCAGCTGAACAATAAGTAAAAAAATAATTTTAACATTGCATGAGAAAACGTTGAGAAGATTTATTTTATAGATGGTCCTGAATGATCAGGAAAAACCTTTTTACATGAAACATTAATTTATAACTAAATATCGCAAAGAAAAAAAAATTTTATCAATGGCATGAACTGGCGTCAGTCGATTTGATAATTTGGGATGAGGCTTCTATGATTCCGAAAAAAGCTTTAGAGACAGTAGACAGAACTTTGCATGACATTTGTAATACACATGTACATTTAAGAAATAAATCAACAACTTTAGGATAAGATTTCCATCAAACTTTTCCTGTCATGAAAAATGGTAATAGAAGTATGGTTATATCGGAAACTATCAAGTCATCATTTCTTTGAAGTTCTTTTTATGTTTCAAAATTAAATACAATTATTTGTTCAATTGACAAAAACTTTTATAAATTACTTTTAGAAATTGGAGAAGGAAAAATGGAGAGAACATTTACATAAAATTTCCCTATTGAAATATTAAAAAAAAATTTTAAAATTTTTCACCACATGAACTAAATTTGAAACTTAGAGCAATAGTTATGTTAATAAAAAACTTCTGTATAGCAGACAGTTAGGAAAGTTTGGGAATAGAGTATTTACGCTGCAAATCACTTCAAACACAGGTAATACCTTGTCGTTACCTTTCATACTTTACAGGACGCAATTTTTTTTAGTCTTGGAATTCGCTATGACAATCAACAAATTCATGAGAAAAGTTTCGATAAAGCTGGTATATACTTAAAAAAGCCTGTATTATCTCATGGACATATATATGTATTGTTAAATGATAATTAATGTCATTTCATTTTGCCTTCTGTTTAAGACCAAAGATTATGAAATACAATCTCACGCTCCTTCACAGGCTGTAGGACAGCAGAAAGTCCAGCTATTTATTGGTTTGTATATTAGGGAAAGGAGCAACAAAAAAAAGAAAGTGTTGAGTTTTGTAAAATAAAAATGTTCGCATACCTTTCCTTTCCTGATTTTATATAATCCTTTAGTGCTGGTTCTTTTGTTATTGTTAATTTTATTGGATTTCAACTAATAAAATATTCTGCACAATCTGGTATGCTTTTTCTTTTTTTATTTATTTCGCTTCAGAATTAATTACAATAATAACTATGTATTTATCTAGCAATGCAACTATGAATTTATCAAGCAATTAAAACAAACTATATTGAAATATTGAACTTATCGTTAAGAACCACACTCGATGAGCGGTGGCAAGCTACTAACTAAAACGCCACACAAAGAAATGCACGTTGCTCGAAGCTTTAGTTAAAAATTCTTTGTCTTATATGCTATAGGGCTGGTACTTGCTAACTTCATGTGTTTAGGCTTCGTAGTTCGCTTCGGTTGTCACTTGACACTTCCGAGAGCCAGGAAGTACACAGTCAGCTTTATTAGGTGATGACTTTCGTCAAGTTTGACTCCTTTAAGAGTCTTAAAGTTTTGTTATCAAGGGAATAAGTATGATACAAAGTAAAATTAAAAATTAAAAATTTATTTATTTACGGAAGTCGTCACTTAACAGCTTCCTCTTCTTAAAGCTGTCACCGCTCTTGGCGAATGAATAAAGTAAAGTTATCTGAGTTAAAGGTAAAAAGTGATCGGTAAACTGAATACTTAAAGGACAATTTCCACTTTTTTTTCATTACTCTCATTTGATAAGTTAACATGTATAAGTATATGAAAATAAACATATTACGATAATTGCTGCTTTTTTTTGTTTTTTTTTTAAGTACTACTGAGAGTAACCATAGCAAATAGTAATATATATATAAAAGTAGGTAGTAATTATTTGACAGAGTTATTACATTTATTTGTTTGATACTGTGTCAAAGAGAAGGATAATTAGACTTGTAGTAAGTTACATTATGTCTACTTTTTTCTTCTTGGTCCTTGGTTTTTTTTTTTTTTTTTTTTTTTTGTTGATCACCAATCTATTAAGCGCATTAAGATTCACCAAAACGTCCGTCTTAAGGCATAGCTTGAAGTACCAGTCGTATTTTACTAGGTTGATATCTTTTTGGAATAATGGAAAAGTTTTTTTTAACTTAATTTGCGTTTCGCACAAAAGACTGTGCACTTCTAAGTCGCTTTTATGTATTAAATTTCTACACGGCAAATGTGTAGTTTTTTGTGATTTTTTGACAGTCTTTGTGGAAATATCTTGCCCCATACATTTTCAATCCTTCGAAGGATTTTTTTGTTGATTCTCCATTACAGTGTGAAGCGAAGTTTAGATACAGTTGTATTCCATCTTTCCACTTTTCACCGCAGTGGGTCATGATCTTTAGGAAAATTATTGTCTCTGGCCATGTTTTCTGTTTCTACCTTTCTACTGCTAACACTTTTTGGCTGCTGAGTTATACAATATATTATTATCTGGTGGATGTCTTCCGCCCACTCAGCTGATCCATATGTTATTTGAACGGGAATACCATCTTCCCGTGTTTGTCTCTTGGTCGAAAAATAAATATCCTCTATTTTATACTTGTGTTTAAAAAATTCGATAATATAGTTTATATTGAAGGATTTTTTAATGAGGACGATTATTTTAGTCCTAGAACGATTTACTCTTACAAATCGTAGTAATGGGCAAGTCCCTCTTCATTATCTTTTGCAGGGGTTTCCACTTTAGTGGTTAATTTTACATTCTTTTTCGGCACTTGGATGTTTTGTGTTGATGATTGGCTTGTCTCTTCTACTTCGGTAATTGCTGTTTCATTGAAGGTTGCTGCAGCAACTGCTGCATCACATAGCTGGTAATATTCGGCCTCATACCCGGTGTATAGGCTGTTCTTTTAAGGATAACCTAGGACCAAATTTATTTAAAGACATTTCCATTTGGTGTTTATCGATCGGTTCTTCACACATTATATCTAACCAATGTCCATTCATCGATATATTGTGGACCTTGATTTGCTTCTTATTTGTCAGGAGTGCAGGAGCCATTCGTACTGCTTGTTTCGTTATTTTATCGGGCAAATGCTACAATGAGTCAAATTTTTCCTGCAGTGTTGAGACTGCCTTTAAGCTATTGGCCGTGGTTTCTGCCTCCAGCGTTGAACAAAACACCACCTCAAAACTTGTCTAGGCAATACCACAGGATTCTTGGTCTATGGACTGTACTGTTCCGAATTTTTTAAATATTTCTTTTAGCATCAGCTAACTATAATTTCTTTGCAATAATATACTAAGTCGATGTAAATGTATGAGTACTGTTGTAGCGTATTTCGTACTATTATTTATTGTAAGGATTCGCAGGTTATGTGTGGAATATAAATATGAAAAATAGAGTTGTGTTTATGAAACTGTTAAATGATGCGTAGGAAATACATGGATAGATAGAGTCGTAACTTATCATGCTACACTGAAATATTTGTGGATTTACAATACAATGAAATAAGTAATTTTAATACATGCTAAAGCCTAATATTAGAAAAAAAATTTTTACAATAAAGTAACATGCGATTGTGTTGAAATACAATATGCGTACAAACGTAAGGTCTCGAATTTTTTTTTTTTTTAATTTAATTATTTTTTTAATTAAATTTTTTTTTTATGTCTGTGTCTACCAATACAGTTTGAATATACGGCGGTAATAATTAACTAAATATAAATTCGCTTATTGGTTTTATAAAGCTTAAAACTAAAATCTTAGAACTGAGTAACGTATTCCTCAACGTATGGAGTAGATAGTTGAATGGTTGAGTTCAGTTATTGCGTTCATTTTCTGCTACTTTTGATTTTTACTCATAAATCGATGATTTTGGTGAAGCTTGGCTTTGTTTCTGACGTTTGTGAACATCGTTGTCTTCTGCATGTAAAAACATGTCTTTGATATGTCATTAACTCAACTTGTTGTTGACATAAAGAGTGAGTCAACTTCTTGTTCAGTTTGTGTTTTGCACTCCTTTAAATGGATTTGGCGTATTTTTAGTGATATTTAGGTTTATCGTTCTGCAACGCTAAAATAGCGCTTTCAGGATTCATGTATTGTGCATATCCTTTGGATATTCTTCCTTATCAGTCTCTAACGGCATAACAATATTCTAGGGTACTAAGTTGAGGAAAATCATTAAAAAAATCTCGTTCCCATTTCGTTTCTTCTCCTATCCCACGGCAAAAGACACATAAGTCTTTTTGAATTAATTTTTGTTACATTATAGTCACTTTTTGACAGTCTTGGTGAAGAAATCTTTTTGGCTTGACAACTAATAAATCTCATTTTTAAAAGGAAAGAGTGTCTGAATTTCTTCTCCTACATTTAGTGTTTCATCAGTTCTTTTAGTAAGGACTTAGTGGTTATAGTTCGATGCTCATAACTGTGTAAATTCGGAAGTATGTGCATTTACTTGATGTTTCCTTTATTTTCAAATTGCTCAATAACTTTATGTAAAGAATGGTGTACGTTGACTCTAGTCTTTATCGTTATTTCATAGTTGTGGTTCATCATGCAGCCTGAAAAGAAAATAGTATTAAATTACTCGTGATTTATGAGTTTATTTCCTACTTTTGGGCTGCATAACGTGGAAGTAGTAAGCTCCATGTCTTTATTATAGGTCTAGTTTTAGATGATTTAGGTATTTTTTGTTTTTCTTTAATTTCGACAATAAGTTTAGTTGGTTCGTGTTCTTTTGGTTCTTGTTTTATGGTTACTCAAGGCTCTGCGTTCAGTGGGTTAATGATGCGTTTTATAAATTTTGCCGAGACACTACGTTTCATAGTCTTCTTGAAACAGCTTTTTGCTTTACAAATGAGTATTGCTATTATGATTATGATAATAATAGCTTTCATGACGTAATGTATTAAAATAAAAAAGAAGTTTGATTTCCTCCAACTTTCAGATTCACATCTTCTCCATTTGATGTATTATATTTTGTGCATTTAATTCGTCATCTGTCCATGCTCGTTCATTAAAGTTTAATTCTCGAATCGATTTTATAGCGTTATAGAAGTCATGAGTATCTTTTAAGTGTTCATGTAGTACAGTTAATTTTAAGTTAACTTCTACTTGATAGGTATATTGTATCTAAGTAATATTCTATGTTCACTGGTCAAGTAAGGTTAATTTGTGAGTTTTTTCCGTACATCCATCATTCATTCATAAAAGACCTATGCCGTTTTAATCTTTCTTGTCGATCCATTTTATTAGGACAGATAATTTTAAATTGTTCTTTATGAGGTGTTAAGAATAACCATGAACTATCAGCTGGTAAGAAAGCCATTGACTTTCAGCTTTCGGTGTGAAAATAATTTCACAGTAATTAAATACTTCTATTCCAGACTGTAATAACATAAGAATTTTATATTCGTTTATAAAACAGGGTTCCTTCAACGGTTCCATAGACGATCATATATAACCATATACCGTTTTATCACATTGGTTGAATGTAACTTTGTTTAATCGTAAATATCAATTATGGTCTGCTGCTACTGCTATGTAAGGGTACGATGATTTTATTTAGGCAGATCCATTTTATTCAGATAAGGGTATCATGACTGGATGCAGTCTGTAAAGATTATAAGGGGTTCGATCTACGAATGGCAAATGTAATATAACCATGGTCTTATTTTCTTGATGCACAATATCTAATTTGCTTAAAGTGCTTATTTCACTCCCTTAAAGATTCTCTATAAATGCTAAAAATTCTAGATTTTCTGCCAGGTTTTTTAATTCCTGGGCTATGGTTCTAAATATATTTGGAGAAAATAACTTTGAATATGGTTAACTTCTTTGTAAGTCATGCAAAATGTCAATCAGATCTTCATAGGAACGAATAATATTATCTAAGATAGCCTTAGTTCTTCTAAGGTAAGCTGATAAATAAATCAGATATATGTCGAGAGTAAGATCTTGTCCTGAAGTCAATATATCAGCAACTTGTTTTAGAACATGCTCATGTCGTTTCATAGTATTATATAGTTCTTTGAATGCAGCTGCAAAAATATGGCTACTCTGTTCTTACAATTTAATATATTGTTTTTGATCAGTATGCAAACTGTTAATGTTACTGTTCATAACGTTGATATCGTCTTCTGTCACTTAACCGAAAAGACCTTTAGCAAATGCTTACAATAATTCCAAAACGTGACAGTTTTTTTGTTCGTATGCTGGGTAGTGGAATAATGTTATCTTCCGCATGGATTCCCACAGTATTTATTATGTTTAATAGTGTTGCTTTGAGGTTTGGCAATTTTTTTATCTTTAAATTCAAGAGGTCCATTTTCATACAGTAAGTGCAATTAGGATGACCGAACTACACAATACACTATCGAAAAGTTTTATTTAATCCTTGAGAAGATGTTTGTTTCAATACGAATTTATTAACATCCAACCATATAACAATCTTTTAATCAGCTCTCTTAATTTTTGTAATACCGATTCGTTTGTAGTATATTCCTGGGTTTGTTCCGAGTGGTTCTATGCTCTAGTTTCCATAATCAGCATAGTCAAAATCTTCGCAACCTTCAAGCACTATTCTCACTAAGATGGCTAATACAATCTGCATCGTTGTGTTTTTTTTCTTCGTTCTGGAAGACATGCATAATATATTTCTTACAAGAATACTACTATTGGGAAACTAGTTTTAATGTATCCGTGTATGTCCGTATGATTTCACTATTGGTTTTTTTAAGTAAGACATTATTTGCCTGTAAAACTGTTTTAACTTTCAGGGATTCATTATAAAAAGGATCAAATTTACAGAAACGCACTCATTTCTTTACCCATACGTAATGAATTTTTTATCATATCTTGTTTTTGTTTGTACTTTTATCCTTATTTGTTGATTTTCTGCCGCATTTTACATTTCTCGAAGTCGCTTAATAAGATCTTGTAAATACAATGGAAAGGGTTGTAACCTTTAATCTTTAGGTATCTTCAAAGAAAACCTTGCTACTCTCCCAAATACTAGTTTATAAAGCGTAAAATTTGTTGCTGCATGTACACTCGTGTTATACGTGAAAGCTTTGGATTTTGCTAAATTGGCTCAGTCATCTTAAGATGTAGGTTCTTATAAAGTCAGCTAGGGCAGCATGACTTTGCTAAAGTGATCTGCTTGTTTGAGAATAACATGCTGATGTAGTGAGATGATTGATCTTAAGGGTTCTCATGAGTTCCAATAAATTAGACTTAAATGTAGCATGTCTGTCTGATATAATTTCTTTAAGCGCACCGTAAACTAATATTAGATTTTGCACAAGTGCATCGGCAAGCGTTCTTGATCTTAGATCTGGTACAGGCACTAATATGATGTACTTAGTTAAATTACACTGTATGGTTAGCAAATGGCAATAACCATTTGGTTTTACTCTCAATTTATCGACGGTATCAATATACACTTTTTCAGAAGCTTTAGTAGGTGTATCTGTAAGCACCAAGGGTTCTTTTGTTTTTGTTCGTTCAATTTTTACTCTTGATATTTGCTGCATTTACAAACATAATTAAGAATATCATTTCTCGTCCCGGGCCAGTTAAATCGTTCTCTTATTCTCTGATAAGTTTGGTTCACTTCCTTATGTCCTCAAACAGGGCTGTCATATAGTGCTTTTATTATTTTATTAAGTTCTTGAATTGTTGGAAAATCAACCTTACCGTAACAGACAGTAATTTGTATAGGTGCTTTATCAAAAGATGTTAATAATATATTATGTCCTCTATAAGGTATTATTAATATTCGGTCAACTTTTGGTGTCTTTTATTTCAAATAACTAAAGTCCAGTGCACCTATCGATCTCAACAGTCTCGAAACAGATGTGACTGGTTGACAATCTTTGCTAATAAAATGAACTATATTGTATCTTTTGTATGTAAGATAATGTATCATGGTAATAACATTGTCTATTGGCTCTAATTACGTTTTTATAATTGTCAGTACTACTACTACTATTACTAAGACTTACACACACCTTTCCGTACTGTTGTTTGTATCGATTAATTTGTGAAAAAGGGTATAAGCCCGATAGTAGCATAACATTAGGTGGAAAACCTCGATTAATTAATTTGTCTGCATTGCAGTTTGTTTATTTGTTGTTTCCATTCAAGTATTCCGGAGATTCCTCTGTTAATTGTTCCAAGTCTGGTACTTTAGACCGTCTGTTTTTTGCAATAATAGAAGTACTCGTGTCCGTTGGTGAACTAGAACTTAAGGGTGTACTTTCTTGAACATGAGAGGTAATTGATAATTTTCCACTCATCATATATTTTCTTAAAATTTCATCTTCATTAAATAGAGCTTTAAAGTTCGTTGTACGTCTTGATCAAACTGCGATATTTTCATCTAATACAGAGTCATCAAAATTATCGGGATCATAGGTATCCATTTCGATTAATAGGTCCTGAATTTCGAGATCCGGCTCATCTCTATCGAAAAATCTGGTTACGGGTGAAACATCCGTATCAGCTTGCTCAGGTTCATCATCGTTGATAGACTTGTATGAGTATTCTTGACGACTTTTGTTAAATTGTTTTGTTAACTTTTGTATTTCTTCATGGGTAACCTCATCAATATTACTGGTCGTAGTTTTAGGTTGGTCTTTAAAGACGTCGTCATTTGAACCTTTACTAAGTGAAATGAGTGTAATGGACATCTAAGTATTTGTTGCGTCTAAGTCTGAGTCAGTACCTGTATTTAAGTCTACTTCCATTTCAGTCAATTCTTGTCGTAATCCACTTTGTCTAGGGTGATGTACTGGTAGTTGTGTATTTTCTCCTAACCATTCTTCAGTATCACCTGGGTCATTTTCGGGAAACATACTCGTCCTTGACGACGCACCAAGGTCAATTATCTCTTAAGATGTTCTTACAATTCCTTTTCTCTGACTTTGTAATTCTGTTTCCTTCTTTTTCTCTATTTTCTTTCGACCTATTATCATAATTCTTAATGATGATAATCCATAATTTATATTGTTTTTCGCATAAAAAAATGGTACGACTCGGTTTCTAGATAATGCATTAGCATTGGTATTGAGTTTTCCTGGCTTGAATTTGAAAATGTATTCTTAATCGGTAAATTTAAACACCCAGCGCATTAAATGCTGATCTTTTCTTGTATGCATCCAATTCAATGGCCCATGATTAGCTACGAGAACGAATTTATTTCCGGATAAATTTGAACGGAAATGATGCATTGCGTATAGTGCAGCGAAGCATTTCTTTTCAGATGTAGGATAATTTATTTCGGCTTTATTTATAGTTCTTGAAAGATAGCCAACATAATGGTTAAACCCATCTTTTTATTGACTTAATACAGCTCTAAAAGTATAGTTAGATGCATCTGTTGTCAATTAAAATGATTCACCAAAGTGGGAAAATCGTAAAATAGGCTCTTCACATACATGGTCTTTTAGTATTTAAAACTCTTTTTTTGCACTTCAGTCCATTCAAATTTTTTTCCTTTTTTTTAATAAATCTTGTATAATATCCTGCTAGTCCTAAGAATTGTCTGATGTTTTTTATAGTTTTTGGTAAAGAAAATTCTCTAATGGCCTGTATTTTTTGGGTCTGGTGTAATTTCCTGTTGACTTACTATATGCCTAAGAAATATTACTTCTTTCCGCAAAAATTCAACTTTATTTGGCTGGAGTACAATATTCGCTGATCGTAACCGGTTAAAAAATAACTATATTTCACGATCATGATTTACTAGATCTTTTGCGTAAATAATTATATCATCTAAATACACTAACATTTGAACATTTAATAAACCTCTCAATATGAGATCCATTAGTCGTTGGAATATGGCAGGTGAATCTTTCAAACCTTCTGGCATCTGTCTGTATTGAAAATGTCCATGTGATGTCGTAAATGCTGTCCTATACTTATTCATGTACAGCCATAGGAATTTGTTGAAATCCAATTGATAAATAAAAAACTGAAAAATATACGGATCTTTTTAACTGGTTCATAATATCTGCAATGTGAGAAAATAGATATGCATCACCAATGGTCTTTTTAATAAGTTCTCAGAAATCAATTACAACCCTTGATCTTGGATTCCCATAGCTATCATATTTTTTAGAAACAATCCAAAGGAGTTAATTATCTGGTGATAACGAGAGCTTAATTATTCCATTGTTAAGTTTTTGAAGTGAAAACTTCTTATGGCGCGTTGGGCACTTTTGTGGGTGAGCATTTTCAGCCGTTCTCGCGACAGACGAGATCTTACACAGATATACTCCACGTGTATTCTTATAATGTATGTATACTGTACGCGCTCTTTGCATGGGCATTCGTTCGTGCTCTCGCGACAGACGAGATTACATACCTATATGTATACTCAGAGTGTATAGGTATGCGAGAGCGCTGCTGCTGTACGCAGCAGCGTTGGTCTGAGCATATCACAGTTCATGCTTGATCGCACATAGCACCACTGCCTGGATCTCACCGCGAACTACTTGGCGCGAAAATTCAAATTCAAAATCGTATGATTTTTTCGGCAGACAGTAAGGCGCAGAAATTCAAATTCGAAAGAAATCTTTGTATGTATTGGCTAATTAATGCCTAAAAGTATTGGATAATGTTGTACGATTATAGAGATCAAGAGGTCGTCTATAAGAGAGAAAAAAGGTGTTTCGTCCCGAGAGCACGCCAGGACTCATCAGTAAAACTGATGACGTGCTCCCTGCCTTAGACACAGAAGAGATGTGGACTTAGAGTGACTCGATCGCGCTTATATATGAATCGTGCGAGAATTTCGCCACTTGACGGGAGCGAATATCAGGGGCTTGGACACCTGGCGAGTAGAGCCTGAAGCGCGAGAGATGTAAGACGCCACATGATTACATACATAAATAGTATACCAAGAATTCTTTCGAATTTGAATTTCCGCGCCTACTGTCTGTTGAAAAAATCATACGATTTTGAATTCAAATTCTCGCGCGAAGTAGTTCTCAGTGGGATCCAGTCAGCGGCGCTATGTGCGATCAAGCATGAACTGTGAGCGTGGAATAATGCTCAGACCAACGCTGATACGCAGTCTTTGCATGGGCATTTGTTTGTGCCCTCGCGACAGATGAGATTGAGAGTTTTTTATATTTATTTTAAAAATGAATATTAAACGGAAAATATTTTCATTTAAATATTTCATTTGACTTGTGTTGCTGTTATGGTATTGTGTTAAAAAAATTGATAAATTTTGTATTTACTATTTACTAATATTTACTCATTTAAATAAAACCACTTCCTTCTTATATAGTTTCTGTATTATTGTACTTCATGTCCATTCAAAAAGTGCCCACATTGCTTTGATAAACTTGATTTTTTATGTACAATTTCTCATATCGCGAGCGCACCTAAAAATGCTCACCCAAAAAAGTGCCCAACGCGCCATAAGTTCAAGTTTTCACTTCTGCCTGTACTCCCGGAGTGCTACTTGTACTTGGTTTTTCTCCATGTTCTTCTAAAACTTTTTTATGTACCAGTAGGTGACGATATTGCTTAGAGTTAATAGGGATATTATTTTCCGTCAGGATTTGATAGACAACAAAATTAGTATAGGTTAAAGGGTCTTCCAGCAACAAATAGATTTCTGAAAATTTGAAAATCAATCGACAAATTTGGTCTCGTTCTTCCAGATTTAAGTGACCGGTACGCACAAGTCCTTTTAGGCCCCTTATTCTATCTTATGTAATTTTTATAACTGGTCTTTCGTATTCGCTACTAGTATCGTAGTATCGGGGTTTAATTGAGGTACAATATATTTGAAGAGTTTAATTTCTCTTCAATCTATTTCAATTATAACATCATTCTCATTATTATTTATCGCCATAATATTACACTGACCACTCTCATTTCTTATTATTCCTTCTCCTAAGTATACGTCATCACGTCCTATGTTGAATCGTGGTAAATATCCTTCAGTTAAATTAGTTTTAATTAAATTAATTTTTACTACTTAACGTGTTCGAACCTCGTTCATATATTTAGTTAGGTTGTGATTATTCTTTTGTTCCTCATTAAGGCAATGTTTTTTCACACTAGAAGTATTCTTACTTTGTTCAATCGTATGGGGCTGGAATGTATCTTGGTCGTTTAATTTATAATCTTTACTGTATATTTCACTCTTACCAGTATCATAATCAGTGGGCTTCATAAAACTATCATCTCTTTTTGATAAAATCGATTTTTATTTAGGTATACGTGATTTTTTGGACCAGTCTACGATGTATTCATCATAAAATCTTTGTTGGTCAATTTTATCCTCAAGACACTCTGTCTTTTTGTAAGTATTAAGGGTGGTAACTGAAATTTTGACTTTCCTGTGCCTGTTTCTTAAGTTTTATTGCTTTTTGTTTTTTCTCATTCCTTTTCAATCGCTCTATTTCTTCAAGAGTTTTGAAAAAAGTAATGGGGTACATTACGTCATCATCTTATACTATAGCATCGTAATTATACGATAATGTGGCTCGTCGTTCGTTATAAAAGTTTGGATCCAACAAACCACCATCTTTAATCGGAAGATCGTTAGGGATCACATGAAAAATTGTAGGTTTTTCTTGTATAGTCATATCCATTGTTCCTTTAGTTTATTTTATCAGGTTTGTGGCGGTGCCAATATCGAGCATGAGTGTGGTAAAGCGATTTTTTCCTTCTGGAATTGATAACCTTATGCTTGTAGGTTCGTCATCTACGCCAAGTCCCTGGCACATACCGATGTGGACGGTTTCAATCCTGTTGCTATGCTCATTAGTTGTGCTGAAACATTTAGTATAGGGGTTGAATTCTATCTTCGGGGGCTCACATCCAAATGACAATTGGGGTGAGCCGCCTGAGAGTTTAAATGATGTGGCAAACGGTCATCTCCTGGTCGGTATTGATTTGGAAAATTCTAATTCTGATTATTAGGATTCAAACTTTGTTAGTTATGATCATTATAGTTATTATTATTTTTGGGTTTGTATTATAATTCTGGCCTCTGTCTAGGTATCCTTGATTATTTCTAGGGTTAAAATTAGCATCCCTTTGAGAATAGTTATCATTAGGATTTTCATTATAAAATCGTCTAAAATTATTCTGATAATGATTAGAGGTCCTCGACTGATTTTGAAAAATCTGATCTTCCTCCTGATTCTGAAAATTTCCACGGTAATTATGTCCATCACTATATTGTCGATCTTGTCTATTATTATTTTGATAATTATTATACTGCCTATTAGCGTAATGATTCTGATTGTCGATCTGTTGTTCATTAACTTGTGCTATTGAATGTAATGAGAATGGCTGGTCCAGGAGCCTATTATGCTGTTGATATGAGTTATTTAAATTATTTCTAAGATCACTACGAGGTATTTTTTGGTATCGTGTGTGTTATGTTATTCCCGTTCTCATTTGTCTCTCCAATCTCAATGCATAATCTCAGGCGTTGGCTAGAGAAGCACGTTCTTTGGCATCTACCTACTGGCTTATCATAGGTGCTAGCCCTTTTATGAACATGTCTAATGCCATGTCTTTTATAAGATTCATTATATGCGCGTTGTATGCATTGCCCTTATCTTCCATCAAGGCCTTTTCAGCACCACTTAGCAGTAGGTTAACGTAATTATAATATTCACCAACTGATGGGCCTCATCATTGGCGCACTTTCTGCAGCTGAGTTTGATAATAAGCAATGGTTTTTTCTGTCACATTTTTTTTTTTTTTAATGGGTTATAAATGCTGTAAGGTTTTCGAAATCTCGGCCGCTCATGGTTATGCCTGCTGCACCTCGTAGATCCTGCAATACTGCTCTTTTATACAAATGTTTTTTATCATCTCTGATCCAGCTTTCTCCATATCTAACATCTTGTATATAATCCTTGAACGGAATATTTTTCTCATCGAATACAGGAACCGATTTATTCACATGCTGAAGTAAGAAGTTGGCATTGAGAAACTCCATCAGCACTTCAACTACTGTCATATCGGCATCACCGTTTTCATTGACCATTTCCTTAGTTGTATAATTTGCTTTACGTGTGTTTTTTCCTTTTACTTTTTATTTATTTTTATCCTATATCATATGTGTGTGTGTATTAAAAAAAATTATATTTTTATTTTGTTTTGTTAATTTTTTTCCAAATAATATTCTATTAAATCCTTGAAATTTATCATAAAAGACATAAGTAATAAAAAAAGAATTGAATATGCGCGCACGCGCGTGTGTGTGTGGGCGTGGTCGCATGTGTGTGTATATGCCTCTAACGTGAGCGTTTGTTTGGCGCATGTATGTGCAATAAATTCACTTTAATTTTCATAGGTATACGTCTGCCTCGAGTGTAATCAAGCACGCTTGAATGATATCATCTGCTTTAAGCAAGGGAGTATACGGCCTAGGGGTTTCTAATAAGGCAAGAGGAGATGATACTGAGTTTAGAATTATTAGTAAATTTAAAAACTTTTTATTGTTTTTTTTCTTTCAATTTTTAGAGTTTCTTTTCCGTTAAGATGATCAGATTTTTGAATTGTTTGTTGATTTTTGCTTTCAAATTATTGATTTTATTTTATAATACTTCAGTACTTAATTCGTGCAAATTGTGGTAATTTTGTATTTGATTATTAATTCATCCCAATATTTTTTCTAGGACATTTTTCCTCTTATGAGCTCCTGCACAAACAATTTCTTACCACTTCTTGTACTTTTCTTATAACTTACAAAATTATGTGTCAGGGGTTTTATTAAATATCATTTTATGAATAACTGTGTGTTGATAAGTAGGGTTATTAGATAAGGTTACATCCTCACTCCGTTTTTAAGAATTCTTCTTCTGCAAATAACAATATTAAGTGCAAATTTGTTCGTGATTATGTATTTGTTATTTTGGTAGATCACTTTAAGTAGCAGATCTAGGGTAAAGAGTATCCACTATTTCAGCAGGACTAGTATGGATGAACCGCTCTGGTTAGCAGATTCATGGTAGGAATATAAGGACCGCTCTGGTTAGTAGATCATCGGTATAGAATGTCCGCTACTCGAGCAGGACTAAAAGAATCGACCGCTCTGGTTAGCAGGTTCAAAATAGGAATAGTATATTGTTTCTGTCTCGTAAGTGTGTAGTACATGAAATCACTATTTTTATTTTTCTACTGTTATTTAAAACACTATATTATCTTATTTTTGACCTTTTTTTTATTTTTCATAACATTGAACTTTTCCTGTTTGTTTTACTGTTAATTTATTAGTGTATTGTTATTTATTTATTTCTGTTTTTTTTTTTTTTTTTCAATTTTAACAAAGTACCGCATATATTATGCCCCAAAAGGATTCCCAGAACAGCGAGGAATGTATAAAGACAATAAACAACTTTATGGGCAATGCTGTTCAAATTTTATTGTGTCGTGACAACGTTTCGACTACACTTTGGCAGTCCTTTTTAAGTCTCTACATTTAACAATATAAAATAAACTTTTAAGAATCATAACAGCTTAAGTAATTTCTAAATTTTTTCTTATAAACATAGTTTTTACAAAAATTAATAAATTATTACACTTACAAATTTGACGTTGACAAAAATTTTACTGAGCAAAGTCAATTCGTATGAGTTACATCTTTTCTTGCTTGTGAGTAATGACTAGACAATAACAAGACTTACAGGTAGTGCTAAATTTCAATGCCAGTGCGTAACAAGGGGCGATCACACAAGTATCTAGCAGTAATACAGCACAATAGTACAGTATAAAGTACGCAATATTTCAAAGTAAAACGGACAAGTGTTTGATCGAGATTTATTCTTTTACCTTTAAACAATGTTTTATAAAATACTTAAAAACAGTACTTAATTTATTTGTATCTGTAATTGTATTTACCATATCGAATTTTGTAATATAAACCATTTCTGAAACTAACCTTTTGTGAAGAGAAGATTCTCGATCCAACACCCGACCAAGATTCAGAATAGACAAACATTCGGCTCCGCGATGGGTTCGCCATGTAGCCCAATCTTAGCTGATATTGTGATGCAGTATCAAGTATTTTAAAGTTTACGTTGATGATGCAATAGCATGTATACCTACTAACGAAATCGATGATTTACTAAATATCTTAAATTCATTTGATGAACACATTAAATTTACTACAGAAAAACCGACATTTAATTCACTTAACTTTTTAGATACAACTTTAATTTGGGATAATACAGGAAATGTTATTACTATTTGGTATCAGAAAGACACCCATTCAAATATCTACTTGAATTTTTTGTCTCATTCGCCTGCATCACAAAAGATTGGTGTTATTTTTTTCTTAAAGGACCGAGCAATTAAACTTGCTCATTCTTCCTTTCACAAAGAAAATTTAAAGAGAGTATCAGCAATTTTACAGGCAAATAATTACCTAGAAGCTTTTATAGAAAAACGTATAAAATCACGGTTGAAAAAATTAAGGTACCAATCTGCGAACTCTCAAAGAATAGTGTCACACTTCAACTAAAGAATTTGTAGTATTGCCCTACGTAAAAGGTGTTGATCCAGTTATTAAAAAATATCCAAATAAAATTAATCTCACAGTTATTTTCAAGTCTATTAAGAAATTAAAAGTATTAAATGATCTGGGCAAAGATAAAATTAATAACCTTGGAGGACTTTTCACTGTATACTCTTTCAAGTGTAAAGATTGTGATAAAAGTTACGTTGGCCAATTTAAAAGAATACTCGACATTCGAATTCATGAACATATGAGAGATTGCAAAAATAAAAAAGAGTCCTCGGCTGTGTATATGTATATGAAGAACAGTGGACACACCTTCGATTTTGACTTGGTACGGGTGTTGGATCGAGAATCTTCTCTTCACAAAAGTTGAGTTTCAGAAATGGTTTATATTACAAAATTCGATGTCGTAAATACAATTACAGATACAAATAAATTAAGTACTGTTTTTAAGTATTTTATAAAACATTGTTTAAAGGTAAAAGAATAAATCTCGATCGAACACTTGTCCGTTTTACTTTGAAATATTGCGTACTTTATACTGTACTATTGTGCTGTATTACTGCTAGATACTTGTGTGATCGCCCCTTGTTACGCACTGGCATTGAAATTTAGCACTACCTGTAAGTCTTGTTATTGTCTAGTCGTTACAAACGAGCAAGAAAAGATGTAACTTATATGAATTGACTTTGCTCAGTAAAATTTTTGTCAACGTCAAATTTGTAAGTGTAATAATTTATTAATTTTTGTAAAAACTATGTTTATAAGAAAAAATTTAGAAATTACTTAAGATGTTATGATTCTCAAAAGTTTATTTTATATTGTTAAATTTAGAGACTTGGGAAGGACTGCCAAAGTGTAGTCGAAACGTTGTCACGACACAATAAAATTTGAACAGCATTGCCCGTCAAGTTGTTTGTTATCTTTAAATATTATGCCCTCTGCAAAGGCACAGCATATACGCATGAGCTCATACTGTACTATATGGGGTATTAAACGGCATTTATATACATGCATTTTTTAATGGTGTTTATTGTTTTTTTAAAAATAGCACTAAGAGAACATATAGTAAACAAATAGCTAGAAGCAATAAATCACGCTCTGCTACCAATTTTTGTTAAATGATAATTAATATCATTTTTTTTTTGCCTTCAGTTTAAGACCAAAAATTATGGACAACAGTCTCATGCTCCTCCATAGGCTGCAGAACAGCAGTAAGTCCAACTATTTGTTCATTTGTATATTGGGGAAAGAAGAAACAAAAAAAAAGTTTTGGGTTTTGTAAAATAAAAATGTCCACATAGCTTTCCTTTTCTTTTTTAATTTTTTACAATTCTTCAGTGCTGGTATTTTTGTTATTTTCAATTTTATTGGATTTCAACCAATAAAATATTCTGCACAATCTGGTATGCTTCTTCTTTTTTGATTTATTTTGCTTCACAATAAATTACAATAATAAACATGTATTAAGTTACTTACTATGTTACGATCCAGTTACGTGACTATGAATTTATCAAGCAATTAAAACGAATTATATTGAAATATTGAACTTATAGTTAAGAACCACATTCGATGAGCGGTGGAAAGCTACCAACTAAAACGCCGCGCAAAAAATTCACCTTTTACGAAGCTTTCGTTAAAACTTTTTTGTATTACATGCTCTGGCACTGGTACTTGCTAACTTCATGTGTTTAGGCTTCGTAGTTCGCTTCGGTTGTCACTTGACACTTCCGAGAGCCAGGAAGTACACAGTCAGCTTTATTAGGTGATGACTTTCGTTAAGTTTGACTCCTTTAAGAGTCTTAAAGTTTTATTATCAAGAGAATAAGCATGATACAAAATAAAATAAAAATTTTTTTATTTTACGCAAGTCGTCACTCAATATGTATTGTTATAAAGATGGAAAATTAAAAAAGGGATATTCATGCAAATGGAACGTTAAAATAATTGGGAATTAGAAAATGTTGTTTGGAAATAAATTTTTGACTCAGTCGATGTACACTTTTTGAAAAAAAAAAAAAAATAATAATAATACGAATTGGAAGTAATCACATAAATTAATACAACATTATTTAGTAGTAGCATATGATATGATGTATTTATATTTTATTATGTTAAAATTTTGTTAGAAATTATTGAAGTTAAAGTTTTGATTCAGTATAATTTTTTATAATATTTTTCTAATTAAGATCCTTCTTTGAATGTTCTTCAGCAAAATTGGTTTATTTTTGTGATTTCTTCGTAAACGTATTGAAAAACAATTATTCAAAAGAATCAAATTGTAAAACTCTGTACTAAAAATCTTATCTTATGACGATGAGAGTTATGTACAAAATAATCACTTTTACGTATTATATAGTTGTTTTTTAATTCGTATATCTAAGAAGAAATAGGTTTGAGGCAGACGAGTTTTAAAAGAAAGAAAAAAATTATAAGCAAATTGCATAAAAATAAAAACAAACTATTATTCCATTACTATATCTATTGATGATCATTTTTTTTCCTTTCAACCGGGTATCAAGGAGTTCTGCCTGTTTGTGGTTTCAAGGTTACTGGCAATGACTACCACGGTTTCATTTATTTTTTAACTACTTGAGGTTTAATAAATATGTCTGATTATATAATGTCATACGATTACTCGTATTTATTTAAAACTCAATATCAGAAAGGAATAATACAAATCCAAAAAACGGTCAACGCGACTCAGATTTCTTACTCATCAATATTTATTAAAAGTATTAATTATAGTCGATGTTTTTTGTGCTCGTTGTTAATAAGTATAAAATCGACCTATTTTCCTCCTGTGTGATGTGTAGTTAATAGATAATTATATACAGCTAAGTAATCATTTACCATGAGTTGTAGAAGCTATCGCTTGCAATTGATGTTTACAGCTAGTTTTAGCTCAAGTACAGTTTGTGTATACAATAGCCTATCAATGTACTATAGACCGAGCTGATACTAATCTGTAGAACTATCATTCATATTGCAAGGGGTGTTGGATAGGTAGCATAAAGTGGGAGTGGGTGTGGAAGAGTGGTGAATGTGTGGTGAGAAGGCACTTAAAAATATGCGGTGGGTGGTGGGTGGTGTGGAGGGAGGGGGGCTTTCAAAAAATGTGGAAGATTTTTAACAGGTCAAAATATCGCTGAAATTAATGGAGTTTTTCCTTATTTTGTAAAAGAGCTAAAGAGGGCAGTGGGGGGAGGTCATGGGGGCTTTGAAAATTGTGCGGGGGCCAGGGGAGGTCAGTGGGTCCTTGAGTATTATTTTTTTGGGTTAAAATATCATTGACAGTAATCAAATTTTCCCTTATTTTGTGGGAAGCTTGTGGGAGGGTTGTGGGGGGAGGGGTAGTGTGGAAAGCCTCGCCTTTGCAACTGTACAGTATAGGAAGTTATATATGTATATATACGCTCTTATATTAAGATTGTGTATTGCGTGCTCGCCTTCAATGCTCTACCTCAAAATAAGATTTGCGTAATTTGAAATAACTTCTTTTTTTAAGTTTTAAACAAGGTGTCCTGTGATTTTATACATTGAAGAGTATTGTATATTGCATACAAATATTTTTAAAAAAATGGAACTGTTATAATAGTAGTTAACTAAAAAAATTAATTAACTAAATAAATCGGTCCCCGTTACTGGACCAATGGTGGCATATGCCTTATTTTCGCGAGTTTTATAGTTATTTTGAGAAGCTGCTCTATTTCTTCGCCAAACTCTGAAGGCCCCCACTCAGTTGTTGCTTTATTGTATGCAGGCAGTGTACTTACTAGTATTAGTAAACTTATGTCACTCTCGATTTTTAGTGCCTCTATGATTACTTCTCTTAGTGTTCCCAGGTAATAGCTTATCATTATGCAACTATAAGTTGGAAATAGTTTATATTTAAATTGCTTCACTACCTCAGATTCCAAGTTTTCTTTTAGCATCTGTTTTTAAATTGGGGAAGAGTAAGGGTTCGAATCGTACAACATCATTAATCTACTACACAATTGTTGTACTCGTCCACCGTAGTCATCTATGGCTTCACTGTCTTGTTGTGTTATTATTTTTAATTTTGCCACGAATAAGTCCATGTTTGTAATGCTGCAGCATCTATTTGAGAGCTATCTAATGAACTCTTTCCCTGTTTTAAATTGCGTTAATCTTTGAGTGAAATGTTCCTCTGCTTTTCCTTTCAGTCTATTCGTGAGGGTGCCTCAAATGCCGTTTGTACGTATCATGTGCATCTCCTGTATATTAGGCCATGGTAGGTACTTTATTACCCCGTAGTCTATCTCTATTTTTATCAGAACTTGCCTTATTTCTATAGTTATTAGTTAGTGATGGTACTGTTACCGTGAACGCGGCTTTCTTCATTTTTTCAAGTTCCTCTCCCATATCTTTAATTCTGTCCCATAGCTGTTGATTATGCAAGTCTCTCATTCTGGGGTTTCTTGACTCTTTATATTCGTAACAGGATGCAATGGAAGTCAGCCACTCTGGTTTAACTGGCATTTTCCATTGCGTCAGTAGCATATTTGCTTCATTTGTTCCAGCTCCATGTGTCTCTTTAGCTCTTCTCGCATTTCGCTTGCTAACTTGTCCGCCAGAAAGAAGATCCGCTTCTTTCTTCATAAGTCCTGTTCTCACGTCTAAGTCATAAGATATATCCCTGTAATCCCAGATCTCTGTAACCGTCTTGTGAGGGTCATCCACCGTCTCTGCTTTTTTTAGCTTTGCTTTAATTTTTGAAAATAAGCCCATTACTGTTGTCTTAGTTTTTTCGTCTAGGGCGTCAAATTTTTGACACCCTTCGTGTTCAAGCTCTAATTCCAATGTCTGTTCCATCATATTTTTCTTTAGCTGTTTTTTACTAGGCCCTCACCTGCACATTTCAGTGATCAAATTAAAATTTGGGCCTTCTCTATCACTTTCTGACTCATGGGTAATATGGCTAAAATTGATAATTTTTTTCTTTCTACTTTTTTTAAATACGTTTATGTGTCAAATCTACTTTTTTGATTATAATACATTTTACATATTTTCCTAGCTGCGGGGCTGCGTTTAACTACCTATGTCGCAGCTCAATGACAATTAGACAAAAAGAATAGTAGTAGGTGAGACAAAAAAGTAAAAGAGCAGTGGTTGTCTTTTACTTGGGATCTTTAATTTTGCAGTGTGTTTTCATTGGGTGGTAAATTGGGGAGTTGTTATTTCCATATGTTTCCTGTGTCGTTAAGAAGCCTACTAATGAAATCCTTTTTTTTACGTTTGTTATGCAAAAACTTTTCTAGTCTACTACGTATTTAAGTCTGTTATCCCACGCGATTTTTATTTCGGGTGCTGAGAGAAAAAAAACACAGAAAAGGGGAGCGACTGAAATAACAAATGTATATTAAAAATAAAAATTTTCCACGACCTTACCTTCGCCTAATAAGTGCCTTCCCTATCTTGCCTCAGGAGTAAGGAATAAAATTAATTTTATTAGACTCAGCCATGCGCACAAACTTCGTGCTCGAATTGCAAGCAGCAGCTCGTTCTGCGAACGATCTTTTAATCATAGCGCCTTCAGCCAATCAGGCCAATTAACGCGAGCCCAACCGACCAATCAGCATACCGTCTCAGCTGTGGAAAACAGCAAGGAAAAGAAAGAAGAGAAAAAGACTCAGAATTTTCCTGGCCAGCACAACATGCACATATTACTCTAGCTAACTGTTTATTTTTGTACTTAAAAAAGTTAAATACAGTTATTATAATAAACGGTAAGGGCATTTTCTGCCCTAGTTTTTCTGACGCAGATCCCGATTTCTATGCACCAGATGGCTTGGTTTTTCCTCATGCTTGCCCGTAAAGTTTCCCAAAGTGGTAATCCTGAACTTGAACAGTAAATGAGGGGGAACCAAACAGCAGTGAGTGAAGTGCTTAAAAATTTCGTTACATAGTAACTTAAAAAGGTCCTCTCAGGCCTGGCATACCAGACACAAACAAAGAACGAGATCGAGCTGGCGGCAAAAACGCTGATACACATCGGTTCTCTGAGTGCCTTCGAGGTGTGCCCAGACGCTTCTTTGAAGACAACGAAGCCATTCTTGCAGCAAGCCGCACGCACAACCAGCCAGCAGCTGCACGAACAACAAGCATCAGTGCTCTGCCATTTTTTCAACTCACGCTGCCATCGTGAACAACGCACGACCAAGACACAGCACACACCACAGATGACCAGCAGTGATGTACCAAAACTCGTTCGAGCGACTCTGACGAAGACCTTGATAAAACCGTCAGGGATCTAAACAACCGTGATATAACCACCATTGTGCTACCTCAAACGGACATGAGCCCCACACAATGTGATTTACTGTGCTTTTGGTGGAACGCTCCCAAGGTGTGGTTGTCGCAGGCAAAGTGCCTGATGATGTCGAGTGAACTCACCAACGACAACACCAAGTTCAATCTTCTTGTCGGCAAGCTCGATCAAATGATGGCCATTGAACTCATAAATATTATCAACCCCCGCCAGCCAGCAACAAATAAAAAACTTTGAAAGACGCCATTTTAAACCGCATAACTGACTCAACTGAGAAGATGCTGCACAAATTACTCACTAGTCTCGCACACATAGAAGATAAGCTTTTATCTTTTCAGCAAAGGATGAAAACTCTGGCAGGTAACCAAGTCATGTACGATGCCCTAAAAGTTAAATGGCTCGACCTTTTGCCCCAAGCAGCCACCATATTCCCCAGCATACTAAAAACTTCGTTATTGGATGAACTCACTGAAGCCCCTGACAAGCTCGTTGGAAAAAATGGGTTCAGTGACGGCTGTCTCCAAGCCTCATAACCTGCCACAGCCCACAGGCTTTCAGAAGCTCCTTCAGGAAATAGCAGCACTCCGAACAGCTGTCACCCAGCTTAACCTGCAACTATTATAAGCCCAACATAGGAGTCGAAATCGCAGACACTCACAGCCTGCTAACAGCCAATGAAGACGCTCAGCCTCGACTAAGGTCTCGGAAATCTGCTGGTACCACAAAAAATTTGGAGCAGACGCTGAGCGCTGTACATCTCCGTCCAATTTCTGATGCGCGCCTGCACATTTTCGACCCCTAATTACGAATTAAATTTTTAGTGAACTCCTGTTCATCGGTCTTTCTCCTGCCCAAAGGTATGGCTATGGCATCGATGATACAGCAGCTGCTCACTGTATATGCAGCCAACCACGCTCCGATAACAACCTTCGACAGACCCTTGATAACACTCAACCTGGACCTTCAAAGAAACTTGGACGCCGATTTTATTTTAGCTGGCGTCCCGCTTGCCATCTAAGGCGCCAATTTTCTGGTAAGATACAGCCTTCTTCCAGATCACAGGCAACAAGGGCTCGTCAACTCACTGACCAACCTATCCTCACCATGCACTATATAGGAAACATTTTTCCACTATGTGTCCACCTTAGAGCACCCTGCAAGCCACCAGCTAGAACAACGCTATGCAGCCCTGCTTCAGGAGTTCGCCGACCTTTTTGAGCCTTCTGGCAATCCAGTCCAAGTCCCGAGTTCACCCGTGAAGCATAGTATCATTACAACAAGCCATATGTTGCTTAACGCCCAAGGAGGTTCACAGGCGAACGTCTAACCACAGCAAAGCAAATATTCGATGACATTCTCGATAAAGGTATCATCAGGCCTTCCAATAGTCAATGGTCGAACCCTCAACATCTGGTACCCAAGAACATTAATACATGGCGTGTCACAGGAGACTATCAATGTTTCAACAGCTGCACAGTCCCAGACATGTATCCATTGCCCATCATCGAAAACTTGCTGCAAGAGAGCCGAGGTAACATCTTCTCTACCATGGATCTTCAGAAAGCATTTTACCAAATTCTGGTAGCAGAAGGGGACGTCCCTAAAACAGCTGCAACGACACGTTTCGGGCTCTTCGAATTCCTGGGTATGTCACTAGGCCTAATGAGCTCAGCACAATCAATGCAGCGCACGATGGATCACATCCTATGGGAACTGCCGTCCGCAAAGGTTTACGTCGACGATATTTTTGTCACATTCTTATCACATGACGAGCATCTTTCCCACTTTTGGCAACTGTTTCTGGCACTGAGAGAAACCAACTGAAAAATCAACCGAAGCAAATGCACTTTTGGCCAACCCCAAGTGCTCCACTTGGGCTATCAAATCACTAGCAGAGGACTCAAGTCTTCTGTGGATGAAGTCAAAGCAATCAGGAATTTTCCTAAGCCATCTAATGTTACTGAGTTACGCCAGTTCCTGTGAATGTTAAATAACTGTAAACCCTGCATCGCACACGCTACCTCGTTACAAGCCCCGCTCCATGAAACACTCAAACGACGACCCAGAAAGAAGCAGTCACTCCAATGGCCCTCGGCAGCCATAGAAGCTTTTTAGCGTTGTAAGAACTCTATAATGGAAGCCGCTTGCACCACCTTCTTGCAGTCTAACGTGTCATTGGCCCTCAGAACCGACATCTCTGACGAAGTCGTTGTAGCCGTCTTGGAGCAGCAGAGATGGATAATACGTGTCGCCCAATTAATTTTTATTCTAGGAAATTGGATCTTACTCAGGAGAAATACAGCATGTATGACCGAGAATTTCTAGCCTTTAGTGTAGTGATTAAGCATTTTCAGAGGATTTTCGAAGGCCACCTGTTTACCACTTTTACGGAACATTGTCAGCTGATCTACGCTTTTCGGCAACGCTCAGACAAGGCTTCCGATCTGGTGCGACATCGCGCACAATATGAGCCACCACAACAAATCAGCTCTCGGGTGTTTTGCGAAACCAGATAAAAAATTTAAGCACATCCACATCGACCTAATCAAGATGCCTCTAATGTCCAGAATCTGGCATTTCCCCACCATTATCAACTGATTTCGGCGTTAGCCAATGGCAATTCCAATCCATTTTATGGCTGTAAGTGCCCCGAGTCATGTGATCATTGGCACTTGCGTTATAGTTTATTATTATTTATAAATTATTACAGTGACCAGATAGGTTTCCGAGTTGTGCAGTGGTTGGCAATCGTGTTACTTTATTAAACTAACAAGGCGATCAAAAAGCGCCCCAGATTATGTTGTTATTGGTGCTTGTGTTATTTTACTAATTAAAAAAGCGACCAGAAAGCGCTCTTGGTTAAGCGGTGATGAGGGCTTGTTTAATTTTACTATATAACAAAGTAACCAGTAAGCGCCTAGTGTTATGAAGCATTTAGCCTTTGCATTTCTGTTTAATGATATTTATAAATAAATAAAGCTACCACTTAAAGTCCCCAATTGGGTGACGATTGGAGCTTGTTTTATTTACCAATCAACAAAGTGTTCAGAAAGCGGCCCGTCAATTGCTGTAAATATGTGATTTATTAACCAATCAATCTACCAGAAAGTGCCTCAGATTGTGTGGTGATTGGAGCTTGTTTCATTTGACTCATTAACAAAGTGACTAGTAAGGGCCCTTAGTTGATCGGTTATTAATGCTTACATTATGGGATATTGGAGTTCTTAAATAATTTAAGTGACCAGAAAGCGTTCCAAATTGTGTGGTTATTTAGACTTTTGATATTTTTTAAATCAACAAAGTGAACTGTAAGTTCCCTCATCCGTGCGATGATTAGTGCTTGCGTTTTTCAAAATTGTACTTTATCAAAAAACAACGTGATCTGAAAGCGCGTTAGATTTTGCGGTTATTTATGCTTGCATTATTGTGTACTGTAATATATCAATAAATAAATTGTCCAGAAAGCACCCTGGGTTGTGCGACAACTGGTGCTTGTGTTATTGTTTACTGTTAATCAAACGATAGTTAAGGAGCGTTGAACACTTCTTCTTCGGACCCTAATTGTTAGAAGAGAGGTCTTTTCCTACCGTCGCTTACGCTCTACTCACGTAGGGTTTTTTCTGCCTCACGTGTATAGAAGCTAAGTGCGTACCTTCTTCAGATTCCAACTTGTTTATGTTAGAAACTAATGATGGTAAAGGGTCCGACATACGTTGAAGCTGAATTCGACGCCACGCCCTGCGTTGCCAAGGACAAGACGTGGTTCTTTCACCAAAACCTGGTCACTGGGGACGTAAACCACGTCACGATGTTTGGCATGGTAATTCCAGGTAGCATTGGCCTATGCCTTAATGGTTTGGTGGGCTTTTTCCGCGAGCAGCACCGGCAAACGCTCCATGCGTTATTTCCAGCTCGAGAGTGACTTTTTCTCTAGGCGTTGCTGGGCCGTCGAATCAACCTGTCAGCGAATCGTACCTAGGTCATATGTTTTTCTACCACTGTTAAGCATCGTGGGGGAAAAACCTGTAGAAGCACCTATCGACGTTCTCGTTCCAGAACTTGATGCCGTTATCCGCTAGTAGTGCTTCCGGAGAACTATAGCGACAGATGACGCGCCCTCGCAGCGCGCTCACAACAGCCTTTCCGTTAGCTTGTCGTATCGGTACAACTTCGGCCCACCTAGTGGATAAAACCTTGATTTCAAGTCCCTTGATCATCAAGTCCCTCGATCACTGGTCTACCCTGATTTGGTGAGAAAATCAAGCAGCTCCGCACATAACGGGAAACATCCTGGTAGTACCCCGGCCAGTAGTACAACCAGGAGATACGCGTGACTGTCCTATCGCGGCCAAGGTGGCTGGAAGATGGCGTGTCATGACACTCCTAGAGCACTTGATCATGCTGGATCTTAGGTACTGCCAGTTTCCAGGCTTCAGTGTCACCGTGAGTCTCGTCAACTGTGGCGTCGGGGCGATACGCGTATAGGTATCCCCGGGCGATTTTCTATCGCGGTTTTCCCCGTGGGTCATCCCGTACTTTTTGTACCATCTCTTGGTACCAAGGATCTCCCGCAGAGGGTTCCCACACCAGCGACGCAAAAGCGCCACTCTTATCCTACTCGTACATTCGTGACAGAGCATCGGGCACGCAGTTTTGAGTCACTTTCCGGTGCTCTACCTCGAAGCCATGGCTTTGAAGCTCTATGGTCAACCTTCACAGTCATCCAGTCGGGTTGTTTGTATTTACGAACTATCAGAGACAACTGTGATCAGTCACGGCTATGAAGCATGTCCTTTCGATATACGGGCAAAACTATCGCGTCGCCCATAAAACCGGAAAGAATTATCGCTCTGTCACGCTGTAATTGCATTCAGCCAGTGTCATAGAATGGCTTGCAAACTCCAGCACTTTTTCCGGTCCATTGAGTATCTGTGACAATACGGCACCTAATCCAAAGTCACTGGCGTTTATTTGTACCACGTACTGACTCTTGAGGTCAGGTCATTGTAGCACAACCGAAGACATCAGCAAACTTACTGGTAACTTTGTTTTTTGATAAATTACAATGAGCAGGTACGCAAGCACCAATTACCGCACAACACGGAGAACTTTCTGGTTATTTAATTTATCAATAAATTTCGATAAGCAATAACGCAAGCTCTAAACACAGCACCAGACCAGGCCCTTACTAGTCGCTTTGTTAATTAGAAGAATAACATAAGCGTCAATAACCACATAACTTGGAGCACTTTCCAGTCGCTTTATTTACAAATGGATTACAGTAAACAATAATGTTAACACCAGTCACCGCATAAGCGCAGGTGCCCTCTGGTCCCTTTATTTAGTTAAAAATGACTATCGACAATAACTTATGCATCAATCTTCGTATGACCAGAGGCACTTGCTATTCACTTTGTTAATTAGTTATATAACACAAGCAACAATAACCACACAACTTGGAAAGCCTTCTGGTTGCTTTATTTATTAATAAATTACAGTAAACAATAATACAAGCCTGGTTACCACACAACCTGGGATGATTTTTGGTCACTTTACTTTTTGAATAAATTACAATTAACAAAAACGCAAGCACCAATCATGGCAGAACCCGGGGCGCCTTTTAGTCCCTTAATAAGTAAAAAATAACAATTGAAAGTAACACAAGCACCAATTACTGCACAACCCAGGGCGCTTTTTCGTCACTTTATTTATCAATAAATTACAATAAACAATAACATGAGCACTAATCACTGTACGATTCAGGGTACTCTTAGGTCACTCGATATATTTATGAATTACAATTAACTATATCGCAAGCATCAATTACCACGCTACCTGGGACGCTTTCTAATCACATTATTCATTATTCAATTTCAATCAGAAATATCGCAAGAACCAATCACCACACGATACAAGACGCTTACTGGTCGCTTCGTTAATTAGTAAAATAACACAAGCACTGGTCACCATACAACCCAGGGCGCTTTTTGGTCCCTTTATTTGAAAAAATAACAATCGATAATAACACAAGTACTAATTACTGCAACACTCAAGGCGCATACTAGTTGCTTTATTAATTAGTAAAATAACACAAGCGCCCATTACCACACTGCATGGAATGATTTTTCGTATCTTTATTTATGCATAAATTACACTCAACAATAACGCAAGCTCTTATCACTGAACAAACCTAGGTACTTTTTAGTCGCTTTATTTATTTATAAACTACAATAAGCGATAACGCAAATACCAATCACTGCAGAACCCAGAGCGCTTTTGAGTCCCTTGATTTAGTAAAAAATAACAATCAAAAATAACGCAAGCACCAACCACCGCACGACAACGGAAACTTACTGTTCGCTTTGTTAATTAAAAAAATATCACAAACACCAACAACCACACAATTTAAAACGCTTTTTGGTCGCTTTAATAAATTAAAGCACTGCAATATGCCATAATGCAAGCATTAATAACCCAACAACTAAGGACGCTTACAGTTCATTTTGATAATAAGTCAAAAAAAAAGGCCTTAATCACCACACAGTCTCGGACACTTTCTGGTGGCTTCATTTATTAATAAATTCTAGGAAACGAAAACGAAGGCACCAATCACTGCAAAACCAAGAGCACTTTCTGGTGACTTTATTCATTAATAAGTTACAATCAACAATAATGCGAGCACCAATCCACGCAAACTCAGGGCGCTCTCTGGTCGTTGAAATACATTATAACTCACAATGAACAAGAAAGCAAGCACCAATCACCGAAAAACTGAGGGCGCTTACTGGTCAATTTGTTAATGAGCGAAATGAAATAAGCTTCAATCATCACATAACCCCTGGTGCTCTCTAATTTCTTTATTTATAGAAAAATGACTCTCAAAAATAAGGCATGCACCAATCACCACACAACCCAAACAACTTACATTTCTGTTCGTTAATGAGTATAATAATACAAGCAACAATTACCACATAACCCAGGACACTTTTTGATGGCTACTATTGCACTCTTTAATTTTGATATTAACTTATAAATAACAGTAAATAATAACGCAAGCACCAGTTGTCGCACAACCCAGGGTGTTGTCTGGTCAATTTATTTACTGATATATTACAGTACACAATAATGCAAGCATAAATAACCGCAAAATCCAACGCGCTTTCTAATCACTTTAGTTTTTAATAAAGTACAAGTTTCAATAAACGCAAGCACCAATCGTCGCACGATTTAGAAAACTTACAGTTCACTTTGTTAATTAAAAAAATATTACAAGCGCTAATAACCACACGTTCCGAAAGGCTTTCTGGTCGCTTGAAGTATTAAAAAACTCGAATGTAACATAATGCAAGCATTTATAACCGAACAACCCAGGGCACTTACTAGTCACTTTGTTAATAAGTCAAATGAAATAAGCTCCCATCACCACACAATCTAGGGCACTTTCTGGTGAATTAATTTGTGAATAAATCACAATAAAAAAGAACGCAAGCACCAATCACCACACAACCTAGAAAGCATTCTGGTTGCCTTATTTTTTAATAAATCACAAACAACAATAACGCAAGCACCAATTACCGCAAACTCGGGGCGCTGTCTGGTTGTTGGAATAAATTATAATTTACAATTAACAAAAAGCAAATACCAATCACCAAAAATCCCGGGTGCTTTGTAATCTCTTTATTAAGTAAAAAATAACTCTTAAAAAATAATTATCGTACAACACAAGATACTTCCTTTTCGGTTCTTTAATTAGTAAAATAATCCAGGCGACAAGTACCACACAATTTAGGACGCTTTCTGGTCACTTTATTTATTTATAAATACCAGTAATCAATAACGTAAGCATAAGTTGTCGCACAATTTATCGCCACAAGGGTGCTTTCTGGTCTATTTGTTTATTAATGAATTACAGTGAACGATAACGCAAGCACTAATCATCACATAACCTAGGAGGCTTTCTGATCACTTTATTTAATCATAAATTACAGTAAACAACAATGCGGCCACTAATGACTGCAGAACACGAAACGCTTATTTATTTATAATTTACAATCATCAATAACGCAAACACTCATCACCGCAAAATCTAAAGAGTTCTGGGGTCACTGTAATAACTAATGAATTACAATGAACGAAAAACGCAAGCACCAATCACCACACAATTTGGGGTTCTTTGAAATCACTTTGTTCATTGATAAAATAACATTATCGCCAATGACCACACAGCTTAGGAAGCTTTTTGGTCACTTTATTTATTAACATATTAAAGTTAACAATATCGCAAGCACTACTAACTACACAACCCAAAGCGTTGTCAGAGGGATTTATTTATTCATTAACTACAATGAACAATAACGCAAAAATAATCACTACAAAACCCAGGGCGCTTTTTGGTCACTTCAGTTATTAATGAATTCTAATAATCAATAACGCAATCATTAATCACAAATCTTTGAGAAGCGCTTTCTGTTTACTTTGATAATTAGTAAATAAAACAAGCGCTAATTTACACACAATTTGGGACGTTTCATGTTAGCTTTATTGATTAATAAATAACAATAAATAATAATACAAGCACTAAAAGCCACATAACCTGGGGTGCTTATTAGTCACTTTGTTATATAATAAAATAAACCAAGCGTTACTTACAATAAAACCCGAGGCGCTTTTTGTTTTTTGTTTTTATTAATAAATTACAGTATACAATAACGCAAGCATCAGTAACCGCAAAACGTAGGGAGTTTTCTGATCGCTTTAGTTATTTATGAATTTCAATAAGCAATAACACAAGCACTCATCGCCGTACAACCCGGGGCACTTACTGGTTACTCTTTATTAATAAGTAAAATGAAACAAGTTCCAATTACCGCACAACTAAGAGCGCTTTCTAGTCGCTTTATATATTATCAAATTACAATCAATAATAACGCAAGCACTATTTACAGCAATTAACGGACCGCTTTCTGAACGCTTTATTGATTAGTAAATAATACAAGCTCTAATCGTCACACAATTCGGGACGCTAAGTGGTAGCTTTATTTATTTACAAATAGCATTAAACAGAAACGCAAAGGCTAAACGCTTTATAACACAGGGCGCTTACTGGTAACTTTGTTGTGTAGTAAAATTAAATAAGCCCCAATCACCACTTAACCTAGAGCGCTTACTGGTCGCTTTGTCAATTAGTAAAATAACACAAGCACCAATCACAACATAATCTGGGGTGCTTTTTGATTGCTTTGTTAGTTTAATAAAGTAACATGATTGCCAACCACTGCACAACTTGGAAACCTATCTGGTCACTGTAATCATTTATAAATTATAATAAATTATAACGCAAGTGCCAATGATCACATGGCTCAGGGCATTAACAGGTCGCTTTGGTAATTAATAAAATAACACATTGGCCAATTATCACACAATCCAGGGCGCTTTTTTATCACTTTTCTTATCATGGTTTACTGTTATTTATTAATTATGACAGTGAGCAGACAGTTCCCCGGGTTGTATGGTGATTGGCGCTGGTGTTAAGTTATTGATTAACAGAGTGACCTGTAAGTGGCTGGAGCCGTATGGTCCTTGGCACTAGCGTTATTGTTTATTGTAATTTATTAACTATCACCACAACTAGAAAGCGACTTAGGTTGTGCGATGATTGGTAATTATGTTATTTTATTATCTAACAAAGCGGCTAGAAAGCACCTCGGGTTGTGTGGTGATTCACGCTTGCGTTATTAACGTGTTTTATTAATTATTGAAGCTCGTGAGACTGCTGATGGGTGCGTTGGATTATTGGGTTCAATAGCTTGGGATTAATTTATGAAGTTCTTGTGTATGAAGTTTTGTCGAGTTATCTGAGGTTTTGCGTTTTGCTTCATGTAACCAATTTGAATTTCTCACAAGATTGGTGGTAACTTTTAAGCGCACTGATGCTTTGGCACGAATATTTATACGTGTGTATCTACAAACACTATTAGTACAATTAATGTTGGATAATGTTTTGCTGCCTTATATATATGAGGCAGCTTTGCTTCTGTCAGGGGTCTCAAGACTTCTCACGTTTGGTTCTAATGTTACACTATACTACGTTTACCTATGCAAATTAATGTTTTAAGTTAAACTTTTTAGTTTTAACAATGAAGATGATGCTTGAATATTGTCCATTTATTTCATTGATAAATACAGTTTGAAATATAATGAAATGAATTTTGAATAAAGGTAATAAAAACATTATTTCTAATTTATTGCCATGTACATTTATGCTTTAGTATTATCTCTTATTAATTTTGTTATTGCTGATTTTTTTATATTACATAACGTATCTACTTTACAAAAACTCCAGATGAATATCACTAGTGCTCCAATCACCAAATTCAATTTATGAGGCAGAATTCTTTACAAATAATACTTCAAACTTCTGTCAGGAAATTAGAGAGTTATTATTACTTTTATCAATACTTTTTTTTGTTGCTCTATTTACTCTAATCAAAGTAAGTTTTTCCGTCATAAAATTTTACATTTTACAACTTAAGAAATGTGTATATATATTACGTGTTATTAAATTTCCACCATTCATATTGGAATCTGACTCTGCTGAATATTTTCAATTATAATTTATTTGCTAATTATTTTGTTGGTTCAACAAATAAGTTAACATTTATGTTTTTTTATTTTTTCAACAAGTATAAAAAAACTTAGCTTTGTTTCATCAAAGATCACAACCCTAATGAAATAGTTTGAATAATGACCGCAAATATAACATCTTTACAACCTTAGATATTATATTACTGTCTCTAACTTGTAAAATAGAAAATTTTGAACATTTGTCTTTTTTCGAAAATCTTATCATTACATAAATCTTGAAAAATTAAATAACCTTTTCATAACAACTTTTTGAATGATGATTCAAGATTTGTTCTTAAAAATTAGATCAACTCTCCACAATTTTGTCTGCTTGGATTGTACTTTCAATGCAAAGTGCAACTTCATCCCAATTTGTTGGTTTCTTAATAGCTACATGTTTTGTTATTCCTTTTAGGCGTAATATTTAGGCAATACCAATCTATGCCATACACAATTTTTTCTCCATGGTTGAATTGAATAATAGATCAAAGTTTCTCATAAAAACGTATTACTAGTTTCACCTGCATCATGAATAAATATATTTTTGTTTTTTCTTACATATTAGATCAAAAATGTTTTTTTTTATGTTGTTTAGTGCAAGATATATTATACTAATTATTTTTTCGCTAAAAGTCTAATTATCTGTATTATTATTTGTTTCTCTACTTTTATTTATAGGTAATGTTCAGTGAAAATGTTTATGTCTTCTTTTTCAACTCATTTCCAGCTTAAACTAATGAGGGCATTATTTTCTTTTTCATTAAGGATAATTTTAAAATTTGTTTTTTTTGGTACAAATTTTACTACATTCAACATTAAAAAAAAAAAAAAAACATGAAAAAATTTTCCGTAATTAAATAGTCTCATAACAGTAGCTGCTTCCATAAAAACCCTTAGCCTATACCATTAAAAGTTTTTATAAATATTTTGTAAACGTTTTTAGTCTGTTTTTTTTAATATACATAGCATGGAGTACCTCTTGTTTCTTTGTACATAATTTAAGAAAAAAACTGACTCTATTCTTTGATTACTTATCGATGTTTCCAATTTTATTAATTCGAAAATAGTTTTTTGTCCGTATCAAAGATACAGTTGTGGATTATTAGCTCCGTAACTTCTATCACATAATGAAAATTGTGGTTAATTGGTCATTAACATGCAGCTTCCATGAAACTTAAATATCTACTAACGATGTAGCGTGCATTTTATAACGAATATACTGCCTTCCACTTCAATTCAGAAATAACTTTTTTCTGTTTTCAAGATGAACTGGCAGATGAAGTACTCAATGACTTTTACCACCTCATTAAAATTTTTTTAATGCTTATGTGGCTTTCATGGGAGTTGAATCTCCATCGTAAATCTACTCCACGCGCCAACTATCCAATGATGGTAATTATGATGTCTTATAAATCATCGATATTCTTATTATGCTCATTTAAATTATCAACTACGTGAACTCTCCGTAAATTAGTCTAATGCATCATTTAATCTACATTGTAATTCCACATATCCCCCCATAGCCCCTCCACAACCCCCACAGACCCCCCATAAATAAGCTAAAATTCGATCGTTTTCACCCTTTGATATTTCTCACTTCTTCCTAAAACCCCCCACACTATTACTCTTGTTCCCCCACAGACCCTCCACACTAATTTTTCGTTCCCCCACAGCGTTTTAACACCATTTTTCTTGTCCCCTTACAACCTTTTGTATTAACTATAAATCACCCCTATTAACAATACATTTAATTATAAGGTCAATGTACCTATATTTGTTCGCTTAACCTAAAACGTGAGGAAGAGATTTTTTTCAACACCATTATCATTAAAATCACATGAATTTTTGTCAAAAGCAAAGTTTAACTCTTTGACATTTGGTTAAGAAATATAAAAAAAAATTACTTTAATATTAAACTGACAGAAAAATAAGTTTGAAAACGTCCCTATTTTTGGTCGCAAAAGATCGTGATGTACCAAAATTCATTCTTACGTGACCCTATGTTCGTTCGTTAAAAATATATGTTGAAGATACTGACGTAAGGTCAGTATGAAATGATGCTCTCGAGACAAAAAGTATTTATATATGAACTTTTAATGAAGAACTAAACAATAATACATTAAGGATTAGAAGGTTATTTATTAAACTTAATATGAAAAAACAATTTTAATTTATAGTACTTATTAATATATTTAATAAGAATGGGGGCATGTTCTGAAAAACACACTAATCATTTCTTTATTCGCTTTAGTTTCTCAGCTTTAAGTGATTCTTTTTTCTGTCTAATTTTAGATTTTTTTTATGCAACTATGCAAGACGTTTGAAGTAAAAAAAAAGTTTAAGAGGTTAGATAAATATCCCTGTTCTTGCTCACCTGATTAATCAAGATATATGCCGAAATCTCTTACTTTTTCTTGAATTGGTAAAAAGCAGTGTATCTAGTTTGTAAAAAACATGGGTACACTTGTTGTACGAGAATGAGATTTTTTCTGCTTCCAGCTTTTGTGCGATGGCCAGTTTCGTGCTTGCATGTGTGAGAGGTTTGTTACACATAATTATATTTGATATAATATTTAATACAAGGCAAGGTAAGTACACTTGCAAATATGATAATCAAGTGTTGTATATTGCGAGATGCACAAATACAGTACAAAAGATCACAGTGAGGTGCAACCTATCAAGACTGGCGTGCAAGGTGGACTGACGAGCCACAGCAGCAACGAGCTGCAAGTACAATGTTAGTAAAAGGAGCGCAGCTATTGGCTTTTTTTGTATGTAATGTTTTGGATTCTGTTTTTTTATGCTGTTTTCGTGTTTTTGGGTGTTCTATTTTTTGTGTTGTTTTTTTGTTTTTTATTTTTTTTGTGTGTTTTGGATGTTTTGATATATATTTTGTTCGGTATGTTTGTTTTTTTGTATTATTGGTATTTTTTGTTACTAGTGTTTGATCATTTTCTGTATTTTTGATTTTGGTTGTTGTGGTTTTTGTGTTGGTGCTATGCATATTTTTGTTTGCTTATTTTATTTTTGTGCTTTTTTTTGTATAATGATTTTTTTTTTTTATTCATTAATATATTTGTAACTATTTCTGTTTTTACATTTTACTGTATTTGCTGTGAGTTTTAGAGGTCCTTCATAGTTCCAACAATATTTCTAGTTGGACGAATCCCTTACATGTTCCTCGTTAGTATACTTGAAGATACGTGCTTTGGATGTCTTCCAACCTGTAATTAATGTACCAACGATAGCACTGGGTACACGATCTCCAGACCGGTAACTTATTACCACATTCTTGGTATACCCAATAGTTGGGGCAATTGGTGAGGCTGTTCCTTCTACCGAAGTTTATACTTTCCCGGAGTCCACCATACGTTACTCCCTGAATGTTTGCGGTTGCTGCGTCTTTTATGGTGCATCTAAAGTCTGCTTTTACGATGCCATATCCAACGGATGGTGAGTGGTATTTACTTTTTTTGCAGAAGACTGTGATGTTAGATTTATTTTCTGTCAAATAAAGCTAATGAGAGGGACTGTTCGTTCTGATATTATAAGACGGCTTAGCGTTAAATACTTTCATATTATAATTGTAGAGATCAATATTTTTAGGGTTACGGAATATTTCTATTCCGCAAGAGTTCGGTTTAATGACACACAGTAGAATTGTCACGAATACACGTCGTTAAAAAGACATTTATTTGGTTCTGATTGATTAATAAAATAATATTCGAGGTTACCATCTGTTAGTGCTAAGTAATCTGCCGTGGGTATTTTCTGAGCTACGATTGTGCTATGACGATTATTTGTTTTTTGAAATACTGGCTATAATGTACACTTAAACAGTTTGAAATTGATAATTTGTGCAAGCAGAAATATTACTGTCAATAACATAAAGTTAAAGTTGACTGTATTTATATAAAAATTGAGTATTTATTGCATCAACTTGAATCAGCATTTCTTGTCAAGAAATGGTGTTTATAAAATAACTAATGGACTGAATTAGTCTTACTAAAAATATAAACTTATTTCATTGCATTGGACTGGTAATTTTTTCTATAATATTTTTGAAGATGATAAGGACGTGGTAGGTTTCAAGTAACAAGGCATCTGTTTGCGCTTGCATCTTAGCGTAGTGTTTTTGCACTCTTTTTAAACTCAGTGAGATTGTCTTGTAAGTTTTTTAATCACTCTTTGGCAGTTTTCTTGCTTTGGTTTGTTTTATTGCCCACGTAATAAGTGCATTTGTATTGTTGTTTGATGCTGTACGTATGTTTGAAAATTTTAATAGTTTGTGAGGGGCTAGGTATACGTACAAGTGTCTATCGCCAATTTAAATTCAATCTGATACCCTTTAACACCGTCTATCCGATTAACTAGAATGTGAATACATAAAATAAATGTAATAGTGCCTGTAACATGACGATATGGAATACTTATGTGTCTACCGAAACACACACTAGTTGCGAATTGCGGCGAAATATGCAAGTCATTCAAGCCACCTAATCAAAGCCACCGACGTTGCTGCTTCTCTGAGGGTATAAAAGGCCCATGCAAGTCCATATTAATCACTTTTGCCATCAGCAACGAGTCCAGTGCTTTGACTAGGGAGCTCTGCTCTTCAAAGCACTGTTGTAATTTCATACATCGCAATAAATAGCAAATTGATTCATGTTTATTTTTATACTTCTTCTTATACTATACTATTCACTTTGAATACTTCTCTGGCTATACGGGCAACGAAGAGGCTATTACAGTTTTCAAGTTTTCCCCGTATACCAGTGAATCCTCCCTTGTGTTTCTCGGGCAAGGAGCGGATCTCCGAGGCAGTACGAATCGGAGCTATTCTCTAGGTAAAGGAGTTGATGTACCTGTGGATCTTCAGGGCAATACAAACTGGAGCGATTCTGGGGCATCGGTGACTTACCGCACCCAACAGGAACAAAAAAGAGTCAATAAATTCTTGTTAAGTAGTATCGTAAGATCACGGGGTGTTGTGTATCACGGGTCAGGATCATTACAAACCTGATAACGTTTTTACGCACCCCCTCTGAGGTATCTCGTAATACGTGTTGGGGGCAATACGAATTCAACTTCGTACCTACGGGTCCTCATTGCTTCCTATCCCTCTTAAGGGTGAGTCCATAAATATTAACATACATGAATATACGAGGTCACGTGCAAGAACTGGAAACTAACATTTATTCAATTAACACTAAAAATATCTATCTGTAATCACGACCCTCACAGGTTTCAGATTGTGTGATTGCATTATTAATTTTGTACGATGTTAATAATTTGTCAAATTTAGAGTTAAGGTTGACTAGTTTTTGAATTTTATTGCTAATTCTTCTATTATGTATAACAAGGTTTCAATGTGGATGCTTCTTTCTAGAAGGGTCGTGTTAAGATTAGGTAATACGTCGGTAAGGTTGTAGTGAGCTTTTTAAAAATGCTTAGTGTTGATGTGAGATACTATAGCCCAATATTCGCTTATTATTTGTGTATCTTGTATCTGTTCCAAATTGATTTCTGGATTAAAATTTCATTGATTTAATTCGGGTATTACCTTGGAGCTCGTCATTATCACGATTTTTAATATAATACCACTGAAGAACATTTCTGATATCTAAAAATGAAAAAAAGATATTCTTAGTGAGAAGAGGGAAATAATTTTTCTTCTTTTTTTGTAATACATACTTATATCTGAGTATTGCTGCAGTTTTAAGTTTTTAAGATCTCGTAAGTAATAGTCGACTCGTTCGTCGTGTTGATAGTACTCTTTGAGAGTTGCATAGTATGTGGATGGGCACATGTATCGAACTACTGGGGTTTCAAGCTCTTTTATGGAAGAAGCTATTGCTAGTTTTTTACACTCCTGAGAAGTTTTTGTTATTTCTGAGTAGTTGCGTTGCGCTATTCTACCCGCTCTAATATATAACTGTAGTACACGATCAATTCTCTGAGGGTAGTTTGTCGTTGATTTATTTTTCTGTTGTATTGCTCAAATTATCGCGTCGTTGATGTCAATGTAATGGTTCAGGAAAATTTCATTTTTTAAATAAGGTTAAAGACTTATTTACTTCTTGTTTCACGTTAAAAAAAGGTTTTTAATCTTGCGTTTATGCGTTCTTAGTATAAATAGCTAAAGATGAAATCCAGGGTTCTTTATCGTAAGGTATAAATGTGCGTCAGTTTTTGAAAGTGTGGTGGCTGTAATAAAGTCCACGTATTTTTTTTTTTTGTAAGTTGCTTCACTGGTATTTGCTGGTAACTTAGTGGGTTTATTGCAGTGGTATAGCCTCCGTTGCCTGAGTTTTTGGTGTCGGTTGGCGATTGAGCCAGATGTAGTAGCAGATTCGTGAGTGAGTTCCAGATTGCTCCTAAAATGTAAATTGACCATCTATAAATGCTGTGTAGAGCATATCCGTGAAAAATTGTGTATAGAATAAATTTAATGGTTCTAAAAACTATTACTGTTGTGATGAAAGCGGTGATTGCTGAGCCGAAAGAAACAAATTTTTGCCACATTTTGTTCCAAATATTACTAGTGAGTGTTTGTAAAGTGTTTTCGTGGAAGATGTGTAGGAGTGAAAATTGCTGTGCGAGTTTGGTTTTTCCTGCTATACTTGCTACCACTTAATTCAATATTGCTAAGTGTTGGGAAGGAAACATGATGAAAGTTCTTAATTTTTCTATGACATTATATGAAGAAATAACACTATTTGCTAAATCGAGGGGACTGAAGTATTTCTAAATTTGTTTGGTGTCTGGCTTTAGTAATTGTGGATTATCTTGGATTGTAACTTGTGGTAACATTTTTTTACCATCATAATCCAAAGTTAAACATTACAGGGAGTACTGTATCGCATCCTGTTTTAGTGCCGTACTCTTTAAGTACGTAGGTGCGTAGTGCCAAGAAGTACGCTTTTTCAATCCAAACAACTGGTAGTTCCTACTAACATGCGTCAGTTTCTCTTACGCGTACTTTTATTTGTACATACTTAATAATATGCGCTACCTCTCTGGCTAAAAAGCTTATGTAACAAGGGCCAGCCGTAAGTTGATAGGCAAAATTATCTAGTGAAATAGTGGCAATATTAAGTGTGTTACCAAATACTTTTCTTTCTAATATGCATTTTGTTTTAACAGTACGTCTTTGTATAATTCTTTCATTTGTTTTATAAAGTATTTTCTTATAAAGATAAATTAAGAATTCACATATGTAAACACATGCATGTTGTTAATATCAACGTTTTTTTCTGCTGGAAAATTCTACTTTTTGGGGTCGTTTAGTAAAAATATTTTTGTATACTCTGTTGTAGTAAGCGAGAAAGAGCATGTATTTACAGTACCCATGTGTTTGAATGCGTGCGACACATAGTCTGATTCGAGTTTATACAATAATTTGAACTCGTTTTTTCTTCTCAGTACCCTGTTTACGTATACTGTAAGGAGATTTGTGTAGCGATTACGGTCGCTTAAGTCAGTTGAGATTACATTCCAAAATACATATCCATAATATTTGCGTAACTCTGTGCAAATACTTGTTTATGTTCGCCGTATCCGTCTGAATATGACTCTGCGTTTTATCAGGCGCCGCCTACGGAACCAGCTAGTTTTGCAAAAAAAAACTTCGTATTGTTAATGCAAGCGTGTTGTATTATGTTGTCATATAGTGTTATACTTCTGTGTACATGTATTCATCTATGTATTGCATTTATCTCACTTTAATCCTCTGAGGTATTCCATTTCATAGTTTTTTATTACTGAATTATGCGACCACATCACACAATGTTGTATTGTTCTCTTAAGCTTGATTTTCGCATTCTACTATATTGACTAGAGAAAATGTGAAATTAGTGAAAGATTTTTCGCAATCATATCCAATGATTGCTGTAGCTTGGTAAAAAATTTTGGCAAAGATGATCAACCAAAGAATTGTTTTCCTCTGTAAAATAAGCAATTTTTAATTTGTTTTATGTAATTATTATCATTGATTCATGCTTTAGCGTGATCTTTTGCAGCACATCAAACAAAAGCGACAACGATAATACACTCAAGCGTTGAGTAAGTGAAGCAAGGAAAAAAGTTATACTTATTTGTAGGTAGTCCATGCGTGTGTTGTATTGTATTGTATTGTAACTTTATTGAGGCCTTGTGGTTGAAACCATGTCTGATCCTCAGAAAATAGTACAGTAAATATATTTATCATAAACAAAATGAATAGAGATTAACAAAATGTAGCTTAGGAGTAAGTATGAGAGTAGGTACAATAAGGATACTGACAAATAATCGCATTACAAATAATCGCATTTACAACTAATATAAAGAAGAAACGAATTATACATTTTAGAAATGCAATAAAAATGAGAAAAATATTTCTGTAAAATTACTATAATAGAACAATGTTATACAAAATAGATGAAGTAGAATCACAAGGAGTACAAATATTCTAATCAACTGAAACAATAGCTAAAATCTAAGAAGAATCCTGTATTATTTTATTGTTCGCTATATTATTGAAAACTACGATTGTGTGTAATTCTGTAGATGACTATTTAGATAAATATCAAAATAAAAAAATAAAAATAAAAATAATATTGACCTAAAACTAACGTATAACAATCAAAAAGCAATCGGTTCCAAACCCGAGTTGGCTCTTTCTTTATTTAATAATGAATACCAAAGTGTACTTTTGAAAGAGTTTATGAGTAAAGGATCGAAAGTAAGGAAACCGAGCTGGTTTAGTAGGTAGGTTACCTGGATTAAGAAAGACTGGTGATAAGTCTTGGTTTTGAAAACTGGACAGAGCAAGCTATTAGGTGCAATTCTAACTGATCTGCGCAGTACCTCACAGTTACTTACTTGAATGAAATGCCTTGAAATATACAATGGTCGATCTCGTGATATTACAGAAAAAGCGGAAGATCCGAGGAAATGATTCCATCTGCTGTCAACATCAAGCCATCCTAAGGCCAAGCGATATGGGGTAATGCGCTTGACACGAGGTATGTTACCATAGACAAGCCGTACACAAGCATCTAATGCCGTATGCAATTTAGCATTTAATGCAGAATCAATCGCATGATAAACCACAGACACACAGTCAAATATAGAAAAAACAAGACTTTTCATTAAATTCTTCTTCAAATTGAATGAACGGGCGTGCTTGACATGCTTAATCGAATATAAAGCTCTGAAGATGCGGCCAGAGATATAAGTAGCATGCCAACCCCAGTGTAAAGAAGGTGTAATCCATAAGCCGAGCGTTTTGATCTGAGAGATGAACTAAATATTTTGACCATAAAGCATTAGATTGGGTAAGTACCGAGAATCAAGTCTAGATAAAAAACTCACACTACCCAAGAGCATAGCTTTAGTCTTGTTTTGATTCATGGAAAGTCCATTTGCAATCGACCATTTTAATATAGCATTAATATCATCCTGAATATGTTTAAAAGCAGTATTTATATCGTTGACATTAAAATGATGGTAGATTTGCAGATCATCAGAAAATAATTGATAGCTGCAATGGGTCAGAACACCAGGCAGATCATTTATGAACACAAGGAAAAGAAGTGGCCCCAATATACTCCCTCGTAGAATACCAGAAGTTGGTGATAGCCAGTTGGATACGACATTACCATCATTGTGGATAGCCTGTTCACGATCTGTTAAGTAATCATGGAACCAGCGAGTCGTGATATCTGGGTGCTATGCCTCTTGAGGAAGCCGGATTTATTTTGACAAAACAAGTTATGATTTTCAATAAAAGTATAAAGTTGATTGTGCACAAGCCTCTCAACAATTTTGGACAATTCTGGAAGCTTAAGTATAGGTCTAATATCAGATGGTGTCATAGGCGATTTTATCTTGAATAATGGGATTATTAATGCCAACTTCCACTGCAAAGAAAACACTTTATCTTTAAAGGATTTGTTCATAAGTAGCGCAATGGGTTCAAATAGAGAATCAGATAAAAGTTTCAACATTTTCGCCGATAATCCATCACTACCAGGGGCATTCGACTCAATTGAAAGTCTATCCATGGTTTAAAAGTTGATTTTAAAGATACAGTTGTAAGAGGAGCAACTGCGTCGAAAAAGGATACAAGAGCCCTAGTAAAGGTAATGACACTATCATTTAGGCTCAGCGCGCCAGGGGATAAATCAGTACAGCGCAGGCTATTAGAGACCTGTCATTTCATAATATCTATATTTATGTGTGCCAAATTCCGGGTAGTAAATTTAGTAACTGTTTGAGGAGGTTTGTCAAATTTCAAATTTAGAATGATGAAATTATTCCCAGGTGTAAATGGTATCTGGGATTTACAATAAGATTATACAATTGGAAGAGAGCTAACTATAAAAAGATCAATCCAGTTGTGTGTAGGGCGATCTCCATAAAAAGTATGATGAGTAGGTTGAGAGTGTACAAAAAAAAGAGAAAATGTGTGAAGATGATTGTTTATGGACGTGGAAGCGGAATTTACTGTAAGCACATTGGCATTAAAATCACCGGTAATAACTATATGTTTATATTTAAGAACAAACTGAGACAAAATTTCGAAGAGCTGGTTAGGTATAGCAGAGTTTGGAGGTCTGTATACAACTGCGACTAGCAAGATAATACTCGACCAGGTTAGCTCAACTAGTAAAAATTTGAGCGTATTACTATACTGAGGGTCAGATGCCTTAAGAATTTTTACCTTACATGAGTTGTGAACATGCAGACCCACATCTCCCTCCTCCTTCTCACTGCGATCATTTCTATATGTGTAATCAATTCTGTGTGGCATCATTATCAAACTCAGTGAGCCAAGTTTTAGTAAGATTCAGTGTATCAAATCTTTCGTCCTAGCATTTGAGTTCTGATTAATCAAAATTTTATTTTAGACAGTTGATGTTTACATGTCCTATTTTAAAAGAGTTTTTAGAAGATGATAATGGCACTTTATGGCAATGGCGTCATTGTTCAGTAGGTGGCATCCTCGGCACGAGTGTTGATAAACCTGCAGCGGTATGGATAGGTATGAGCGGAGAACCACGTTCGACTCGCATACAGACTGTAAGATTACGAATAACAGGAAATGCATAATTCAACATTTTTCGAGCCTTAACCACGGATCGCCACAACGAGCAGACCTGAGGCGGCAATAGAGGTCTTAAATATATGTGTTGATCTACACCAGTACCAAAAATATTCCCCGAACTAAGCCTTGCCAACTTACTCGATTTATCCACTATTTGATTACGAATCTTGACAGAAACGGCGCCAGCCACAATACCACGAGATGCTGTAGGTGAAGACAAATTTAAAGTGTCTCTCTTATGCAGTACCCATGGCTTAATCGATGTAACATGTGGTAAAAGATCACAAAAACCAATAGCCTGCGAGACTCGCTTAACAACATCTACATCCAATATCGTGACAGCAGCAGGAATGTTCGTAATAAGAAATTCACCAGTGTCAACTAATAGAGCATGAGATGCCTGATCATTAACAGACGATTTAAGTGCTGCCATTTCATCACTCTGCAGTTTCATTGAAGCGCGAATGCTGTCCATATCACTCTTATGCTCAGCATGAAAGCCATCTATGGACCTAAAAATATCCCCCAATGTTGGCTTAGTATTACACATGTTGTCCACACGATCAACGATCGTCTGTGTTTTGGCTATTTTAGATAATCGGGATGGGGTGGAATCAGAAGGGGAAAGGGAGCGTTTCTTGAATACGATTGATGATTTAGGAAGCGAGGTAGATCAATTGCTAGTAGAGAGCGAGATTAGGACAGTAGTATAATCAAGTAATGGCGTATGTCTCAGTCTAGGCACCAATGCACAGCAGCAAAAAGCGTTTGATTTTCCAGTAAACCAACTCAGGTGAATATAGCGCTTATGAAAAGGTCTGATACAAGCCGTACAGTAAACTTTGAACGCCAGCGAGTCATTGTTGACTGAAAAATTAGTACGCCAACATATAATACATGATTTGCGCATACTAAGAACAATTCCAAGATACTGACTGATGTTTTCCTACCATACTATAATAAGAGCTATTATTGAAAGATGTCGTGTTATTACTTTATTGTTTAAGAAAAATAATTCAGTTAAAAAACTAAATGTAAAGCAACTAAAGTGGAAACAATATAATTTATAATTTATAACAAAGCTCACAAAATTCAGAGACGAGAAAAATAAAAATAGAAATAAAAATAAAAATAAAAGAGCAGGCAAATTTTTATATTACTGAGATGATAGGAAAATAGTAGGGCCGGAGAAAAATAGTCGTCACAAAACTACTCCTAAAAATACAGTGAGCAAAATGTATAAATAGCAATACGACTAGTACAGCAAAATCAAAACACGACGAATATCAAAAATAAATATAGTAGCGCAGGTGTTTGATGGGCAGTAGATTGAATTTCAGATATATGTGTAACGGTTAGAGCTCACTAAGGTGAGCATAGAGCCTACATATTTAAGAGCTATCAGAAAAGCGTAAGCGTGATTCAAGAGTAAATACAACTGTTACTAAGCAGTGAGCTGGTGTAATTGTAATTGGTTACACCTACGCGTGGCCCAGTGTGTCTTAGCGCTACAAAGGTCGAGTATAACTTTACAAGAAATGTACTGACACCTTATCATGAGCGAAGACAGCCAAAAAGGCTGTATAATTCATCAAATAATACCACAAGAAAATAACACTCACTGTGAACAATAAGATCGGCTACAGTAAAAAGTTCAGTACCTAGATAAGCTTCAGTGTAGTCAGCGTTCATGAGGCACGTTGCACGAAGATGTAATCGCCACCATGAGTGTATTCCAATAAGAAAGTGTCAATGACGATGTGTGGATGAGCGAACAGCTTAATATGAATAGTAAAGGAGGTTTTCATCTGCAGTGGAGAGAAATTCATCAGCTAGCAGTTGCAAATTAACGCATGCAACGGTTCTAAAACAAAAACTGCCTAGAGGTAGAAAAGTGGCAAAAAACAAAGCAAGGATTTATAAGAGCTACAAAGACATCCACTCTCACTTACCACTCGATCACGTGTGTATGTATGTATGAATTTTGTTTCTTATTATTTATTTATTTAGGGATTATCAAAAATGTATGAGTGGTGTCAACAGTTGTTGAGTACTATTTTGCTGTGTGTTTCATTAATCTTAATTTTTACATTCTCGTTTTCCCATGTGTCGAGCACCAAGTAAGATCCTGAATACTTATCGTTAAATTTATGACTTTTGGGGCCCCGTTGGAGCCATACATTATCTCCTATTTTAATTAACTTGGAGTTTGATTTTTTTATCGTACATCTTTTTTGCTCTGTTATAGTAATATAACAATCAATATTCCTTCAGCGATCTCATACAGGGTACTCAATTGAGTGGCTAGAACTGTCATGTATTCTGCGTAAGAGGTAATAAATCATCTGCTTTGAAAGGCTCCCTACTAGGTATCAGTGCCATTTAAAAAAAAACTAATTTAAAAGATGTGTGTTGTGTGCTTTTGTGTTTATTGGTATTGAAATTAAATGTCGCTGATTCTATCCATTCATCCTACTGTTGTTCTCTTGTAACAAATATTAAAAAAAATTTTTTTGGCATTAATATTTAATTCCAGTTCATGAGTAACGTATTGAATTTTTATTTTAATTATTACATTATTTTTTATGCACTACTTAACGATTAAAAAGATAATACAACACCTTTGTTAGGTTTCATTTTTTTTTATAATTATGAAATAGGCGCCAATCTTTAACAGTAGCTGCGCAGGCCAGTCCACATCACTACGAGAAGTCCACGGAGAGAAGAGAGGGTCAACGTCCTACCATATCTCTACGCAAGCCTTGCCGCACACGCCTATCCATCAGTGAGCGAGAAAGAGATGACAAATTAAAGCCACCGAAAATTCGAGGCCTACTGTTTCAGCTAGCTTGATACTCATTAACACTTTGCAACGGACTTTTCCCTTGACTAGTTGCAACAACTAGCACTCTCGATAACTTGTAGCATTGGTTCATTTTAGTACCAGACCTTTGTAGCGTGGCTAAGTAAACGTCTTATGTTGTTATTCTTCTACATACGAACATCTTGCAGCTTTTTCATAAATTCTTAATGATTTGATTCAAATATCTTATTTATATTAATTTTCTCAATCAATCAATGTTACTGGTTTAACATTAATAAAATTCCAAGTCTTTGTATAATATTCGTAATAGGCGAGTTTCTTTTTAAATAACTATGATTTGTATGAATATAAATATAATTAATTTTTTTTTCTATATATATAGCCTGCGTGCTATCCAATGTTATCAGGCATAAATTTGAATACATCTCAATTCTTATTTCACTAATAAATCATATAGGTACGATTTATTTATTTATTTCTTTAATTATATCGTTATAATTATAGGAGGCACAAACTGAGGTACTTTATATAATGAGTCATATCTTTAATCAAGAAATCACTAAATGAGCTAAAAGACGAACTAAAAGAAATTAAGACTCAGATTTCAGCTACAAATCACCGTTTAGAAGTTTCTGATCGGCATAAGCATTTAACGTTTGCTAAATTATTTGGATTGTTTCGGAATCATTTATATAGCATTAATCACTTGTACAACAAAAATCGGGAGAACACCTAAAAAATCATGCAAATATCATTTAAATATAACTCTAAGGATCAATATAATATAGGGTGGAAATCCTGGAAGTTGTTTGTCGACGGTTAATCGTTAACTTTTAAAGCTCAAAATGTTGCATCGTAAACACACAGGCATATTTCATAACATGTTGCCTGCATTACTGGAAAATTCAGAGGACGAAACGCCGAAAATGAGAACAATGCGCGAATGGCAACAGGCCGTACTAGAAAAAATGACGGTCATGTTCGACGAGCAATATACCTTGGTTGTGAAAGTAAATGAACTCGAGACTTTACGTGGAAATTTTGTAAACATCAAAAGTATACGTAACGAAATCCAAGAAAAGATTAATAAGTTACAAGAGATAATACCAGTAATTGTTTTGGAGCGTGAAAAAGAACGCGAGGGTTTAAATAGGGTTATTGAAGAACAAAACAAAGTCCTACTCAGAGTAAATAATTTTACTAAAATTGTCAATAAGGTCGTGGAACGGGTTAAAAATATAGGAAGTGATATGGTTGATAGAGAAGATTTGTATGTTCTTCGGGATCATTAAACAGAGCGTTTGAATGATGATAATCAAAAATTAACCCAATTGTTTGAGAATCTTGAAAAAACTGTGGAACATAAGACTTTTCGATCATCAATATCTAATAACAATATCAATTCGAAAGTCACAATGCCATTTCCGAAGTTCCAAAGTTCTGAAAAGGAACATCCCATTAAATTTTTAACTGAATTGATAAATTATTTACATTATGTAAATCCTCAAGATGATGAATTGTCTTGTGTTATTGCAGGTCTTTTTGAGGATTCAGCTAGGGATTGGTGGTACTTACAGGAAGATGAATTTGGAAATTATGATCAATTTTTTGAAAAATTCAAAAAGCGATATTGGGACGCAAAAATACAGCGCGCTTTGAAATGCAAAATTGAATTTGGGAAATATCAAGTAAATATGAAAATTACATGGGTTGAGAACGCTACTCAAATTCTTGGCACAGCTAGGGATTTGGATGTATTATCAGACGAAAATAATTCCTTACTGACAATCGCAAATTATTTTGATAGGTCGACGCGGCAAGCCATACTATATGATCGGAACGCGAACATTGAAACATTATTAAACGTATTAGCTGACGTGGATGCTGAAGATAAACGCACCAATATCAGTCGAAATCAATTAGGTCCAAATTGCGATGATACTGATAAAGAGTATCAACAACCAACAAATAAGTTTTCCCAAAGCGTTGGAAATGAGACAAAGGTAATAAATCAGACGCAAAGAAAATTTGAAAATCAACCACGTCCTTGGAACGTTCACAAAATTTCCATGCGAAATTCTTCTTCGAAAACTGATCGTAATAAGGTACCAAACTAAAGGGGTCCTTCAATCGAGAATAGTGAAACATTTCGTTTTAATCAGTCATCACCCCAAGAATTAATCACTATGCTTAAATCATCACTTCCAACCAATCAAAAAACGAATAAAGGTCATGCCAGATCCTCGGGTTTACGCGTCGCGTAAAATGAGCATGACAAGATATGTTAATGTTCCGAGGGAAAAATCTGATGTAATGTTGGATTGGGTTTTACACATACATAATCGAAAATGACTTTGCAAAAATTTGAATAGTCGATCTGTAAACATAAAAAAATATGAAAAATTAAAGGTTTTTTAAAAAAACTTTAAGAGATTTACATTATAATAGTTTTAAGTCCATTCAATTAAATGCTATCGCTGAAAATTTTCATAAGTTCAAAATGATGGAATCAAATGATCTTGAACTATGTAATAAATTTTCCTCATTAAATATTTATAATTATGATCCAAACTGCTGTATGTTAGAAAATCCTGTGATTACTTGCTTCATGACGTAGAACCCCAAGAAACTATTAAACATCAAATTCAATGCCCGGAAATGGAAGTCGAAATTTTGTATATTAAAATTAAAGCACTCATTAATTCAGGAAGCAAAATCAGCTGTATATCAGAATCTTTCTATAATGAGAACCATGAATTCTTTAAAAAGGTGCCTATGTTACCGTTGACAGGAACATTTATTAAAGTAGCATCAGGTCTAAAATCTACGCGAGTTACGAAACAAGTTTGGCTGCATTCAAAATTTGCCGATTTCGTTATCGCATTATCATATGTAATTGTGGCAACATTAGCACGAAAATTATTAATTGGATACGATGTTTAAATAATTAATCGAAGAATTATTTCGAAAAGACGCACATGTTCCGATTTTTGGTGATGACAATAATTATGAACTCTCTTTTAAAGAAATAAATTCTATAGTCGATACATATGTTACGTTGAACAACACACAAAAGTCACAACTAAAAGATTTAATTTACAAATATATCATCTTTTTAAAAAATAACCTGGTAAAGTTATTATTTATCAATATCGTTGGAATTTAAAAAATGAATCGCCATTTTTTTACAAAGCAGTGCCCAATTCCTCTGAATTATCATGATCAAGTACATGATGACATTGGCAAAATGTTAAATATGAATATTATTCACCGATCGTTCAGTCCGTGTATCAATCCGATATGGATAGTTATAAACAAGGATGATACGATTTGATTTTGTTTAGATACCAGAAAATTAAATGACCAGTTAATCGATGATTACGAGTCTCCACCCGGTTTTGAAGAACTTTTGTAAAACTGCTAAATATGTATCGAATTTACATTCGACTAGTTCCTATTGGCAGATTTTCTTGACGAAAAATTCTCAAAAATACACGGCCTTTAAACTAATTGTTAAAAAAGGATCAATCTTTTCATTGGACTGAGGCTCATCAAAAGGCTTTTCAGGATATAAAGGACGCATTTGATAACATTCTCTTCCTAAAATTTTCAAACCTGGAAAAACCTTATATTCTGACCACTTATGCTAGCGATTTTGCCATCGCGGCCGTCCTATCTCAACTTAACGATCAAGGTGATGAGGAAATCATAACGTATGTTAGTCCAACTTTAAAAACAAGTGAAGTCAATTACTTTACAACTGAAAAGGAATCGTTAGCACTTGTTTGGTCACTCGATAAATTGTATGTATATATATATCGAAGAGAGGCAAAGAAAATCCTGGTTCAAACCGATCATGAGGCCTTAGCTTTTCTTAAGACGTGTAATTTCACTCATTCTCGGTTACAACGTTGGCAATTATCTTTACAAAATTTTAATTTAGAAATTAATCATATAAAAGATAAAGACAACACTAGTGCTGATTTTCTTAGTCGTGTATATTTTCCAACTGATAAGAACCCAGCGGAAATTCGTATCTCGCTAATTTATTCTCATGAGCCTAGTAAAAGATTCAAAGAATTGTTGAAAAACTTTCAAAAATTAGAACAACAGGACTCATATATTTAAAATATATTATTCTTTTTACATAAGAAACATGAACGAACTATACAATGTTTTAGTTATCAAGTGGGATATTTATACAAAATACAAAACAATGTTTTAAAATAAACAGTACCCCAAGATATTTTGGTATCCTTTATTTTTAAGATATATACCTTCTACTTACATATAGGTTCGTACAAGACTTTAAAATAAATTTTTAAAAAGCTTTTGTGCCCCAAAATTGAAAAGTATCACTTACAATATCGTAAAGTGTTGTCATGAATGTCAAATAAATAAAGTTTTAACAATTAAGTATAACGAAAAATGTTTGCCATTTTATCCGGAGAAGCCACTTAAGTACCTCTCAATCGATTGTTATGGCCACTACCAGCTACGAATTTTGGTTATAAATATTTATTGTTGACTATTGATGTGTTCTCGAAATATGTAGTATTATATGCCATGCAAAAAGCTACAACCAAGGGTATAATAAGAAGTATTTTTAATGATTATATACCAACACATGGCAAGCCAGTTAGAATATTACAGTATCACGGCATCCAGTTTACTTTACATAAATGTTTGTAGCGATTAAAAAAAAATATATATAGATATTTCTTTTAGGAGCATACGACATCCGCAATCGAATATTTAAGAAAGAATACATCGTGAACTCGCTCGATTTTTTAATGTGCTTAAACGATCAACATTCTTGTTGGTATAACTATTTACCACTTATTACTAGTATAATAAATAAAACATTACACAAAACAACGAGATTTACTCCAGTTTAATTATTTCTGAATCGAAGGCCTGAACGGATATGGGAAAAATACGTTTACGTCGAAAAGCAAAATAAATCATCATATAGTTCTAAGATATATTTAGCCAAAACAAACGTGCATAATTGTTTAATCAGAAGAACACAGAAACAAAATAAGAATCGTAAGCATTTCATTTTTAATTTAAACGATTGAGTTTTAATGAAAGCCTTTAAAACATCGACTTTAACTGAAAAACGAATTGCCAAATTTTGTACGATTTACGAGGGTCCTTATAGAATAGTTAAAATTTTTGGTGATACGTATCTACTGTATGATGATGTGAATGGCAAATCGCGAGGAAAATTCCATTAGTCCTTGTTAAGACCTTACCTTATGCCTTTGGACATATAACGTGTTTATCTGGTCTAGTACCCGAATGTTTACATTTCAAGGCCTTGAAATGAAGTCAATGTCGTTTCCAAGTGAATTCCTAAAACTGTTTTCTAGATGCTCATGCTACTTTAAGGCTCAAGGAAAGGCCAAGTAAGTTCCGTTCTTGTCATCATAGAAGGTACATTACTATGCGTATCAAGTCAATTCCCTACAACTGGCTTTCGCGACGTTAATGTTTGGATTAATCCTAAAATGATTAAAAGCAGTGTCATGGGGTATTACTTCGAGATAATTAAGCCTCTATCTACTGAGACTTCTACGATCAGCGAAATCATGCCACGAATCTGTCCAACGGTGTAAAATTTTCCAAAATCTGAGTTGCGCAAAAATGACTTCGCGATTAACACCGAGCGCATACAAAAAAAATGTGGTTACGCAAACCCCTAAAAAACCAACGAAATGTTCAACTCTGGTAGTGTTGACGAAGTCCGTAACGCAGAAAGAAAGAAGTCTCCAGATTTATCTGTGGATCAGGGGTTTCAGCCATTGCAGGAAGATAAAGAATCGGAACCTGAGTTAAACTTATATCATAGTGCTGGAGCTTCTTCAAATCATGATGATTTGAATTTAGCTTTGGATGTTTTGAAATGTGGATCGAAACCCATTTAAACGCCACGACCTTTATGAGGTATATTTCCTTTTTTCCATTTATTGTCTCACTTGTTTGAGGACAGTTCTCAAGTATTACTTGCTGTTCTTGTTATTGAGTGGAGGAAACAAGCGTGTCTTAATTTCCTTTTATATAAAAGTATAGAAGAGGCACCTTGTGAATTTCTGTTTACTCAGTTCATTAATTTTTATATTTTTTTTATTTTTATTTTTTAAGTGACATGTTTTTTTTTCTTTGTTTCAGATTTCTTTTCTACGCTTTACTCGTCAGTAATTTCATGCAGAATAAATATTTTTTCTGCACTAACGTACAAAGGGACAATGCAACAGTACGTTACTCACGGTGAAAAAATTGATTAATTTTTTCTTCTTGTACGTCAAAAAGAGATCCAAATTTTTATTTTTATTATCATATTTTTTTTGAGCTAGCTGTACGATTAAAGTGAAAGTACAACACTCTTGGTAGATTTTTTTTTTTAACTTTAAAATTGGCGCCAATCCTTAACAGTAACTACGCGGACCAGTCCACATCGCTACAAGGAGTCCATGGAGAGAGGAGAAGGCCAACGTCGTACCATGTCTCTATCCAAGCCATCAAAAATTCGAGACCTACTGTTTCAGTCAGCTTAATACTCAATAACACTTTGCGACAGACTTTTCCCTTGACTAGTTGCAACAACGAGCTCTCTCGATAACTCGATAAATCAATGTTACTGGTTTAATCATTGATAAAATTCTCAGCCTTTGTATAATATTCGTAATAGGCAAATTGATTTTTAAATAACTGTTTTTTGTATAAATATAAATATTATTACTATTTTTTTTATCTAGCCTGCGTGCTTTCCAATGTAATCAGGCATAAATTTGAATATATCGCAATTCTTATTTCACTAATAATTAATATGGGTACAATGTATTTATTTATTACTTTAATTACATCGTTATCATTATCAGCGGCATAAACTGAGTTACTTTATATAATGAGTCATATCTTTCATCAAGAAATCACTACGTTATTGATCTGTTAAGTTTTGATAAGGGGCTGGGATTTTCATATATCTTTTCTGGAAGAACTCGATCTGTGGATACCTATGTACGGTGACAGGTCTCCATACCATCCTTGATATTTCCTACCTTCTTACATTATTGGGATACTTCTCGGGATGATTTACCTATTTATAATATATAAAAATACATGTAATATTTTTAATTTACTCAAATAGACATTTTTATAGTGTTGTACTTTTTCTTTACGCATACTAAGTCAGATGTTACTAAACCCCTCATTAACAAGATCAAGTGGCTTGTAGCATAATCTCCCGTGGCGAATGATTGGCATATAATTATATTAGAACGTTACAATTGACCTCTTATTGCTCAAACATTTGAAAATTAGTGTTTTGTTTAATTAGTTTAGATGTGCTGAAAATTAGTTTTTCCAAGCAAGGTAATTTGTTTATTGTATGGATATCTTGTTGTTCGTCATCTTATAATTGACTGAGGTTGCCAGTGAACTAAACATATTTCTTTTTCTGGTACAGATCTTTTCTCAAGAATAAATTGTCTTATTTTTTGGCATGATTTGGGTTTGTAGGCTTTTCTGTGTATTATTTTTGTCATTTTCTCCTATAATATATGCTTCGCATGAAGGTAGCATGTGAACACAATTTTCTTTGCCATTATAATGGTCTCACTGTTGACTTTTATTAGTTTCTTGATGGGTGGTTGGCAAGTTTCCTTCGGTTTGCTCTTCATTTACAGAGGAGACCGCTTGCTCTTGCACGGTGATCTCGAATGTAGATGAGATTGGTGTGCATGAACTTTATTTTTATTGTTGTTGAGTTTTTATTTTTGGGAGCTAAGACTGATAGAGCTTTTTTGTAGCGGGAGCTGATGTTTTACCTGCCTTTTGGCTTGCCTGCAATTTGAATCGTGTAGGTGCGATCTAAATTGCTCTATTCAATATAGTAAAGCTATAGCTTTCTTTGAGAAGATACAGTAGTTGCTTTAACTTTTGGTCAAGGTGCGGCATATAAAAGCGATGGGTCTACCTTTCCCAGTTCCTCCTTAAGAGAGTATCCCTCCTATAACTTAGCTTAATGCATCTGTTGTAAGAATCAATGTTTTCTCGAAGTCAGGGTTGACTAAAATTGGAGGTAAGCATATTTTATCACTCAAAACTTCTAATGCTGTTTGAAATTGTTCGTTCCATGAGAACTCCTCGTCATTTTTTAGTAGTGTATTTAAGGGCTTTGCTGTTTTTGCAAAGTTTTCTATAAATCTAAGGTAGAAGCCTACTAAATATTAAAAATTGCCGAACATTTTTTTTTATTTTTTAGTTGGGGAAATTCTGTCACTGCCTCTACCTTTTTTGGGTCAGGTTTGAGTCCTTTTCTACCAACTAAGTGGCCAACATAATTTATTTCTTGTTTTAGAAATTCACATTTTTCTGGCTGTAAGATTAATTTGGCTTCTCTTAGGTGCTCTAAAAATTGCGTGATCATTTTACAGTATTTAGCGAATTATTGGGAGTAAATGCAAACATCATCGAAAAAAAAAGGAAAACTGCTCTTCAAATGTTTAAAATTAAGATGGTTATGAGTGCTTAAAATATTGGTGCACTTATTTTTAATCCAAAAGGGCATTTTTCAAAATGAAAAAGTTAACTGCACATTAAGGCTGTTTTATGTCTGTCTTCTTGTCTTACTTAAATTTGATGATAACCAGCTTTTAAATCAAAATCATAGAACACTTAGATGCACCAATTTTGTCTAGAATATCTGCTATGTTTGGTACGGGGTGGTTATGGATAGATATTACGTCATTGAGTTTTTTTAAAGTCTATTACTACTCTGTATCTATTTTGTTCATCTGATTCTGACTTTTTTAGCACACAGAAAAGAGGCTCCACGTAAGCGCTTATGTAAGACTCAATAACTTTGTTTTCAAGCATTTCTTTGACTTGTCTGTTTATTTATTTCCGTCAGACGGAGGGTTGTCGGAGAAGCTTAATTTTAATGGGGGTACTAGTTATTCTTGAGATGCTCAGCTCCATAAGGTCCGTAGCAGGTAAACTTTTACCTCCAAGGTAAAATCTTTCAGGATAGTCTACTATTATTTTTTTTATGTTTGTTAGTTTTTTATGCTTAATGTGTTCGAGGCATAATAAATTTAGAATCTTTTGTTCACGCGATGTTACATTCGAGTGCATATTAATGTGTTTAAGATTTTTTTATTCTTGATGTTGATAGTATATTTCCTTATATTTATAATTTGAGGTTCTTAATGCAATTGTTAGCACGTTCTTTTGCTTCTGTGATTTTTCAAGGATTTTGTTTTTTTAAATATGTTTCTATCTGTATGTGCCATATTTGGAGCTCTCCTTGGTACTTAGTGTTGAAACATTTTAAAGATAGGTTTTAATAGTAGGTGTAGTCATACTTATTTTCGTATATGAGTGATTTTTCTAAGCTTTTGAGGCTTTCAAAAAGTTCGTTTCTCGTGTTATTTTCATTTCTATTATAATATTGCACGAATCTAGTTTTCAGTAGTTTTTTCGATGGATTGTAGTTATAGTTTTCACCTAGGGTGTTTTTGCAACTATCAGTGGTTTTACTATATTTCCTTTCAGGGCTCAACTTTTTTTTATTTTTAAATACAAATGCTTGATTATTGTTGAGTTTTAGATTTTGGATTTTTGTGTCATGGTTATCTGTGTTCTGATTTTTCGGATTTCAGAGTACGGAGTTTGTTACAGAAGTTTTTGTCTCTTATTTCAGAGTTTTTTTAAATAATTTTTTGTTTCATGATCTCGGATTTTGGCATTTGTAATATCATTTTTGTTCCATGATTTCGGATTTCGGGATTTTTTGATTAATTGTGGTCTGTTTCTTCAACATGTAAGCAGTTCTATGAAATATCTATGTATGCGACTGAAGATGTTATTGTTACATTGCTGCTTTCTCCCAAGCTTCTTCTCTGGAAGAAACCTAAGTTGTTTCCCAACGAGTGTGTAGTGCGCGAATATCATATGTATTTGTGTTTAGCAATGTTTCATTGCAATAAAAATATCAAAAGCAATTTACCAGTACCTTTACGAGTAACGGGCGATTTAACATCGACAGCTCTTCTGCAATGGCCGTTAAAGTAGCTTAGGTATTTCGTTGGACAATTCATAACGCGAGGAGAAAAGCTCAATCAAATAATTAGCAAAACTTAATTTTATTTAGTGACAAACAGTACAGATATTATAAGAGAAGTCAAAACAGTTAGATGAATGCTTAATACTGGAGTGACAGTGGTATGGAAATATGTTAACAGGTATACCATATCACTGTCACATCTAGTGATGTCTAGATAAAATTATTATTAAGGGAGTATCTAAAGAGCGTTAGAACAAATTTTGGAGCACTGTTCAGACTATGCTTTCAATCAATTATAATCCTTCACATGGGCTTTGATATCAGAAACAAAAGGTTTTACTCAAAATCTAGTACTTCATCTCAAAATAATAATTGTGTAATTTAACATAGCTACTTCATTTAAAGTCCTAAATTATGAGTCATATGATTTTATACTTCAAAAAGTAGTAGTTAATTTTAAAAAATATTAACTGAGCAGAATTTTGAGAGATTAAGAAATGTTGTAACGTTATGCTGAAATGTTAGTCGAGAAATTTTTTGTATGGTTTTCAATGTCTGACGATATTAATGGCAAAAATTTATGGAAAAAATTCGAACAAGCTTTATTAAAGATCTAAAAAAAGGAAAAAAAAGTTATGCTTTGTTACAGCTAAATTCAATTTTTAAATTGAGAAAAAACTCAAAAAAGCCTTTGATCGATACAACACTTTTTTTTAACTTCTATCAGATATTAGAGAAAAAATAATTTAAGCACTGCAAGTACCAAATAAATAAAAAACAACTGATATTTATTTTGATACTTTTGGAAAAGATATTAACTTTTTAATACATAAGGTTATACTTACTTCTCATAACAAATATACTTACTTTTTTAATAATAAAATTTTGAACCGTGTAAAACAAATAATGAGAACATGTTACAGCACGGATCATGCTACTCACAAAAGTGATGATAAATCCGATAGTGATATTTACATAAATTTCCAATTGAATTCCTAAACAATAATAATGAAGTCTTATTTCCACAAAAGCTTTATTTAAAAATTGGAAAAATTTATAATGATATGAAATAATGCAAATTAATAAGCTTATTAAGATTAAGAGATAAACTAAAGCAGCGCGCCATAGTATTACCTCAAAGGTTGCATAGAAATGTGTTAACGAATTATATAGATGAAATAATTTCTAAGGAAGTGGTGAAAACCATCTGGAGAGAGCTAGAACAAATATTTAAGCATTGTGGAAACGATGTAGTCAGCAATTGTAAAGAGGCTGAGGTCGTTTTCTTGAAAATTGTAGAAAAAACTACGAGGACGGTTTAAAAAAACAGTTTCATTGAAAATGACATGATTACTCACATACTTTAACTTCGTTTAGAGATGCAGCTGAAGGGTGGCTGGAAAAGGTTCTATAAAATGGTGAGAGAATTTTATTGGGTTATCTGGTTATAGAACAGTGAGGGGCTGAGGAAGGGTGGAGGTCGGTGGAGGGAGGGGCTGAACAAAAATTTAACCTAATGAAAATATTGGGAAAACCGGTAGAATTTTAACTTATTAAGGGTGGTGGCTGGGAAACGGTAACATGGCAGAGGAAGGTTTTTTAAAATCGACCGGGGGGTTGAGGGAGGTCGGAGGGGGTTCTAACGGCGGTGGCGGGAGGATTGTGTGGAATGACCTTCTAAAATTACTATATAATATGGGAATATATATACACGCGCGCACGCGCGCGCATGTGTGTGTGTGTGTACTGGTCAATAGTTCAAGCATTTATTGTTGTCTTTTAAAAATTCTTACAAAGGTGAATAAACGTCACTTAGCAATTTAACTTCATCTTTCCATAATAAGTGTATTGTTCCACCACTAATTACTATAAGACGGGGGCATCTAAAATACGTACACCTTAGTGTTTGTCAAACCCCCCGTTGTTCTTAAAATCAGAATAGTTTACAACTTAGTTAATCGTGCCATTTTTTAACACATATAATCTTCCACCATACCAATACGAATATTATGAGTCAGTCACTGCTTGATAATAATCTGACTTCTTTTATCCAGAAATACATAATGTGTAAATTTAATTTTTTATCAAATTGTCTCAATACACAAACGAGACAATAAAACCTACTATAATGTTTTTTTGTCTGTCATTATGAAATTTTTGGACAAATGTATACAGTTAGATGAAGACAAAACAAAAACTTTCAATACTACTAAGGTCATATACAAATTTTCTGATGGCAGCTGTCCCTTTCAATACGTAGGAGAAACAAAGAGACGTAGACATTACGTTAAAGAACATACACATATATATGAAAAGAGTCATACGATTTTTTCTGACGATTTTTGAAAAGTATCGAATTTATAAAACAAACTTAGCATTGAGGCTTGAAATTTAAAATGAAAATAAAAAATAAAAATTAAGCGATTTCAAAAATAAAGAATTGTTATTATAATGTATCGATAACCAGTAATGCGTGAGCGAGAAGGCAAGATAATATGCAAAAAAAAAACAATGTGATTATAGCAAAAAAAAATTCGATAATACAACGATGTATGCTATGTAAAACAAAAAATTTTGAATGCATAAAGAAAAGTATTAATACCAACAGTAGATAAGTACACAAATAAAAAAACGAATAAATACAAAAACTGAATATAAGGCAAGTTAGGTTATTGTCAGCTCAGATACCTTTCCGTTTGTCCACAATTGTACACATGATTTAGTTAACACGAGTGTTTTTTCACTCAAAAACGCTTGTTGCGGCAATCTTTCAGTAATTATTATCCTTTATGTAAAAGTTTTCCCATATGTATATTTGTATCCATACTTTGTGTGATTTTTTAGTATTGTTTGGAAGTCATGACCAGCGAAACGTTATTATTTTAATAAATTTATGTGTAAATACTTTTTTTATCAGGAAGTAATCGTTGATTTTTTCTTAGACCTTATATTTACTTATTTAACGACTTAGATACATAACCTGTAAGATATATTACCTCGAACAAGAAAAAATAAACAAGCAGTAAATACTGATTAAAAGATCCAATCATAAATACTGGCTTATGGTGTGCTGACCACATTGTCCCAAATAATTTGCATATTTTTTTATGTTAATAATCCAAACAAAATTTTCAGTGTTTCACACCGTTACGTTGCTATTGTACATTTAATTTAAGTAATATTACAAATAAAATGAATATTAACGATGAGATGGATATTTCTTTAAGTAGTCTTCATAAATAACCGTATCAATAATTCGGTTTTTATAAAAAAAAATCGATGATTTGATGACGAAACCTTAGAATTAGGTAAATTTGAATGAAAGTTGAATTTTACAAAAATTAATGTATACAAAATTAAGAAACTACTTCTTAATAATAATACTTTAGTTTTTGTCATCAAACTATGCCAAACGTAGAAATCTATACTCAAAATCTTGTTATAATTTTTTAAAATAAAACAACCAAGCAAAATTGAGTTCTTCTTATTTAAAAGGGTATAATTCTTTTCAAGATTGAAACAATAGTTACTACTAATGTAAAAAATTTTGATAAAATAATTGAACCAGATCTTACAATCGTTCTTATTTGTTTTTATGAAATGAAGAAAATCCATCATAAAGGTGGCAGCAGTTCCTGAAAAAATTCTTTGTAAAATAGATAAGATCACAGTTAAAATTACAAAAGAAGCTAAAAAAAATTTGTAGTACATTGGTACATTAAATCGATAACCTTTGAGTAAAGCTTTTTCATTTTGGGCTTAATAAGCTTCGATGTATAAGCAGTATTAAAAAATTTTTAATCTTTTTTAATTACATCAAAACACTTTATGCTATACGTTATTAAAGATAAAAAGATAGACAATACAATAGATTTAAAAAATTTAAATTATTCTAAAACATTCAGATCAATAAGTTGCACAATTTTAGTTTTTTTTTTTTTTTTTTTTACAATCAAACCCATTTTAAAAACCAGCTGATAAATGTGATGGACATTCTGAAAATAATATTTCAGGATTCATAATTACCATGCTTTCTCATTATAAAGTCAATTATAGTTGTAATATTAGAAAGAACAACCACTATACTGTAGAAATAAAGAAATTCATTTTAGACTTATTAATTGTAATAAATTATTTAATTGATATAGAAGTTACAGCCTGAATGAGATTCAACTTTCTCTTTTGTTGCATAAAACCATGTTCCTAGGTTTGTAAATATTATTGCATCTTTAAATGCTTTACAACCTTCGATAGACGTTAACATTCCATATACAGCTAAGTCAGACAAATCTGGATGGGCTCCACCCATAAACGTTCCACCTTTAGCTTTAATTCCATTAAGCCAAACATTGATTTGATCGTAAAAAGATTCTCTTACATTATTTTTCAAATTATGTCGTTTTCTCAGTTTTTTAGATATCATCCACATTGCCAAAGCACCGACATGAATCATGACTATTCGTTCCCATGCTGGAAAATATTCCTCCCAGTGACCAACCTAAAAAATCAAAATGAATATTTTTTAAGATGTATCTGTACAGATGTATCTAGTAAGAAATATCAAAACAATAATGTATTCATAAGATTTACTCACAGTAAGTCAGAAGCTAGAATTATTTATTTTTTGAAACACGGCCGTGTTAATATTTTTGTTTTAATAATTTGTTGTTATTTTTAATTATAAGCAAACTTTAGAAGGGTGGGATACAAAACTGCTTAAAATTATAAAAATAGGTAAGGTAAGCTCACATAAAGAGATATTAGCTACTATAATGAACAGAAGACTATAAAGTAAATCTTTGTGTTAAGAGAAATAATATCAGTTTAAATTAAATTAAATTACCCGCCAAAGCATTATCTTAATAATGGGCTCCCTAACCTTATTAGAATTCTCACAATTCAATAGTAAACTGTTACACTAATATACAAGTTACCTTTATTATTTAATATTATTTGGAATCCGCTTTTAAATAGGAGACGATTTATAATTTTGCTTTAACTGTATTGTGTCTATTTGAAACAAATATATTTTTCAATTTGAAAATAATTATTTCGACGCCCGAACCACGCAGAAAAGGAACTAGACCACAAGTCACCACATGCACGTTTCTAGATATTCTCACTCAATCATTAAATTCATTATTTAAAATTATTGTGATATGTAGTTACATAAACTTATGCACCTCCGTAATTTGCAAGTAAGGAGGAAACGAATCGTACAGGCAGAATTGGATTTCAACCCAATTAATCATTTAAAACAAAGATTTTTGTATTTCAGCGCCGCGCCTATTACTGACTTTTTATTTTGTAAATATCTCGCAAACTATTGATCCACAAATAATGATTAAAGTGGAGGATAAATCCACAAGTAAAGAGAAATGATATAAGTTCTGAATGGTTGCAAAATAATAATATTTAATATTTGCGGGCGCTAACTTCACAAGTCTCCATAACTCTTCAACGATAATCATTAGTTAATACTCTTTGTCATGGCTGAATACTATCAAATTTATTAGAAAATTTGCAAGAAATAAATAATGATTATAGTATCTAAGAAAAAATTGCATTAGGTAGTAAAAAGAATATGAACAAGTGCAATTACAACACACAATGTCCTTCTCACCAACCCTCATCTTTTGGAAAGAATAAAGATGGTCCTATTTTACATTGTGCTGGAGGAAGCCTCATTATGGATCTTTCCTATTTCGAATTTTGCACTAAAAAATGGCCTATCTTTAATTCAGAATACCAAAAAAGGATATATTTTAACCCAATGCTTGTAACATCATTTATTATGGTATTAATTTACACGTACATAAAAAAACTGCTTTTTAAAATTGCATGGCATTGCGCTGTTATACACGTCTAAATGTGTCCCTAGGATTTCTTGAGTAAAAAAAAAAAAAAAAAAGAAAAAAAAACACCATTCCTATAAATAATGTATTCCAAAACTACTTAGCACAAGTTATGAAGAATTCTAACTTGTAATATTTGTGAAAACAATCTGAACAAAAAGAGGCTTTTAATACAGTTTCTAAAAAATGTGTCAACTTATTTCTTTGAAATTTATGACCTTTTTAACAACGCATGCATGGTATTGCGATTTTAATTTTATTTATCTTATCTTACTTCTTACTATTATATAAAGAGACAGCATTTGTTTGTATGATCATAAAAACCTTAAATAAAGAGATATCAGTTGTTTGTGTATTCACAAAAATCTTAAGAAGTACTGAACCAATCGTTCTCAATTTTCGATTTAAAATTTATACATAAGTATTAATGTGTTATCAGCTGTAATAACTAATAATAACTTTAATAAGAACATTTCTATGAAACTTGCAACGCTTCTACAAAGGCGTTTTGTCTTTTAACCGCTAGAAGTGGTTACATTTTAAATGTTTTTGTACATTTAGGAATCTGCTTCAAAAATTTACTTAGTTAAATAAAGTATGCTATTAAAGTTTACTAGACTACCCAATCATCGTATAACACGTTTATTGAAGTGAGTTTAATCTCAATCCTTCGCCCGCTAACATAACAAAATTTAAAATTTATTTTTTCAAATGTATTACGATTTATATTTTACATACATAAATAGTATAACTTCTGTTTCGAAATGCTCTGTAATCTCATTGCCTGGAGGCTTTTCACTATAGCATTCTTTCAGCTGAGCTTACCAACTCACCAGCCCTATTGATTTGAAGTTTTTATTAAAAGCTAAATGCTATTAGCTATGAGAAATGTGACGTGTTAGTTAAAGCTATCACGTCACTGTATATCTATATTTTTGGGCAAGTCAGCGGCGGCTACTGAGCTCTCTCCCTCTCTCTCTCTCTCTCTCTCTCTCTCTCTCTCTCTCTCTCTCTCTCTCTCTCTCTCTCTCTCTCTCTATATATATATATATATATATATATATATATATATATAACTGTACGTTGTGTCTGCTTAACCATATATATATTGTTCTTGCTTGAGCTTATTAAACTTTGAATGGCTGTAATGACAGAATGACAGCACTGATTGACATGGGATAAAAAGCACTTACTAATAATTAAATTTACTACATGTTTCACGTTTCATGTATCACCATTAAATGCTTACTTTTTTAAGATATTTAAATATATCTGTAAGTTGCGAGCATTTGATGCCCTGGTCACCCCCCGTGTTTCACTCAATCGACAATCTATGGGCGCTGGTGTATATCGCTTTATCCGCTTTACGTATATTCTCGGTATTCTATGATAATTTATATTTCTTAGCGGTTCTATTTTTGTCCTTTTTTATTAATGTTTTAAATTTTTACAACTTTTTAAAGATTTTTTCTTTAGTATCCAAAGTAATTTATTCTAACAATTAGCGATACATGGAAATTATAAGTGATCAGTGATCCGTTGGGGGCGAAGTGCAAGAAAATAAATAAATACAAGTAAAGTGTATTTAAATTTTCTGCGTTGATTTATTGATGCGCAACGTTTCGCTGACAATATGCGTCAGCCTCATCAGGCTACAAAATTAAAATTAAAAACACACAATGAGTGATCTGGAAGGCTCAAACACAAAAATACAATAAATTTTTTTGTAAACTGTTACCGCAGGTACGCGAGAATTCGTAAGTTTGGTTGACTTACTCGTCACCTGTCGTGCTGTCGACTGACAATAAATTACAACCACAAGCCAGCGCTTATATAGGCGGAGCCGCAAAGGTAGACGGTAAAGGGCGATGAACTCGATCGGGACATTTAAACTTTCGTAGTAAAGGAAGGTATGCTCTATTAAAGGAAAGCACATCCTCCTTTCTATTGATGTTGTGTTTATCGAGTTTTATGTAAAGCATTTCGGAAATAATTCTTTTTTTATAATTGGATTCTTTGTCAAGGATTTTAAAGTTATCCTAATCGAATTCATGGTCAAAATTGATTTGGTGTGCACAAACAACGGAATCGGAGTTTTTACTTTTCATATGTTCACTGATGCGGACCTCCGCCGCTCGCTTTGTTTCACCCACGTATGACGCAGGACAATTTTTACAATAAAACTTATATACTACATTTGTCTGTTTATGTTTATTCGTTGTATCTTTTCCTAAGCGGACGATATGCTGCAGTTTATTGTTAATAAGAGGGTAAGTGTGAATATTGTAGGGTTTTAACATGGTTGAAATTTTTTCAAAATTATCGTCAATATATGGTATGCCAATTTTGCAGAGAGGGTAGGTGTTTGTAGTGCTCCTGTTATGATTACTATGTACTTATACTTGTCCTGCGTCATATGTGGGTGAAACAAAGCGAGCGGCGGAGGTCCGCATCAGTGAACATATGAAAAGCAAAAACTCCGATTCCGTTGTTTGTGCACACCAAATCAATTTTGACCATGAATTCGATTGGGATAACTTTAAAATCCTTGACAAAGAATCCAATTATAAAAAAAGAATTATTTCCGAAATGCTTTACATAAAACTCGATAAACACAACATCAATAGAAAGGAGGATGTGCTTTCCTTTAATAGAGCATACCTTCCTTTACTACGAAAGTTTAAATGTCCCGATCGAGTTCATCGCCCTTTACCGTCTACCTTTGCGGCTCCGCCTATATAAGCGCTGGCTTGTGGTTGTAATTTATTGTCAGTCGACAGCACGACAGGTGACGAGTAAGTCAACCAAACTTACGAATTCTCGCGTACCTGCGGTAACAGTTTACAAAAAAATTTATTGTATTTTTGTGTTTGAGCCTTCCAGATCACTCATTGTGTGTTTTTAATTTTAATTTTGTAGCCTGATGAGGCTGACGCATATTGTCAGCGAAACGTTGCGCATCAATAAATCAACGCAGAAAATTTAAATACACTTTACTTGTATTTATTTATTTTCTTACACTTCGCCCCCAACGGATCACTGATCACTTAGAATTTCCAAATTCACCGGAGGGCACTGATATATACTAGCAAATAATTAGCGATACAGTTCTTGCAATAAATTAGAAATTGTATACCATCATATATACGAGGTCCATCTAGAAAATATCGGGCCTACCTCTACAACTCCGCACTGTAGTATTTAAGTGACCTCTGTGGTGCATAAACGTAAACAGTAAGGCCTTACGAACTCAGCGGTTGCTCATTGATACCTTTCGGATGCATTAAATTTTGCTTTTAGCTCGGAAAAACGAGCTCTGAAACTATTCAGATAATGCAAAAGGCTTTTGAGGAATGAGTGTGTGAGCAAAACACGAATAAAAAAGTGGTTTAATCGTTTCAAAGAAAGCCGTACTTTTGTTGATAGTCAAAGTAATGTTAAGTCAGTGTTAATTGTTTTTTTTGTTGGAAAGTTGTTGTGCACCACGAATATGCACCAGCAGGTCAGACAATTAATAAAGAATTTCAGGTTGAAGTTTTAAAACGTTTTCATGAAGCAGTAAGAAGAAAACGTACGTACAGTCCCGACATAAACCCCCAGTGACTTTTGGCTGTTTTTAAAACTGAAAAAACCAATTGAAACTATATTAATTCGCCCAATTAACCATTTTTAATAATTACAAGTACGAGTGCGTGCGTGGTGTACATTCAACTTGAAAAAAGGCACTCTCGCATCAGTACTTAAAAGTGGCGTATAGGCACTTCCGTTCACGATGGTACAGTAGTACAACAGTAGAGATTCAGTTTCGTCGATCACCAAAGTAAAGTCCACCACTTAGTATACATCGTATATAGCACTCGTATATATCCCGAGAACGTCAAAAACTTTTGATGAACCGTCTATGACCTTGACAAAAAAAGGTCAAAGTTGCTACCCACCAGCTTTATGAGGACTGCAAAGTAATAGTTACTGGAGTTACAACATATACTATATATCGATGGTTGAGAGGAAGACAATTTCAGCATGACGTCACTCCATCTTATTTTAAATGGGGCGACGTCACGCTGGAATCTTATTTCAAATGGGGTGATGTCACCCTGGAATCTTATCTCAAATGGGGTGACGTCACTCTGGAATTGTCTTCCTCTCAATCATCGATATACAATACATACAATATGTACTATACAATAGCGGGAATCCTGGACATGATCCAGGAAAAAGTACTTATCGCATAACCAAGGATAAACGAGCCTTATCCTAGGTCAACGTATAGCACAACGCGTCCGAATATAACTCCCACGCCATATATGACCTAAGGAAACTTGGGGGCACTTCTGTCAGAGTCGAACAGAAGCGCAAATCAATCGATATTCCCAAATACAGTCTTCGTCTGTGTTTTCTGTAGCCTGTACCATGCCTCAGTAATCTGTACAAAACAGGCTGCCAACCAAGCTACCCATCATCACGCGAAATGCAACGCGGATGCCTAAAAATCTCCTTAAAAAAGGAGTTTATGCTCGCATGAAGGGCACCACCTTTCTTTTTCTTTTGCAGAATATTTCCACCGTACAACAGCCCAAGACTTGACCACCACTCACACGAGGATGCCATATGCGAACGTAGAAACAAACAATAACTCCGCCCCAAGCTTCTCTGCTCAACACACCTACTACAATCAAGACAATACTCCAATCCATCTGGAGTTTGTCAACACTGCTCCATCACAGAGTGTGTGGCCTCAAGACCAACCGAACTGAGCACGTTGGACAGATCAGCCTCAGACGAAAAACGCCATCTTAAAAAAAACTGAAGTATTAGCCTTATGAGGACAGCCCAAAATTTTTTTAATTAAAGACCGTACCTCAGCCATAGAATACCAACTTAAAACTGTCTAAGAACTGTTACTAGAAAACTGTAACTGTACTTCTCTACCAATCTCTTCTCCTTGAAAAGTATCTTTTATACATTCAAAACTGATGAATTAAAAACGTTGCTCTGGATCTTTATCTCTGAGTCAGTTACCTTCATTATCGACGTTCATCTAAAGCTTGTTTTTATCTTCAAATGCATTTTAAAAAGTTAATGCACACAGTGCCACTGCATTAAAGTTAACTTATGAGTGCGTTCATCTTTTCTGCTCTATTTCATTTGTTTTATCTTAAGTTAAAAATAACTCAGCTAACCTCAAACGTATTACTTTATTACTATTTTCATTATATCTCGCTAGAAAGTATTATAATATGGGTTCAAACCTTAAGGGCTTATTTAACTAATATTTTTTTATTCATTATCGAAAAATTACTTACTTGTGTTATTTCTAACATTTTTCATTGGATTTTTTAATCACTGTCCCATATAACTACTGTTAAACTGCTTTTTTCTTGTCTCATATTTCTTTTTTTTAAGTGTTATAACATATGCTCAGAAACGAGTTCAGGTTACTTTAATCTACCATACTTCCAAGTTTCATCAATTTCTGTAATTATTAACAAAAGCAAGGCAACATCCTTAATCATTTAATCCATAAGTGTGCTCAATAACCGATACCAACACCATAATTTTTCTTCTGTGTTCGTTAACATCCTTCATGATTTTCATTAAGATTTCTCGGTAGCTTTTAAGATATTTACAAAAATGTAAATAACCTTAACATTTTACATAATAATGCGTGTTAAATTTTTCTCTTTGAACAATTAACCAGAAACACTGAAAATTTATCAGTGTATTCAAAGATTGTAAAGCATCAATTGTACGAAATTTAAATTATGTAATTACTTTTCATCATGTCTGGAAGAACAATCATATGAAAATTATTTGGTTGTATTATCAGAGATTAGTAGGGAGATTGCTGACTGCCATGCTACGGAGTGTGCCCACTTTTTTCCAGTGGTTCGAGCGCCCCGCCGCGGCCAAGCGGCCGAACCAGGCGCACATTTTTTTCTTTATTTGAGAAGCACGGTAGGGGTATGAGAAGAGTGGATTCGCGTGGAAATGTCCATATAGGCGCACATTTTGGAGACGCGTGGAAGGGGTATACCAAATGTGCGCCTACGAGGAGAGGAGTGGAAATATCGGCTATATAGCTGTATATATCGGAATGCACAGCCAAAGCAACCCGAGCAGGAAATGAATTAGGGATCTGATCAGTCCCTGATCATGCTATCCTTTTTAGTGATCAGGTCTTGATCACGCTTGTAACGCTTATCTGACCAGGTACTGGTCAGACAGCATGATTTTATCCTTACTTATTCTGACCGCACATGCGCATTGCGTGATCTATGAATCTTTGTCATCTAAGTTATAACCATCCAATTTGAATATATGATTTTTATTTTCTTATCTTTGTTATAAATATAAGTATTTGTTTGTATAATTGCTAGTTGGAATTTGAGAATGCAAATTAGAGTTTATTTGTGAATCACTACTATCAGAACTTTCAGACACACCAATACTTTCTTCTGTTTCAAACGTGTTTTTGTTTGAATTATCACTAGTATTCAAACATTCTTTAGATTTGGTTTTTTCTAAATAATTGTCCGGATTAACGTCAAAGTTACATTGGGTCTTATGAGATGGATAAAAATATTTATTTTCATTTCCATAGCTGCCTTCGAAATACGTATTTTTGTAATTGTTTTTGGTGACGTGTAATGTTTTAACGGTTGTAAACATAGTTGCATTTTGTGCATTAAGTAAATTATCTGGTTTGTTTGTTTTGATGTTATTTTCAAAATTATCACTGTCACTGCTATCACTACAAGAACCAAATTTTTGAGTTAACCTATACTTACGGACTCTATATTTGGTAAGCAAAGCCTTTCTTTTTTTGCTGTCCATTTTTTAGGAATCGTAGTCAACTTAATAATTCTTTTTTTATTTATATCATAGTTATCTTAGTTTGCTTTTAATCATATATTTATAAAAATTTGACTTATTTTGGAGCAGTACCTTGGCTTTCTGCTAGACATATATAAGTATGCATACACACACACACACACACACACACACACACACACACACATATATATATATATATATATATATATATACACATAGCAGACGCTCTAAGGATGAAATCATGCTAGCTGACCAGTACCTGATTAGATAAGCGTTACAAGCGTGACCAGGACCTGATCACGATGACTGATCAGGCCCTGATTTGAAATAAGGATGTCCTCATATCATTTCTGCTCGGGAAGCGACGACACGAGTTTTGCTTTTTTGAGAGTCCTTGGACTCTGCAACTGAGTACATGCTATGTATATATTTAACTGACTTGCTCTCGCTCTGGCTTCAATGTTATCCATAAATCTTATTTAATTAAATCGTGGAACTAAATGCTAATTAATTATATACACATAATTTTGATTTCAATACATTATGTTTTAACTCTTCCGTACTCTTCAAATTCCCAAATCCATTTATGTTTTCAAAAAATTAACCACTAATTTATTAATTTCACACATTTTAACTGCTGTAAGCTGTAGGACAAGCTGCGGAGGATATCCATGAACATTTGTGACTTCGAAAGGGTTATATCCCGTCCTTTGGATAGCTAAGATGGATAAGGCTTATGCCCCTACATAGATTGTTTTGCACTTAATGGTTCAAATCCACTTCATGGTAGATATTTTTTTTTTTTTTTTTATTCATTGTATCATTTTGTCTTCATTTCTTTTATTTATGTTTCGTTAAAATATATATATGTAGTCAACATTTTTTTTCGGATACATCAAAACAAATTAAATTAATATTGATACTTTGATACAAGGCAATTCTATAATTTCATAATACTAAAATAACTTTTAAGGATTTTAACATAATTTGTGTATTTTAAAACTCCTAAGAAATTGTGAACATCCTATTTACGATAAAAAAAAGCCGCCCGTTTACTGCTATTTACTTAATGTTGAAATTTTAATCAGTAAATGAATTCGATGAACACAATACAAAATAGTTTTGTAAATATTTTAAAATTGTTTGCAAATCTTTAATAAGGTGTGCTACTTTTATTTATTTTTAGACAGCCAGAATAACAATAATGAATGAAACAGTTCGATGAATAAGTAATAAAATTTATTCGGCAAGATTCTGAGACTAAACATTTTTTATAATATCGCAGTATTTTGTTAAAAAAAAAAAAAAAGTTAATTTCCTTTAAGGGTGATGATTGTAATAAACATATTTTTAGACTGTCGATTATAAAGAAACTTTAATCATTTATATTGAATGCAGAAAAAGCATCGTAATACTTTTAACAATGATACAATCGGGTGAGTGCAAGAAAGAGTCTTTTTAGAGTGTAAGTCAAGAAAGAGCCTTTTTAAATTTTCGGGCAGAATAAAGTCCCCTTAAACTAAAAAAAAAAGCCTTTTTATACAGAGGTACACTCGCACTGAGGTGTTGGCGTCGATTGGTATGATTGAGCCCAACGAATCATCGCTCAAGATTATTCTTCGACATTTTTGAGTTCTTATTTGCTCCTCACCCAGCTCTCGGTTGGTCTCGTACCCCTGTACGAATCCACACATTTATTATATACTTAAGAGCAAAACGAGGAGTTTAACAAAAAGATATCAATGCCTTTTTAACTAATTTGTTTACTTTTATTTTAAGGTAGTAATGTATATATTTTTATAGATCAATTATATACATACACACATAAATGTAGTACCAACTTAAAATCGGAGAAATAAAAATTAAAGGCTCTTTCTTATATTCAGTTTGAAAAGGCTCTTTTACGCCTATTACTCTGAGAAGACTCTTTATTATGCTAACGTGATAAATTATTTAGAATCAGGAATTGTGAGAACTAACAAAATTTTTTTACTACGAATTTCTATATTAGTAAAAACTGAGTCTAAGTCTATTTCTGCTAGCAAAAACTTCGATTAAGTTACGGGGATGTTGTGATATTTCATTGTTTTAAGAAACTTCTGAAAAAATTTGTATAGGTATGTTTCAGTATCATAAATAACATATTAAAATTTCAAAGAGCCTAGTTTTACCGTTTTGGAGAAATAAAATCGCAAAGTTGGCCACTTATACACATGCTTTTAGATAGACTTGTCAGAAAATGCACGTTTATACTCATAACTTTTGAAATTTTCTTTTAAAAAATTAATTTGTTAGGGTTTATTATAGTTGAAATAAGTATACTAAAATTGAGGAAGCCTAGCTTTACTGATTTTAAAATATAACAGTTTGAAGTTCAGTTACAACGTTACTAGAATACCTATATAGTGGTACAGTCCGAGGCGAAAGTTAGCTTAATTTGTTGTTTTAACGTTTGTGTTTACTTTCCTGGGCATTTTTCTGTTCCATACACCTAATTTTTAAATTATTTACCTGTTTTGTTAAGAATAATCTCAACAAAGACATTTCTAACACTAAAATTCAATTTTGAAATTGACTGTACCACGACAATCCCCTCAAAATAGTATCAACATATACATTTGTAGTGCAAAATCTTTCAAAAATCTACTGTTTTTTGAAAAAATCGACCAATTATTTATTCTAGTTTTCCATTTTATTCTTAAAATCGTTAAGTATTCAAACTATTATTGTTCAGTGTATTAAAGTGCACACTTCTTTATGATAAATTAATTCAGCTATGATTATCAATAATTATTATGTAGAGCTATGAAAAAGGCATTTTAAAGATTTTAAAGTAAAGCTACTCGTCGTTAGAGTTCCGCGAACTTTTTAATAAAAGCAACCTATGTCACGTGGTTGAAGATACCGACAATGCGGTTGTTACTATAACTATAAAAAAAAATATTAGCTGCCTTGCGTTGTGTGGCAAGAGGTGTTTTTTGATGATTTATCTTATCAACTACAAACAATCGAATAAAATTATGCGAATTATTGTGTGTTGCATACGATGTAAAATTAATTGATCAATTGCGATAGTTAAAAGAGCAATTTCAATTGTAAAATTTTAATATTTTGTATAGTTATTCATCTATAACAATATATATAGTGCCACCTTCAAAACAGAGGAAAAAAAATTTTTGTTAACTGTATATGATTTACGCACTGTCAAAAATTTTGGTAACTATTTCTGAAAAATTACAATAACAATCGGTTATAGGTAAAAAAATTAATTGTTTACACAGAATACAAATTTTTTTTTTCAAACCATACTCTGAGTTACAAGTGGTTGAAACTAGTATGTGTTGAATAAAAAAAGCTTCGTTTAGTCTCTGTAAGATTCTTTAATCTAAAATACGCACTATTTATAAAGACTATAAAGAATCTATTTTTATGTTTGTACATATATATATGAAGTACGAATTTTGTCAATGCAATAACCACAAGGTTTTAATAAGGGATGTAAATATAAGCTCAAAAATATAATATATGTACGTAGTTAAATATTTACGCATAATTGGATGTAAGTTGAACTTTACTGGTAACGATCATATTTGATATAATCGTAGTAAAAGAATGAGTTTTCTTCTGCCTTCGGCTTTTTTTTGTCGTAAATAGGATGTTCACAATTTCTTAGGAGTCTTAAAATACACAAATTATGTTAAAATCCTTAAAAGTTATTTTAGTTTTATAAAATTATAGAATTGCCTTGTATCAAAGTATCAATATTAATTTAATTTGTTTTGATGTATCCGAAAAAAAATGTTGACTACATATATATATTTTAACGAAACATAAATAAAAGAAATGAAGACAAAATGATACATTGAATAAAAAAAAAAAAAAAAAAATATCTACCATGAAGTGGATTTGAACCCTTAAGTGCAAAACAATCTATGTAGGGGCATAAGCCTTATCCATCTTAGCTATCCAAAGGACGGGATATAACCCTTTCGAAGTCACATATGTTCATGGATATCCTCCGGAGCTTGTCCTACAGTTTACAGCAGTTAGGATGTGTGAAATTAATAAATTAGTGGTTAATTTTTTGAAAACATAAATGGATTTGGGAATTTTAAGAGTACGGGAGAGTTAAAACATAATGTATTGAAATCAAAATTATGTGTATATAATTAATTAGCATGTAGTTCCACGATTTAATTACGTGATTTTCTGTGAAATAGCGCGAATAGAATATCAATGCTTGCTGCATAGTGATAATATGACCAAGATACAAGATTTTATTGATAACAGTAAAATAGTGCTTAAAAGTATTTCCGACTATAAGCTGTCTGTAAAATTGTCATCGCCATTGGAAAATAAGTTGTTGAATATTGAGTGTCTTTTATCAACGTTTTTAGCAGCGTTTTATCAAATTCTAAAAGTGCAAGGGTCAGGACTCGATGAAAAATTAGACAATCGAGATGATTATAATTTTGTGACATGGAAAGATCTTAATAGTGTGACATCTCATGTCATATACTTAATGTTCATTATTTCGAAATACACAGCTCCGTTAAAAACTTATAAAAAGCGAATGCTCAGCGATTGTTAAACATTGAGCTGTAAAGCTGCTTTTACAATCTTGTGACATATAACTTACTTCCTTTGAAAAGAGCTGCCGTCGCAAAACTCTAACTACGCGTGCAATCTCCAAATAATCTTATATAGCACTCATCTTACAAAATCAATTTGCACTAAGTGTCCGCAAGAATAAAAGTAATCAACAGTTTCAACATTTATTACTGAGAATGATCCACAGCGAATGTCGTGCCCAGTTTTAACATCAACTGTACCAAATGCAAAATCCGAGAGATCAGCAATTTTTACCATTGTTCGCGGTATAGTTGTTGCACCACGTTTATGCTTGTGTAAATTGAGAGTAATTGGGTTAAGCTCTGATTGGTCGTTCGGATCCCCAACTTAACGTGTCCTCTTTAAATGCAAGAGTATAAAAACTCCTTGCACATACCAATAATTGCCTTTTCTCTTTCATCAAGTGCTCCATAGTAACTATAAAGGTTGGAGAGTGAGTTCTGTTGCGTCTTTTAAGCGGATGTAAGACTTAGTTCAGTGATTAAGCTACGTGTTAAAAGAGTGCATTTTAAGCGGATGTAAGACTTAGTTCGGTAATTAAGCTACGTGTTAAAAGCGTGCATTTCAAGCAAATGTAAGACTTAGTTCGGTGACTAAGCTGTGTGAGAAAAGCTCGAGCAAACCAGGCCGCTGTAAACTCGCCTAAAAAGTAAATCAAGGAGGAACAAGAAAGAAAGGACCGTCGACTTGGGTTCCGACGTTAAAAGCAGCAGCCTAATTATTTTCATCGCCACGAATACTCTCGTGCAGGATTAAGATCATCGTTGCGGTCAACTTTGTAAGATCTTGCGACTGCGTACGCGCAAGCAGCGGTTAACCAACGATCATAGAAGTAAGTTTAGTTAAGAAAAATAACAACTTATTAAAACATTGTAAACGCAAATCTGAACCTTTATAATTTATATTATTTGTAAAATTAATCATTTTTGGAATCACTGAATTATTAAATCATCAGATAAGACATAACTTGGTTGTTCATTACATTTATTTTCTTGATTGAAATACTTTAATTACTAAATCATATAAAGAATCAAAATTTTAATTGATAGAAATATAAATTCTACTTCGATAAATAAATTATATACCAAGGAAAAATGAAATACATAACGGATGACAAAGACCTTACAAGGACGTAAGATAAAGAGACGAATAAAATACGCTACGACCGCATTACATCGGTCAACGCCAGCTCGGCGTACGATGTACCAACACTTCTCTACACATACCATTCGTTAAAACCTAACATCACAACACCGAGTCAACGATATAAAAGAAAAGCATACTGTAAGTAAGAGCAAATAAGGCTTTTGGGCTGACGGCTGGTACCTAACGAACAAAAATTAAATTTATTTTTTTGTAGAACGAATCTACGAGTTCCACCCTTCACTTAGAAGCTCGGACGTAACAATAGTGATTTTAAAAATCTCATAAAAACGGCTGTTATAGCAAATAGTGGGCATTTAGATATAATAAAATTTTTTAAGTCTGTGGAAAAAATGTTCATTTTAAAAGTACGAGAAATCCTCGACGAGCAAAATGCTTTAAAAATTAATACAGTATTAGCAGCAGAGTTTTTGACAGTAAAAAATGATACAGAGACTGTTGAAGTTCAATATTTTAATACTAAATCTGATTCCATTTATGATACGACAGACTTTCACGAATGGTTTAAAACGAATGTCCAGAACCCTATCTCTACAGATATAGAAGAGTTTCAAGAGAGCGATTCTGGATGGACTTTACGCTCAATTTTAAATTTAGTAGTAAATGTGAATAAGTACAACGCAATGAGTGGTAGTTTTTACATAGAAGTCCCTACTACTATCGAGAAAAAAAAAGCTTGCGTGAATGTACAAAACGCAGATTAGGAATGTTTCAAGTGGGCCATTTTGTCAGCTTTATATCCAGTAAATAAAAATGCACAACGAAAGTCAAATTATACTTAATACGAAAACAATGACAGTTTCGAGGGGATCACCTTTCCAGTGCAGTCTAAGCAAGTTACAAAATTTGAAAAACAGAATGATGTGTCTATTAATGTGTATTTTTTGGAGAAAAGTAAAAGTATTTATAAAACTTTACCCCTTCACTTGACAGCAGAAAAAAAGGATAAACATATTAATTTGCTGTTTATACAAAATCATTATATTAATACGTATAGTGAGGGAAAATCAAAGAAACAAAAAATATTGACGGAGAACGTGATGATTTCGTTAATGCTGAGGCAATGAATGATGAAGATGAGGTAGAAGAACATAGAGAAGGTTTTTTTAATGCTGAGGCAATGAACGAAGATAAGGTAAAAGAAGATAGGGAAGAATATTTAGAAGAAATCCAAGATTGTGATAATAGTTCTGATCATGATATAAAATACCACTACGTATATATTAAAGACTTATCTACGTTGGTTAGAAGTTCTTTAACAAAACATCAATATAAAATAAATATTTGCGACCGCTGTCTTCATTACTTTACAACTGATGAAATGTTAAAAACACATACGGTAGAGTGCGTTGAAGTGAATAAGTATAAAATAAGCTTGCCGAGGTATAATAATAAAATTTTAAAATTTGAAAATCACATAAATAAAAATCGTGTACCATTTATAGTATACGCAGACTTTGAGTATTAATTAAAACCTGTGCAGAATAGTGAGCAAGCAATACAACGCCATGAAGCTTTAAGTGTTAGATATTATGTAAAGTGCAGTTTTGATAGCACGAAATTACGATATATTTTCTACAGAAAAAAAAAACTGAAAGCAGTGAGAATCCAGCTACCTGGTTTGTGAAAGAAACGCAATATCTCGCCTTAGATTTACATAAAATGTAAAACAATCCAGTGCTAATGAGATCATTAACTGAAGAAAAGGACTTTGATTTTTTCGATGCTGATATATGTCACATATGTGAGAAGTCTATTAAAAGTTCACCATCATTGCCATTTTACTGGAGGGTAAGTATTATATTTGTGAGTTTTTAATTTTTAATCGAGAAAATTTTCCTTTAAACTAAAATTCGCTTTTTTTTACTCAGATATCGAGGCCCAGCTCACATAGTCCAGGTCGTAATCTGGAATTCGTGGGAGAAATTATTTGGATAGGATTTTTTTGCATGATCTTACGCAAAATGATCACCTAAAAACGAATTTGCATGTTGCCAGGCTTTAAAGTTGTAGGAAAAATGTTTAAACAAAATTTTTAAACAAATTAAAAATATTGTTTATTTTGCCCTAGAAAAATTTTTTTTAGCTTTTTTGGACAATTCTAAACAAAAAAGATGTCTTGCAAATTTTCTCTAAAATCAATACTTTACGAGATATTAATTGTACAAAGTTTAAAAAACCGTGAAAATCGCCACTTTCAAGTATGAAAAACAACAATAAAAATTAAAAATTTTGATGTTGCTAAAGTTCTTCAATATTCTTCAAACATCCCTTGACAAAATCCTGAAGCGTTTTCAGATGTTATTTTATTGCAAACCCTTCATTTTTAATTTACAATCAAGCGTGTGCATCGTTACGGTCGGCCGCTGCTGGCCGCGGCTCTCATGCTCCGTCTCTTTCCCACTCACAAGGAGTACACGGAATTTACTGGCGCTCATATTTAATTTAAATGGTAGGTATATTATTCTTCTATAGTAATTGTGGGAATAAAAGTAATTATACAATCTTTCATATTGATGAAAAATGAGGTTAACCTTACTATTGCTGTACAAACATACATGTATTTAAATAAAAAAAATTATTTTAAGTTAAGCCTGCACACGCTTAATTGTAAATTAAAAATGAAGGGTTTGCAATAAAATATTATCCGGAAACGCCTTAGGATTTTGTCAAAGGATGTTTGAAGAATATATGAGAACTTTAGTAACATCAAAATTTTTAATTGTTATTGTTGTTTTTCATACTTAAAAGTGGCGATTTTCACGGTTTTTTAAACTTTGTACAATTAATATCTCGAAAAGTATTAATTTTAGAGAAAATTCGCAAGACATCTTTTTTGTTTAGAATTGTCCAAAAAAGCTAAAAAAAATTTTTCCAGGGCAAAATAAATAATATTTTTAATTTGTTTAAAAATTTAGTTTAAACATTTTTCCTACAACTTTAAGGCCTGGCAACATGCAAATTCGTTTTTAGGTGATCATTTTGCGTAAGATCATGCAAAAAAATCCTATCCAAATAATTTCTCCCACGAATTCCAGATTACGACCCGGACTAACACTATACTATGTAACCTCAAGTATCAGAACTCGCGTGCAGTACCAATAGTTTTCCATAATCTCACCAATTATGATGCCCACTTATTTATACAAGAACTTGTAACTTGCTTTTCCAGAAGAATACAAATTATCCCTCAAACGAAAGAAAAATACATTTCTTTTACGACAAACGTAAAAGGGACAAGCATAAACTTACGCTTCATTGGCTCGTATAGATTTTTGCCGTCGTCGCTTGGTAAGTTGGGATTTTACTAAGAGCAGTATGATACTCTAGAAAAGGTTTTCAGTCAAGATGATAAATACTCTTTCGAGCAAATCAATATGCTAAAAAGGAACAGTCTATTTCCATACGATTACGTAGCTTGAAGAAATTGCGCTCCCATCTAAAGATGATTTTTATAGTAAATTATAAAATGCACGTTTAAGTAGTAAAGATTATACATATGCTGAAACAGTATGGAAAACTTTTGATATTATAACTCTTGGACAGTATTCAGATCTTTACCTTAAAACTGATGTACTACTGTCAACAGAAGTATTTGAAAATTTTAGAAATAATTGCCTCAAGGTTTATAAATTAGACCCTGCTCACTATTTCACTACTCCAGGCTTCACTTGGGATGCCATGTTGAAAAAAATGAAAGTAATTATTATGTATAAGAATATAATGTCAATTGTGCTTTAGTTATTAATTAAAATTTTTTTTCAGATTTCACTAGAACTCATTACTGATATAGATATGTTTACAATCATTGAAAAAGGCATACGAGGTAGGATAAGCCAGTGCTGTAACAGATATGTAGAAGCTAATAATCACTATATGGGAAATTATAAAAAAGATGAAACTGAAAGATGTATAGCATATTTTTACGTAAATAATTTGTATCGTTGAGCAATGACTAAAAAACTTCGTTATGGTGGATTTTAGTAGGTCGAAAATGTTGAGCAACAGCCTCATGATTTTTATAATATTGAAAATGAAAATGCTTACGGATATATTTTAGAAGTAAATTTGGAGTATCCAGAGAAGCTCCACGATTCTCATAAAGATTTTCCATTTTGTTCCGAACACATTTCAGCACTTGGTTCGAAGCAGCCTAAATTAATGACAACATTAAGTAACAAGCATAAATATGTACTTCATTATGAAGCCCTCAAGCAAGCCACAAATCATGGATTACGACTGACAAAAACATATCGAGCCTTAAAATTCTGGCAAAGTGCATCGCTTAAAGAATATATTGATTCCAATAGCATTGAGAGGAAAAAGGCTAAGAATGAGTTTGAAAAAATGCTTTTCAATCCATTCAATGATGCTATTTTTAGAAAAACGATGGAAAACGCGAGAAAGCGTATCGATGTCAAACTTCTCAACCATTGGGATGGACGCTATGGTGTGGCATCGTATATTGCAAAGGCAAATTTTTACAGCTGTGATATTTTTGATGAAAATTTGGTAGCCATACAGCTATAACGTGCAAAAGTGGTAAGGAAAAAGCCAATATACATTGGGCTTAGGGTCTTAGATTTATCTAAGACACTTGTGTATCGTTTTCACTACGATAATATGCTCTCCAAACTCAAAAATGATTGTGAACTCTTATACACTGATACAGACAGTCTGATATATGAGGTAACAAACCATGATATTTATAAAATGATGAAATTGGATATTAATGAATTTGACACATCAGATTATCCAGAAAATAATAAATTTATGATGCCGTTAAAAAATGAACAAATCGTTGGGCTCATAAAAGATGAGTGAAATGGTAATATTGTATTGAAATTTGTTGGGTTCAGAAGTAAGATGTATAATATTCTTCTTGAAAATGAAAATGTGATGAAAAAAGCAAAGGGTGTTAAGAGTAACGTCGTAAAAGCAACTGTCGATTTTAACGACTATACTGAGTGCCTACGTGACCAAATTATAAACAGTAACCGAGAACAAATTAATATAAGATCACGTCATTATAAGCTCTACACTGAGAGGCAAAATAAAATTGCTCTTAGTTCCCGAGATGATAAACGATATATTTTATCAAACACTACAGATATGCTGCCTTGGGGCCATTATAGGATTAAAATAATAGAAAAACAAAGAGCTGGAGAGTGTGTAGAAAATCATAGCAGACCAGCAGCCAATGAAAAAGCAGCCAATGTAGAGGGGGAGATTCCTCCAGTAGTGGGAGGGTCCCTCTATCATCGGCAGCATCAACCAGCAGAGCTCAGTCAGAGCTGTAGTGAGCAGATAAAAGTATCGACTGCTTTATCATCTAACGCAAGCAGCTCAGGTCAACAACAAGCTCTCAAAAGAACAGGTTTGGAGTTGAAAAATTTCTACAGAGATAAGCAGATCTGTTTGGAACAGCAAAGCTCAGAAATAAAGGTTTGTAACGTGTTTTCTTATTCATATATATTTTTTTTTACTGTTTATAAAACTCATATAATTTTCTTATGTTCCAGATGGCTAATTTTAGCAGCACTTAATCGGCTGGCCTGTGGAAGATTCCTTCCAACAAAGAAGATCAACGAAATGGTCAAGGGGTTAAGTCATGTAGTGTCGAAGCTGAGAAAAGCTAACACTAAATTCGGCATGAAAGCTATCGCTGAACTAGACGACCACTTCCAGATATTTTTACCTAATCAAGTATCTGAGCATCTTGTGAGTAATGAACTATCTTATAATAGTTTATTGGAATCTATTGATAGGAAGAAGCTGTCAGTTCGCTATAATGGTGATAGTGTTGAATTTTTTAACCAATAAATGTTTAATTATACAAATACAAGAAAAAGAAAGTTATTTTTGTAAAATTAGTTGAACGTGGGAAAAATAAATGATACAATCTATTACATGTTTCGAGTTTTTATTTATCTCAATGAATCTTATGTAAAATATAACGTTTGCATGTATGGTAAGGAATTTTATTTGCACACATAATTGATACCATTAAAACACCACAACAAGTTTTTGTACAAATTTTTTTACAGCTTCTGAATTTTAATAATTTTTAAAGTACATATCATTTCAATTATTTTTTTTTATCAATCTTACTGTTGTTGGTATTGTCAAAGCCCAACCACTTGACGAATTTTTGATTTCCTCGTCGACGAAGAATTTTTTCAACAAGATAAGTATCAGGATACTTGGTTTTCTGCAGTTCCTGCTCGCAGAAGCCTCCAGAAATTGGCTGATTTTAGTAATCTTTCAAATGGTAAGTTGGTGGATTGGTTCGAGCTACTCATGCTATAGCGAATACCTCAGTCGACCAGTTAGGTGTGTATCCTTTTTCAAATACTTGCTTAGTATTACTTATTCGCACTTTATCTCTCACTTTAAATTTCGGTTGTTTTCTCATCCTCATTGTTCTTGATGAAATTTTTTTCAAAATCTCATTTTCAGTAGCAGCTGTCACATCCTTTGGATTCATAGCTATTGTCCGATGTTTCCGATTATTATAGGCCGTCAGTAACTTAGGTAAGATGTCAATCCACTTATATCTGCCACACAAGCTGAAATTTTTCCACATATCATGCTTTAATATACGATTAAATCGCTTACATATAGACGCTTTAAGGTTACTATAAGTCGAGTACAAATTAATTTTGTTCTTTTGCATGAGACTTTGAAAATTCACATTGTAAAACTCTTTGCCATGATCTGTTTCCAAATTAGTTGGAACTCTTTCCTGTGTTAATATCGACTTCATAGCTGCAGTCACACCTTTACCGGTTTTATTCTTTACGGGCACAGTCCATGCATACTTGGAGAATACATCTCTAACTGTAAGCAAATACCTATAACCTTTATTTTCATGAGCATAAGGTATCATCAAGCTCTTCCACTACTGCTTTCATCTCTCTAAACTGTCTTCTGGAGTTATATTAGGTATATGTGCTACAATCTCCTTAACTATATTTATTTCACGCTGCAAATTTAGTTTTGTTTTTGAGAATATATCACTTAAATTACTCAATAGTAAATTTATTTTCTCTTGTTCATCAAAAATAAAACTTTTTTCTTTCTGTAAAGTAGTGAGATTTACAGCATCGTGAGGTTGGACAGCTGATGCAACATTACACAACCTTTTATTTTCCAAGTCAAATTGACCATCTGTGATGAGCTTATATCCAATTCCTTAAGGACCTCAACTACCACCTTCCGACTTAGCTGATCCACGTCCGAACACGTCAATGCTCATTTTGACACTAAAGTAGAATTGATAACAATGCTCAATGTATGATATTAGCTTCACGAAGCTCCTCAGCGATAAAATTTATTTCATTAGTGTGACTAGGATAACTAGCTAATTTTTCTGACACTAGCAATCTTAGCCGATTGACCAGCTTGTTAGGGTCGTCCCAGTAAAAGTAGTCCATATGCATGTTCAGCCTAGAAATTTTAAATAAAGGTATGGACCCGCCTTTCTTCTTCATTTGAGTGAGATTAAATAATGGGGCAGTAACATTATTAAATTTACTATTATTGTAAAGACTAATCGTCTTATTTTTATCAAATTTTCTTTCATGCGCACTTGACGTTTCCAAGATTTGTTTGTATTTAACTAAATTATCTGGTGTCATGTGCTTTTTATCAGGATGCTTTTTTATTAGTAACTCCATTAATCCATTAGTCATTAGATATCTGAGATCCTTTATTTGAATTTAATTATTTTTGAAATATATAGGCGAATCACCACGTATACGTTTTCCGTTTTTTCCCTTTCTTATCCCATAAATTCGATCCAGTTCTGACTCCTTTCTATCAAGTATTTGTAAGTATGGATTCATAGGTTCATTTTTATCAATATCATGCGCTGAATCATCATCGTCACTTTTTTCAACAACGGTATCATAGTCTTTGATAGTATCATTCGACGAAAAAGTATCTTCTTCATCATCACTGTTACTATTAGCTGATTGGAACATTGATGCGTCGGTATTATTAATTTTTGACTTAAAAGACTTGAAGCGTTTTTTAAGTAAAGATTCAGAGCTAAGTGGCTCATTTTTTACTTTCTTTGTGTCGTCAATAATTTTAAGAAGTGGATCAGTAATAGGCTTGAAAGTCTCTCCAATCTGCTTTTTAAAATTTTCTCTTCCTGACTTTAATAATAAATGCTTACGTCTAACAGCTTCTCCAGCTTTTTCAACTTGCCGAAGAACGTCTTTTTCCTCACAAAAAGCGTCCATGTTGATCGCTTGATGATTAACAAGAGACTGATACGCACTTAATAAGCATGAGTAATATTTATAGCAAAAGAATCAAACCCTCTCCTATATCTACCATTATCAACATCTCTTTCCTTGTTTATTAGGACAAATTCATGTTTTCCAACTCTTCAACAGTTTACCCATAATTTTTTGAACCCATTGTACGTCATATTAGTATTAACATGATCATTATAGATCTCTTACTAAATGCTTTGGAACTTAAGCATAGGATTTGCATAGATAGAAGTAGTCGACGCTTTTGTGACGTCCTATGCAGAAAAAGACTTTCACATTATCTTGTTTTTCACACGCAATGTCGTCAAATATCATTCTGGAGTTGGGTAGTGCCTTGTCCGGAGCAATGACTGATTCATGATCGCTGTATGAAAAATACTTTACACCATCTATGGGCTTTAACAGTTGTTCTAGAAACTTATACTTTGGCTGATTCAGCGACTTTGAGTATAGGTAAGTATTCTCAAATCTCAATCCATTGAGGCTAGTAATTAAAGCCAGCAAGCTGTTTTTTTCCACAGTTTGACGAACCACAAAGAACAGCTCTTATCCTATTGGGCAGCAAATTAACATAGCGTTGGATTTTCTTATCTTGCTTAACGATTTCGTCGGAATTCACGACAGAAAGTTTTATGTTCTAATCTACGAAGCGTATGTTTACTATATGCTGACTCAACTGAGACTGAAACATGATACTGTAAATGGTTTGCCTTCATATTTTGAAACTCATCTGTCCTCGTATTTTTTAATCTTGTTTATGATTTTTGCTAAGATAACGATAGGAAGTTTAATATTATGTTTCACGAAGCTCATGTTTACTGTATGCCGACTCAACTGAGACTGAAACATGATACTGTAAATGGTTTGCCTTTATATTTTGAAACTCATCTGTCATCGAACCTCCTAATCTTGCTTATCAGTTTGTTTAAATTTATGACAGGAAGTTAAATATTCTGTTTCCCAGAGCTCGTGATGACTGCATGCTAAAAAATGAAACTATAAATAGTGCTCTACATATATTTTCGAGCTCATTCATCGTTGAGCACTTGGAAAGTAATGATCATTCATCGTCAAAAAGGCTGTAAAATTATAAACACACTGATCAATTAACTGCCTATAGAGCTGCACGTACCAGGATATCAATATTCCGGGCACTGAGATAGCCAAGACATTAGCTCGCGGAGATCCGGATATCAATCCATTGGATAAGGCGTGCAAACAATACGATAAAGCCTATTCTTTGGATCGAAAAAATATTGCAGCAAGAAACACCGCTGACAAAATTTTCGCTGAAAAGGAGTGGCAAAAATTCAAAGCCGCAGACGCTAGTTTAGGGGGAAAATCTGCTGCTTTTACTATTACCAGTGCCATGAAATTGGAATCCAAACTTGGCATGGGAGCATTCTCTAGTACGAATTCTAGTAAAGTAAGTAAGAACAAAATGAAGCCGAAGAAAACTACTTTGAAAAGCTTGATTCAAAGTGCTTCAAAGTCCATGATTCCTAATCGTAGGGCTTGAAAAGCTATAAGTTCAGCGTTAAAGGGAGCGCAGGATGCTGTGAAAAAAGCTGGTGGTAGAAAAAATATTGTAATACCTCGAGTATTGCCTATCCCGCAGAAAACGGCTAGATGAGAGTGAGAGGCATAATAAAGAAATGGAAGCACTCTTACTTGGAAAGGGGCTATTTTAAAAACCATATAAGAACGGCTTAGGACTACATTTGAAACCTGGAAAAGGCTTGAAAGTTAAAAAAAATAAAAAAATTTTTACGTAAAACTGCCTTACCAAGCTCTCACAGACTATGACCTCATCAAGTATGCAAAAATTTTGAAAATCCCACATTTTCGTGGAGTTTTTATGAGAAATACTTTGTCAGCCGATGGCCCACGTTTTAACAAATTAGCAATAGTCAATCTCGATGATAAAGATGGTCCTGGTACTCACTGGGTTGCCTATAGGAAACGAGGCAATAACGTGACGCATTTCGACAGTTTTGGTGACCTGCAGCCACCAATTGATCTAATGCTATATTTTGGTGTAAATAATGTCAAATATAATTATCAGAGGTACCAAGATTTTGGTACATACAATTGCGGCCATCTTTGCTTAAGCTTTCTTTGTAAAGAACTCTATCGTCAGCCTATATAAATGTATCTCAATACTCAAGTACTATTAGTCATTGACAAACTGTCATGGAAGAATCATAGACATTAAGTTTATCAGGAACATTATCTATTCTTGAAGCACAATATTTTCCACCTTTCGAGTTGTTACCAGCACATAACTACGTTATTGGTCTAGTAGAACTCTTAACTTTCAATTCAATTCCAAATATCGACGAAGGTAATAATAAGTTTTACGTAGGCCATTATGTGATTGTTTATCCAACCAGCATCTACTCAATTTAAAATACTGAGTCATTTCTGATCGACGTATTACAACCCGATGATATAGCTATGAGCATCAAACCAAACAATAATACTTTTCGTAGTGTGATAACGTGTAGTCATACTATTGACTTCAAACCAAAAGATTCTATAGGCCATCTTTTAGGCTTTACTGAACAAACTCTTAGAGATACCAGTACTTACAACTCAGATTTACCTGTTGTTATTCTCAAGGTTAACACATTGAGAGTTGAGTGTTATATCACTAGTGGAGCCTATATAAACGGAGGAAAAGTTCACACCATCCACGAGTTTTTCCCTGCTGTACCACCGGGATACAAGATTGTCGAAGTTCCATCGCAAATCATTTATTTACCCGTTGCTGTTAAAATTATAGATCATCTTCAAGTACGCATTGTTGATCAGAAAGGTAACTTGATTAATTTTCGTGGAGAAGTTATAAATACAAGACTACACTTGAAAGAACTCAACTGAAATGGTTATAGTGTACAACAAAGGTATAGTTGGACGAGGCTTTGGAAACGAATTAATGAGGGTGAGGACAAATAGTCATCCACGAGACAACAAAATTGGACGAAGCTATAAGAATGAATCAATATTGATGAGACAGATCAGTCGTCGACGAACGCCCAAAGCGTTAACACGTCACGACGTGCAATTCTTAAAAAACTTAGGCCTTCAAAAAGAGCTCTTGGTGGCAAATAACTTGTGCTTTTTTTTGCTGCCTGCGAGCGAGAAAAAGTCGTGATGGAAGAAATTCTTGAGATCCAGTCAGGTGTCGTGTTTGATAAGTCGGTTGTGCACTACGAAATTCATGCATATCAACCCCACATTGCATCAGCATTTCATAACAGTGATGAGATTAGAATCTTGATTCAACATCAAGATTTATGTCTCTTACCCTCTCAAAGTTCCGTACGTATTTCTGGACGTATAACAACTAGAGGTGATGAATCTCTTGAGAAAACAAAACTAGTTAATAACGCTATCTGCCATCTGTTTGAAGAAATACGATATGAACTAAATGGTAAAGAAATTGATAGGTGTAAAAATGTCAGATTGATAACTTTAGTGAAAGGATGGATATCTCCTCTCCCAGTCAGAGTTTAATGCTTGAAAATACTAGTTGGATAGACATTAAAGAGAAAAAACCTATTATCAATGATCATTCTTATTTTGTAATGTCGATACCTTCGAGTGTAATATTTGGTTTTGCTGAGGACTATCGCAAAGTTGTGGTTAATGCAAAACATGAATTAATTCTCACAAGATCAAGAGATAATGTAAGCACCGTTATACAAGTAGTTAACAATCAAAATTTCGAAAAGTACAAGCTTACATTGACTTAGATTAAGTAGCTTGTGCCTTACATAACTGCATCAGATGGACGAAAAATTTATTTGCTTGATACTATTGCGAAAGACAATTCTATTTCTATGAGTTTCCGCAATTGGGAGTTGTATGAGTACCCTCTATTACCAAAAATATGTAGACATGTTTGGACTGTCAAAACGTCCAATCAGTTGCAAAAGCCTTGTTCTGTCATTTTGGGTTTTCAAAAAAAAAACGAAAAAATGAGCCTGCTTCTAATGCCAGTTTCTTTGATCATAGTAATATCAGCAATGTGAAACTTTTCTTAAACTCACACTATTATCCTTATGGAAATCTGAATCTTGATATAAATAAAAATCAGTTATCAATATTATACGATACGTAGAAGAATTTTCAAGCAGCCTATTACGGGAAAGAACCAGAACCTATGTTAAATAAAACAGATTTCATCACACGCATGCCTCTCATTGTAATTGACTGCTCAAAGCAGAATAAAGTTTTAAAAGCGTGCCAGTGGACGTGTGCTTGGAGTTTGAAGCACGAGAGAATTTCCCGGAAAATGTATCTGCTTACTGTCTCATTCTACACGATCGCATCGTACAGTACAATCTTATTAGTGGTGACGTGAGAATTTTTTTTTAAGCACGTATATAAAATTAAAAAAAAAAATACTAGCAGTGAAGTCAGTATTCATCATGATGGAGTACATGGTAGACATGTAGGGCTTTAAGAAGTCTGGGAACTATTACGTGCTTAAAGAGTTGGCGATTCTTCTACTCTATGGAGATGATGAGCCTTAAGTATTTCTCTTCAAGCCGCCATTTCCTTGGCGCAAACTAAATGATAAATACAAATGTGAAAATTTATGGCATGAGCTATCCTATTATGGATTAGATTGTCAATCAGGTGTTATTGACTACACAAAAATTGGTAATGTTCTTCTGGACAATCTCAAAGATGCTAAGAAGATTTTTGTGATTGAAGAAGTAAAGAAAAAATGGCTCAAAAGGTTTAGTTTTCAAGTTAATGATATTGTTTATTATCCAGAGTTTGAACTCCCAACATTAGCTACTGCGTGTCCTCACTATAATGGTGCGTATAGATCTATGTGTGCCACCCACAATATCAAACGAATGAAAAAATTTTACTTTCATATGGAATAGGAAGATGTCACTGATTCTGAAAAAAATCTATAGTAAAAAACTCAATGAAACTGTATTTTTTATTAATTATGTCATAAATGAATGTATCGAATTATATTATTGTTATTATTCATGTCACCCTTCCCTCAAAACGAGCTTAAGATAAAAATATTAAGGATCGATGATTTATTCTGATAAAATACACACACACTTGCGCAGTGCCTACACTAACGTGTATATGAACGAATTTTATAGCAGAGTGCTACTTAGTTTACCACACAGCATCGAATGTGGCGGATACGTGTTTATGTCGCAGTTAGTACGACGCTTTTGGGCTGAAAAATAAAAATGGATTTTTACGCGGATTTTGTTATTGAGATTGGAAGTTTTCTCGACGCTTCTCGACAGTTTTTACCAAAAGAAGTGGCTGTGGTGTCTCTTATGAGATAAGTGGTCAATGATCGGATTGTGCGGCCTCCGTGCAATTTTTCTACCTTACCTATGGATGTGCGCCAAAACAGCGACTTTCAGTCGAAGCGAGTGCATGGACCTCGCTGGTTCGAGGGTGATTGTTTAATTAGAAAGTTACAGCAACACACGTACACTGTAGCAAAAAATGCACATCGAATTTATGTTTATAAAGATAATATAGCCACTTATTTGGAATCTACCATGGGGTGTACTGTGATTAACATTCAGCAGTATATGGTGCCATCGCATCACACTCTTAATATGGGATATTCAACAAAGGCGTTAATGTGTGGTACTCATGATGTACAAAAAAAGTCTAAGTAGAAGGCAATATTGCGCACTCAGTAAAGCTCATCAAATTAAATTGTGGCTTTGCTCTTTGGTAGAAAGTAGCAGTGAACCAGACTCAGAATATTTTTTTGACGCGCTTAATAGTCATAAGAAGAAAATTTCTAAAACGCTTCCCAGTTGGGATACTGTTGATGGAATTAATACTGATGATACTGATGATACTGATAGTGACTCTGAAACTGATACTAATGTTAGTGTCAAAAACGATGACCGTGTGTAGGCAAAAAAGAAAATATTAAGTGAGCATAAAATTTAAGATCAAAAAATTAAAGTACGTCTTGCCGTGTGGTAACCCAAAGAAATTAGCACCATCTTATAAGCTGATGAGAATTTGCGTATAGCTTCAGTTATCCTGTACGATTGAGCAGTCAACATCAACAACATGGGTCTGATCTTTAGCAAACCAAAGTACGAGAGCGTCAGTAAGGAGGAGGAGGAAGACAAAAATAGCCAAAAATCTCTGATACAAAAGCACGGTGAGGTATCTCAACCAAAAATGAAGGGAAATTATTATCCCAAAAATATTTGCTCTCATCCAAATAAAGATGGATATGATATATTGAAAAAAAAATCAACAACCATGAAATTCTTGTGTATTTTTTTTGAAGCTACCAAAAATATAAGTGTATTAAATTTAAAGTTTTCTTATTATTGAAACCCATTTTCATACTATCCTAACAACCACAAACTTAAATTCATAAGCTGGCTGAATTTCTTGGCAAAGTACTGCGTCGAGTAAGCCAACGTTGGTCGCAGTTAAACGGGATACGCGATCCGCTTTTCCCAATGAAATTTCCTTTCCAACAACTCGATACGCCCGCTTTTAAGAAGAACAAAAAAACAACGATTACGCTGAGACTCCTGAAACAATGAGCGGAAGAAGAAAAAATAACATCCACTGATGAGAAATATACGTTCATGCTTGATCATCTTCCTCTTGCACTGTGCGTTGGGCTTATCACCTACACCTTCCAGACCCATCCTGATGACGTCGGAGCTCGATTCGCGGTCGGAAAGGAAGGGAGCCGTCAGTACCATCCGACGTCATAGCTACCAGCATCCGGAAGCCCCCCTTCCCCTGACGTTACCGCTCGAGTAGTTGTCACCACCCACCGCCCAAGCTCCCCCACTACCTCTCCTATACCGCCCGATCATGCTCGAGCCTTTTCCTCCACCGCTCGATCACCCTTTCCCCCCACCACCACCTCAGGGGGGGAGCTGGGGAGTGCCAGAATCGCCATAATTTACCTACTTATGTTTTAAAAACGAAACTCTATATTTCGAGAAAAACACCCCCCTTTAGCTGATTGCCACCCTCAGCAATTATAAGAGCGATAACAATTAAACCCGTGTCAAGTTTTTAAAATACAAACATTATATATATGTTATATAATGTATTAAATTGAAAGAATAGGGCATACAAATTATGTTTACATATAAATCAATACAATTTATTATATGGATTATTATTTCTTGAGATTTCGCGGTTGCAAATCTTTCATGTTGAATTCGTTGTAGATGATGTTGGGCTACAATAAAGATTGTAGAATGGTTCGCAATTCGAAAATGGCCGCATAGTGGTCACGACTTTTGCCTTATTCGGTAGGAATGATGTTCACACTTCACTGTATCGTCATTTATGAGTAAGATGATTTGAAGTTGTAAGTCAGCTCTTATTTTTCCTCTCCTCTTTTTTTAAGGCATAACATGGTATGGTGGTGCGCCTATACTGTAACTGGAGTATACGATAAGGTTAACATATATCGGTTATCTGAAACGAATGCGATGGATTGGCTGCTGGGCCTGTTGATTGAAGTCATTACAGAGCTGTTGTTAACTTTACTTCTTGATTGCAGTTTTGATTGGCAGTGTTATGCAGTAGGTGTGAATGCTTTGCATGCCATTAAGTGTCGTTATGTCGTTGATGTTTTATGCAACATTTCTACGGGATCCGTAACGCCTCACTGAAATGAAGTGAGAGGAGGTACTACAGGGTTGCTATCATGCTTTCACTATATCGGTACTTTTGCTGCATAAAATTATGTTATAATACTATGAGGTCTATTGTCATTAATATTTTATAAATTTGAAAAGCTTTTTGCGAACTATTAGACATTATTTTTATGTCTAATTTTCGTCACAATTTTATACCACGCTAGTGTAAGACTAAACGTTGTTAAAAATCAGTGGTCACAATACTTTTTTAAAACGTGAAATCTTCCATTGATAGTTTCATGCGTACTTATGATTCGTTTTATACTTAAATATTATATAAAATAAAATAAGAGAATATAACTTTAGCGATTAATTTACATAAGACAAAAAATTTTGCTAAATATTATTTGATTGTTTCTATTAATTGTTATGAATACTGATGAACAAAAATTTTTTTTAGATTTTTATTGTTAATAAATTTGGACATTGCTTACATTTAACTACTGTAGGAAGAATGTTAGTTTTTGAAACCAATTAATTTATATTTATTTATTTATATTTTAACTACTGGAATCATTCCTTTACAAAATCGTTCTCAACTATCAACATAAAATGGATCTTATTATTGATATAATTTTTAATTAGTCGTATACTATGAACTTATAAATTTTTAACAACGATCACAGCGTAGTAACAAATTTTAGTTAATTGTATTGGCAAAACTTGGCTGTTTATTTGATAAGATTACATAAAAAGAATTCCTTACATAGTGAATTGTAAGTGTAAAAAGAAGAGAGCTGCATTCCACATTCACATATTTAGTGGTCAACGTGTTCAAATTGTTACTAATGCGCAGTTTTGTGAGATAAGCATAAAGAACAAAGATTCCTTTTTTAGTTCTACTTGTACAGTCTTCTAAGCCAGTCGGTTGATAAAGTATATAAAAAAAATATATATTAACGAGGAAATACTACTTTAATTAGTAATAAAAGTCTATTTATACATTATGTGCTAAAAAACTTTATTCAAGAAGTTTTCCGCCTTTTTTGTTAAGGTTCGGGTTAATGCAGTTTTCCGAATAGAAAAGGATGTCAAACTGGGTGCGGTACGAAGTTTTTCATAAGGTGGGTGTCGATGTGATGTTTAATTTGGTGCCAATGTATCAGAGACGAGACTGTTTCGTACGGTTAGGGGTAAGTAAAAATGGAATAGTTACGTTAATTAATGTTTATAATATGTTTTTTTTTTTTTTTTTTTTGCATAGTGGAAACTTTTTGCATGCCGATATTTTATGGGTACAATTTGAGGCAGAATCGGAATAGGGTGTTGGAAGGCCTAGAGTATGCCATTGTAGCGAAAAAAGTACGAGTCATGAAATAAAGGAGCAATATACATAGGTTACAGCGATTATTCAACTATGAGGCAGAGGGTGGTTCACTTGAAACAGATTTGCTCCCGATGAAGAGAATTACGCAACCCAAAGTACAATTTTTTGAATTTGTGTGCTATACATTTAAATCGATTAATAAAGTAATACCAATAATTTTCATATTTTATATTTTGTTATATAGGTTCAAAGAACAGGGTGGTTGCGGAAATTAAGCCAAGGAGTATGTGAGCACCGTCTCTTATTAGAGTTGGCAAGGATATGAAGAGGTCTTGGAGATAATATTTATTGTTTTAAGTCGTTATTTATCCTTGCTTACTGTGTTATGGACACTTTCCCAGAGGTGGGAGTCTCAGCAAAATACTTGATCTTCCAATTTTATATTGGAGTTTATCAGGTTTGAAAGTGCGATCCAACGGAGGAGCCAGAAGAAAAAAAATTAAACAGTAAATAAAATTATTGAAAAATATATTAAGTGATGTAAATAGTAAAATTTTATGTACAATTTTTTTTTATCATACGAAAAGTTCACAAAAAGTTTTATTAATTTATCCACCCTTTATATTATTTACCTCTCTTTGTATATATACATAAATTGCCTAGCTAATGTACTTAATAGTATTTAAATGATACCTTTACATTCATAATTCAGATGACGCGTGCATACACTGCATACATGTATACATATACATGCAGCAACAGCTACTGCAGCTATTGATTGTATTCTTACTAGTAACAAGTCCATACCTATACACGGAGAAAAACCCGTATCAAAAATACTGAAACAAAATATCCTGATGCGTCGTCAGACGCGTGCATGCACGGACAACCATATGTACATGTGTCCGTATAGTAGTATGTGTTGCCGTACTCTGCTACACTACTATGTACATACATGCAGCGGTTGCTCTTTACTGCATGTAAGGTGAATATATCTATTTATGAAACGTAAAAATTCATGTGTTCATTATCTAATATATTTAATAAAAAAAAAAAATTGTGGTAGTTATATATTTTATTTATCTTTATGTAATCACAAGAAAACTTTCGTAATACATACGACAAATGGGTTGATGTGTGGGTATGCTTTGGCACGTATATGTATGTGTTTGTACAGAGATTATTATTACAATAAATGTGGGATAATGTTTTGCTTGCATCTAGAGTTCCAATACTCCTCACAAAAAAAAAAAAAAAAAAATTTACTTATAGTTGGCTACGTAAAAAGGATGGAAGAAAACAGAAAAAGAGGAAGTGAAAATTTACGGAAAAAAAAATTATAACAGTATGTGTACAACGATACTAACGCATGCATTGTATGGTTATATTTGATATGTTTCTTAGAGGGTAATGTTCTGCTCCCCGCAATATGAGCATGAAGAGTATATGTGTCCTTAGGGAAGTGCGTTTTTTGAGTAGGTATAGGTTGCATCCGTGATCTTGCTAAGGTTGCAAAAATCTGGGGTTCTTCGACTGGTTGTCTTATATATAAAGATACTGGACAATACATGGTGTGAGTTCTTCGTTTTCTGATTTTATGTGACCAATGTATACACATGTGATAAATTATAAGCATAATGATAATAATAATTAAGTTTCCTCCGAATGCTGTAGCAAGGTCTTGCTAGGGATTTTTCACTTTTATGATTTGCACTTTCTCTCAGTTTTCCTTCAATATCTTGTAATGACAGGGAGTCATTTAATTCAGCCCATTTTGTAACCATTATTTGCTCTTCTGCCTCTAAATCATGTGTGTTGGTCATAATACGATGAAGTACATCTTGAGATAATAGTATTGATAGATTCAGGGTCAAATCAGATTTTTAAATGTAGGTGTAATTTAGTTTTATCAAGTTTATGCCATAGAGGGTAATATCACGGCAATCATGTGCTGTGAACTGTCCACTTATGTTGAAATTTCAGTGCCTTTGAGTGTCAATTCTTGGCGATGATCGTAATCACAAATTAAACAAAGTGTAAGAGGATCTCTAGTAGAATAAAGCCATTCCGAAGTGTATTTTAACTTGATCCAATAGAATTTTTCGAATTATGAAACACAAGCGCCCCCCCCCCTGTCTCGGCTTCACCCGAGACTCACTAAATGGAACACCGCAGTGTGTTGACATGTAATGTGAAACGTTTTCAGTGAAAAATTATACATCTAGTTCTGACACTTCTCACAACAAAAAATCTTCTTATTAAAAATATGTTAGTTTGGAATCCATACAGTTTATTTGGCCAAATAATAAGCTGTAAAAATTAAAAAAAACATAATTATGCTGAAAAATACCGTGCGTTCCTTATGCCATAAAATAATCATTGGCTGTAAGGGGCCGTTGATTTGCAGTTTCTCCCGTATAATTCACAAAAAAGGCTATTCAAAGCTTACAAAAAATTTATCATTCAGAAAATTTTTCTCTTATCTCACAACTTTATTACCAGAGCAACAAAGTCCTAGAGCTTAATCTCTACGTTATTTATCGTAACAAAAATACAAATACATATTCTACTTATTTAAAAATTTGAAAGATTCAAGAGATTACTATGAAGGTTATAGTGAAAAGCTGATCTTTCACTTAATAAATTCTTTCGTCATTTTCTTGACGCCTAAAATTGTATTCATAAGATGCATTTGAAGTTTTCCTTCTAATTCGACTTCTTGTGACTTTTAGCATAGATGATACTCTCGTGAGCTCTAAAGCCTATTTTTTTCAACTTTGTAAGGTTGTAATATATTTGTTGGAAAGGTAGTTCAACGTCCGATAAATCTAAAAAGGACGGGTGAGCTTCTTAAGTAAAGTCTTTCTTGACTAAAGTTTCCAGCAAACGTGACTGCCTGGATACCTCAGGGTTTGAAGCTTTGAGGCTAGTTGTAGAGCTCTTTCCCAGCGTCTCCGGGTATAACGTCAAAGACGGTGTCTAAAGCACCTTTTTTTCAGACTCAGTTGTTTTGGTGATCTAAGGTGAAAAGTTTGGTTCGTGATGCTTGCCCGTTGGTAACTGGCCCGTTGGGTCACGTTTATTATTTTTTCTTCATAGCTGTTAGGTTCACCCAGCGCAGACTTTGGAGAGGATTGGTGATTCCTGGTTGGTTGAATGCTTAAAGTTAAGAGGGTAATATAGGGTCGTTGGTCACCGAGGTTCCCAGCCTTGCTACGAACAACTCTGTTCGTGACGTCTGCCAGTGAATGACTGACTTGGTTTAATAGTGGCTGGCTTTACATAGTCTTTCGATTGACAAATCGTCTCCGGAAATCGTAGTATAAATGTCTCAGTTGGCAAGGTAATTTAAACTTAGGTGTCCCTTAAAAGAACCGATTTATTTCGCTTGCCCATGGAAGAAGAGTGTCATCGGTAGCCGAAATGCCCAGCTGCACAACGGACTCCTCTGTTTTTGGTGTACTGCCAATGATCGACTGCGATGATTGTCTACTCGATGGGGCTTGTTATAACCACTCTTTACTATCATTGGTCACTGGTGGCTTCAATTTTACCTCGACGCCACCTAGCGGGTCCTACTGAACTAAAGTGCAAGGTTAGCTTATTTTAGCAAAACTTTTAGCTTATTTATCGCTATTGTTATTAACTTTTTCAAGAAAAAAACTATGAAAAAATTTTCTCGGAATCATAAAGAATCAGTATACAAAATTTCAGTAAAATCGGTTCAGTAGTTTTCGCGGTTAGCGATTACAACAGTTCTAGCGACTTTGCTTTATATGTTAGTAAAATAATTTAACGTTTTCTCAAGGCTACCTCTGTGGGTTTTGTAAAATAGAAAAATTCACAAATAGCATCATCGATTTTTTCCATTATTACAAAGGTAGGTTCACATAATAGTAATCGACCATAGTGGATACATTTATTTATGTAGTCATTATTAGATAGAAAATAATTTCCTTGTTGATGATTTATCATTAAATAGCTTGTTTTGGGCTTGATACTGACGTAACCTTGCAAGTTTTTATGTATATTTTGTGGCGTAAGTCGTGAAAGCATTTGTAAGTGCTATATTTGTCGTTTTCGACTAAAGAAAATGTAATTGTAACTGCTAATCATCCGTCATTCGTTGCAGCTGTTGTACGAAAAAAGCTATGTAATTAAGAAACAGTGATTTGTGCTTTGTCTATTGGTAGAGAATGTTTGTTACTAACTGAATAAATTTCTTATACTATTTGACTTAATTATTTTGATGAAAGTAAAAGAGGATGGAGATGACTTTCAGCAGTTATTTTGATTGCGTTAATTAATGTTTCATAGGATTGTTGTATCTAATACAAGAATTTCTGAACATGCACAACCCATTTGCTAACTAATTTTGAGATTGTATCAATTTTTTCCTGCTCTGATAAATACCTGGTATTTTTGGTTATTTCTCATATTTGTTGTGTAAGTCTTAAATTACTGATTTTTGTTCGTTTTATTTCCTTGTGAAGCGTTTCTAAGTTTGATTGTACGAAGTGCATTTAGTTTGCAACAAGAACAAGAATATTTTCCGTTTTTAAATAAATGTTGTTCGATTCAGAAGCAATTTCTTCTCTATTGTTTTGCGTCCATCAGTTATTGATGAGTTGAAGACTTCATTGGTTGGTGAGAAAAATTGTTGTAGCTCGAACTGTAATAAGTTAATGTTTTTAAGTAATTGTCTCAAGTGTGACAGAGGTATTAATTTTTCTTATTGGTCCGTATGTATCTGTCTACAACAGTGGTTTGATAAGTCGTACATTTGAAAATCTAATTTTTCGTTTTAGTTTGTAAGATTTTTACAATCCGAAAGTAGGGTTAGTGTCCATTGCGTACGAATAGGCTGAACTTCATTCTGGTACTCATAATAAATTCCAGGACTGTTGGAAATTTCTTGATTTTCATTAAAGTTTTTCGAAGGAGGGTGGTTCATTGAATATGCTAAGAGCTCTTTTGTTGTAATAAATATCATTATAAATAGTCTAAAAGTCATCTTGTTAAGTTGTTGGGATTTCTAAAGCATGAGAAAAATCTCATTCGTAACAGCGTTTTACTTTATCTTAATGTTTGATAATTATTTTTCTATTTTCTTATAATATCACTTAGAAGTAAATTCCATAGTCTTTTTGAACGAGGTTGTACTTAATAGTACACATAATTTCACGATGAGCTAGTTTTTACAATTGCTCTACGGTTCCTAATGGGATAATCACAATCTCTTAAAACAAAAAATCTAATACTGTTTAACTGGATAAGTGGATAGTTATGATCAGTGTACAACATTTGCTCACCAAGTCTGTACAATAAAAATCTTAATAGCCTACGCTGCAACTTTTTATCATCACACACTGATTAATTTAATATTTATACTTCTCAATATGTTATAAAAAGCCTGTTGTGAATGAATCAAAACTTTTAGAGCGAAGTTCTTTATGTACCGTACTGGGGGGGGGGGTGGAATTTAAAAAATGACAGATTATATGTAACGGAAGTAGCTTAACGAAAGTCTCTTCCTCCTAAGTTTCCCCCCTTACCCCGTTGCCCTCACCATCAGTTCCCTACACACTTCCCCTCACCCTATGTCTTCCAACCATGCTGCACTATCCTCCTTCACACCTCCGCCAACCATTCCCCTTCAATTTTCTTTTCTCACAGTAATTTTTAACTTTGAAATTTTTTCTTCCACAATTCTAAAAAAAAAAACAAAAAAAACTTTTCAGCTGAGAGATGTGAACCCTCTACCTCCTGCACATGATGTGAGTACCTTGCCCACTCTGCTACGAGCGCTGCCAACTATAGAAATTCGGTTTCTTGTACTTATTGTGTGGTTCATGACTATAATATTTAATTTTCATATGCATTCCCTGATAATACACTTTATTAATAATAAATTATTTATGAGGTTATTTATTAATAACGATGAGCATAAATTTGGTTTTTTAGATTAAATAGGATGAGGCGCGTTACTACGCATTAAATATTAGTATTTTATGCATTTGATGCATAACACCTGATGTTTTTTTGGGATTAAAATAACACTAATAAATAATTACTGTTACACACAAATTATTTTATGTATAAATAAATTATTAAAATAAACATGTACAAAAGAGTTGCAGAACATATCAATGGTTTTTAAGGGCACTTATTTCGAATTCGACAAACAAATTATATTGCAATGTCAAATAAATATATAAATATAGTAATGTATTAAATCAACAATGAATAAATTATGTAAAATCACTATATATGTATATTTCGAGTGACATATCATTTAAATGGTTTTTAAGGGCGCTTATTTTGAATTTGATAAACAAATAGTGGCAAGATGTCATTAAATAATTATATAAAAATAAAACAAAAATGGTCTTAATTGGATACACAATTGCAAAAAAATACGTAAGAAAAAAAATTAAAGAAAAAAAGGAATGAAATGAAATATAAAAAAAACGAAATGAAGTTAAAAAAGACATGAAAAAATACAATGTAATAAAAAAAAAAATAAAATAAAATAAAAAAGGGAATGAAAAAAAGTAAATTAAATAGAAAAATGAAAAAAAATAAAACAAAGGAAATATAAAATAATGAAAAAAAAGTAATGAAATAAAATATGAAATTATAATGAAAAGAAACATGAAAAAAAAAAAAAAAAAAAAAACAAGAAATGAAAAAAAAAAAGAAACAAATCAAAGGAAATAAACCAGGAGGTATAGATGGGTCATGGGACCCACGGTAAGAACGAAGTTTTTTAAACATTAGATGAATATAAAGACACACAATTTCTCAGGTAACAAGGGGGTCGCCAGACCTATAGGAAAAACGAAGCTCTGTAAAAATCAGTACTATATTTAGGTACTTCACTAAAACAAAAAACTTGAAAAACGAATGAAAAAAAAAAAAAATTGAGTTCAGTACTCACGATGGTTGAACTTCGTGAGTACTATATTAATGCCTGACTTACTCTATTATTTGTTATTTGTTTCTTTTTTTTTTCTTCATTAAAATTCACTTTTTCCATACTATTACAAAGGTACACAGTTACCCTATTGAACTTGAAAAATAAAAAATCATTTTTTCTTAAATTGATTATCATTCAAATAAAATTGCTATTGGTATAAAACGTTTTTAGATGTCACAACAAAAACCTTTCTTTAATTTGTCGGAGATACAAAAAGCGCTTTGCATTGTCAACAAAGTACACAATGACATAGAAGAATTTATGTTTGGCTCAAGTAATACAAGTAATTATAATTTAAGTGCAGACAGGTTTTCATCATTTTTTAACTCGATCAACATACTTTTGGATAATGAGAATGAGTATGTAGATAGTAATGGTTCACATAGTAATTTATTTAATTTTTCTGATAGCGATTATAATGACTTGTCGATTAGTGATGGCGCTGGAAGCATAAAGCCTAATGCCAGTGAAACAGAATTCTGTTAGAAAAATGCATTGTGTAATTGGTACATAGAATGTGGAACATTAGGGTACAAGCATATGAACAATCTTTTGGTGATTTTGCAAACAGCTGGTCATTCAGACTGTCCAAGAGATACTCGCACACTAGTTACGACATCCCAGTATTCACCATTAACTGATTGTCCACCTGGTGATTACGTATATACTAATATAAAAGTATGCTTGAAACAGATACTCATATTCTTTTCGTTCGAAGAGTTCATTAAAAAATAGACAGTTAACACAGACGGTTTACCGATTACAAAATTAACTAGAAGAATTTGGTGGTCAATCCAGGGTACAATTACAATTGTAAAATGTTATATTAAACCATTTTTAAAAGACTGCTACTGTGGCAATAAAAATCCAGCATCAATTACTACTTTCTTACAGCAATTTTTAAGGTAATGCTTGCAACTATATACTGAAAGTTTCTATCCTCATAAAAAGCTGTATAAAATAAATTTAAGCTTTGTAAATTGCGACTCCCCTGCCAGAAGATTTCGTACGTTTACGAAGCAATGCAACGGATATTTCGGTTGCATGAAGTGCACTAAAGAAGGCTTATATGATTGATCACTGAATAGTGTTTTTAAATGAAACTGCTAGCATTAGAACTAATAACAGTTTTTAGAATCGCCAACAAGAAGAACATCATCTTAGCTGTTCACCTTTTGAGGACGTAGACATATATATGGTTCTTCAATTTCCTCTGGACTATTTGCATTCATTATGCATAGGAGTATTTGAAATAATTTTAGAAATATGGATAACAGTAAAACCCAAATTCTTGGAAAACAATGTAGACGTAATTTAAAAAAAAATTAACTAATCTAGCTAAACTTGTACTATCAGAGTTTAACACAAAGCCAAGGTTTTTGTTAAAAATTAATCACTGGAAAGCAACAGAGTTTAGGTTATTTGGAAGTTACTTAAGATCAGTTGCACTGGAAAAAGCTTACCTAAGATTATATAGCACATTTCAACGGCTCAAGTTATGCCATAAGAATATTGTGCAGCTTTCCCAGCGATAACCAATTTATTGATTACGTTCATTCATTACTACCGTTGTTCATTCAAGAATTCAACAACTTATACGATAAAAAATATGTAGTATTTAATACACATAATATAATTCATTTAAATTACGATGTTTCATTGTGTGGACCACTTAATACCTGCAGTGCCTTTGTTTTTTGAAATAATATGAACTGTATTCTAAAGCTATCAAGAAAGTCAGAATAACCATTGCAACAGTTACATCGTCATCTAGCCGAAACGATGCGTGCCAACAGTAAAAAAATTAACACGTCAAAAAATTAGCCATTGTTAATGAAAAAAAAACAACTTTACGCCACCATTTAGTTGCGTTAATAGTTAAAAAAAATTAGATGTAAAAAATTTTGGCCTAACTACTGATAGGCCAAAGAATTGCTGTCTTATGAAAGATGATACTCGTAATGTAAAAATTATTTTAATTCAATACATAGGACGTAAAAATGATAAAATTGTTGCGGGAAGGAAATTTTGAAATGAAATAGGAACTAAAAAATACCCTATTAATTTAACTTAATTGAGTATTTGTGTGATTAAAAAACTGTCAGTTACAAAAGTTTTTTTAGCAAAAAATATCACGGGTAAAGCTTGTTTTTTTACTCAAAATAATAAAAATTTTGTTGTACCATTATTACACTATTAACAAATACATCTTTTATAAAAATATTTTGTTACACCTTGATTTTCTCGAGAGACTTTTGTTCATAAAAATTACAAATTTATGAAATAGAAATCAAAAAATAATGTTTGTTAACTCTTACACAATAAACGCTAGTTTGGACATCTATTAAAATATTCACATCATTATTAAATATACAATACTTTAAGCCTTTCATACATAATTTTTTTTAATGCTAATGCTTTTACAATTGTTCCCCAAACATTCATACTATGAGGTATGAGTCAAATAAGTTTTATATTTGTGACTGTATACATTGTAACGGGGATTGCGGGAGAAATGACACAGGGAACAGGACATGACCTTACGACCTGCCAAGTTGTACCTCGATCGGGCGGCTAGGTCCAAAAATCCTCGTTGACACTCCTTGTTGAATCCGCAGGTCAGAGGTGCGAAAACACGGAATTCTTGGGTTGGGTACAATACACACATATACGGAACCAATAATTCAATACTCGAACATTCTCAGTTAAGTGTAAAAAATAGCGTATATTAATGATTAAAGAATATAAATTTGTATCCATATCTACGCGGGTATGTGTATACCGCAACGGGAAATCATATAAAAATTAACTGACATCTGAGACCGCTGTTTCTCTCACACAAGTTAATCCCTACACGACAGGCAGACCTCGCGAATCGAAGTGAAAAGACGCGCACAAAAACACTCTCCTCAACTTACTTGCTTTATCGCAGGCGTTGAAGACGATGGATTGAGGTGAGGATCCCTTGATCCTGTGGGAGGAACTGGTGGGCGTCCCAACCAGCCAAACTCCTTGGTCTCGACCTGGCGTGTACTACCAAAATCCACTGGGTACTCGGGCTACGTTAACCTTGTCTCTCCCTCGCTTTGCCAACCGTCGTTGGAGCACCTAGCCTCCCTTTCTAGCACGTATCACAACTCGCGCTATATTGCCGCCTCGCACGGACTTCCAAGCTAGTCTGCCGACTTGCTGAGCTCTCCGTCACTTTACTCCTCTTCTCTCGTCTCGTCCCCCTGCTCCCGCAAACGCTTTGTGACTGTGCCGTGACAATATGTATCATGTTTAAAATTGTTAAACAAAAAACATATTTGCATTATATACATTTAAGTAAGTTTTACGCTATTTTGAATTTTTGTTTAGAAAAAAAAGTCACATTTGTAGCTTTTTTCTATGATTGTCGTCAATTATAGTAGAAAATTCGTGGATCGATTCGGTCAAACAAGTGAAGAGCATCATTAATCGTATTATTACAGTGTTGTAGATTATGGATACATTGTATCATTTGAATTATTTAAGATGTTTGACGTGAATATCTAGAGTATAATAATGTGTTTTTTAAATACTACTATACAAAGTTAATACAACGCAACAGCAAGGGACAGTTTTCCTGCCGATCTTGCTTGGGCCAACATAAGATTAATTAGGAATGTTTTTCCAGTGCCTCCAGGAGCATCCAGGAAAAAGACTTTTCCACTACTATTTAAGACACTATCAATTGTACGATCAAAAGCTTGTCATTGGTCTGGAACCAACTTAGGAAGATTTTGCTTAACGTAGTTATATAAATAGTTATGATCATAACCATGTCTGATGGAATGTTCCAAAGGATCGTCAGTACAGAGTTCATCTCGAACCAGTGAGTTTAGCCCAAATGCAGTCAAATTTTTTTCTGAAAGAGAGATAATCTTGTCTTCTACTTCAATTAAACCTCTGTTGAACACTTCTTCAGGAAATTCAACTTCAAAATCGTTGAGTTGAATTCGTCGAGAGTGAAGAATATCTTCGCATAATTGTTGTTTAAACATATCCCACAAAATTTGAGGTTGCGATGGCTCACAAAAAACTAAAATAATAGCAAATAAGTCACGTAATTTAGATGGATTCTCAGACAAAGCAGCATCTGCAAGTGTGTTTTTCCATTGATCATCATTTTCCAATAAACCAAGTGCGTAACAGGCAGCTTTGAAAGTTGCGTAAGTAACACCATCAACGGTTTTCAAGTACTCAAATTAAGTTGGGCCTCGAACATATTGGAGTAACATTTGATGATGGAAGCACTCCGACTGGGTGAGATGAATCGTATAAAGTCTACCTATGGCTGATTTTTTTTTTACTCCTGACCAGCCTGGAACATCTTTTCCGTGTTTTCTTTTTACAAATTTGTTATTGTCCCATCAGTAATAGGCAGAAACTTTGGAATACAAAAGAGTTTTAGCAAAATCATTTATTACGCAAATTTTTAAAAATGCCATCAACGTTGTTTTTCTCGGATTTCCGAGAATCTGTTGAATGTTTTGCTGATTTATATAAACTCTTTGATAATTTTCAAGGTGGACTAAATGTCAAACAGTAGGATACCGTGTGTGAATCTCAAATTAAAAAAAAAATGCCAAAATCCCTTAGGAGAACAAATATAGCGTCCATTGGCATAATTTTTAATTTCGTCAATATTTCAAACTGAAAAACTGGAACAATCCGATCCTTCGTTAATATATTTGCAAATATATTTAATTGCTTGCACTAAACAACAAAATTCAACGTTAATGTGTACATTGAAACATCAAGATAAGACGGGTGAAAACGCTACAACCCAACGATTATCAATCTGTACATCTTTGCCACGAATTGTATGTACAGAACTATGAGCTCTATCTGCAGGGGCTCTTCTACCATAGGTCGGGTAGCCATCATCTGAAGTTAGGATTTCTTCAACAAAATTTCGAGGAAACTTTTTTGTACATTTTCCATTATCTATGCATGGTGAAGCCATGTTGAATTCACCGCAAGGTCCATAAATCATACTTTCCGAAATGATACTGAATAGCAAGGGATCTTATTGAGGATCAGGTAATTCAGCCTAAATGATATTGTCTGTTTCATCCAGCTGAATTTCTTTTTTAAGCCATAAAAGTATGTGCACATGAGATAGGCCTCGTTTTTGCCATTCGACACTATAGATCCAAGCATCAACTGCGGCGTACATTGCTTTCTTAGTGGGGACATCTATAAGTTTAAGACCCTTGAAACAATGTCATGCCTGTCTGAAGGTTTTAGATTTTTGTGTAATTCATTTTTTATTACCGACCATTGAGGGTTACATGTGAAAATAATTAATAAACATGGACGCCCAAATGCACGTACGTAAGCCATTGCATCTTAAGTTTTTTCATGCACATATCGCGGTGAGCCTGTGAACAAAGATGATAACATTACAGGCTGTCCGATACTGGAGGGTTCAATGTTACAATCATTATTTATTGCATCTCGTAGATAAATGTAATTTTCAGCACGCAGTTATTTTTGATACGTTCGCAAGTAAAACAAACGCTCTGAGATCATTTTTTCCATCATATCAACAACAAATTGATTAAGTAAGTTCTTATTATAAAGAAGGTAATTTATATGATCATTTTTTAACATAAACCTATAAGAGTAGAATTGCATGCAAGAAACAGTTTTGTTTGGAAAACCGTGAAGTGGCATATCAATAGAATATCCATTTTCTCCAAAAACAAACATAAGAGGATAATGCAAGGAGTCGTGTAATCGGTGGAGCTTAGAAGCTCTCCAACCGCCCATGTCGACCATGTAGAGTAATGTCTCTAAGGCCTCCTTCCTCGTTAACTATTAGTGAAGCAACTTCATTCACTCTGGGCGCACTGTATCGTCCTTAATGCTTCCCAACAGGGGTTCGGTCGGCATGAATAATTATTTTTAAGTTCATCATTAATTTTAAGTTCACAAGTTCTAGTAAGAGGATTGCAATTATGCGTCATTTTTTCTAATGATTCAATCAAAGTTTTTTTTAGGGCATTATCCGGCTGAATAAAAATTTGTTCTGCTTCAGACATGAAATAGATTTGTAAGCACTGCGGACTTTTGTTTTGTTCAGGGAGAGAGCTACCTATTAGGTGGCATACTTGACCTTGGATTTTGACAGTTTGCATAAAGTTTCATTCTCTGATCTCTTTTCCTCCAAATGATGTCATTTGAAATTGCGTATTGTAACGTCTGACATTATCAAAAAAATGTTTTGATAGGGGGTGTTCGTCCATCAACAGACACCTTACCAATTCAGGAGGGTTTTCCAATGGATCAAAAGAAACTTTTTCACCAGAACAACAGAGCCCTGAAGCTTTATCTCTCTATTTTTTAGTGCCATCATGAGTGCAAATACATATTATTCCACCAATTTGAATTACTGGAAGATTCAAGTAATCAATGCCAGAATTGTAATAGAAGGCGGATCTGTTATTTAAATAGTTATTCATTCGTCAATTTTGCCGCTGCTATTCTAATCGCGATGAATGTTATGCATCAGTTTCTCGACTCCTGAAGTTGTAAACATTTAAAGCATTAAAAGTTCTCCTTACAATTCGACCTCTTGCAATTCAAGGCATTGTTATAAATTTTTTTGAGCCTTGAAAAGGGCTGTGTTTTGCAAACTTTGTCAAGTTATTATATATACTTTAGCAGTTGTTCAACGTTGAATGACCCTGATAAGGGCCGATAAGATTAATCAAGTTAGCTGAGCACTAATCTTGAAGGAAAAGTGATTTCTAGCCTATGTACTTAGAGTATAGAACGTCGTTATACGATCGAAACCTTGTCAATGCGTCAAGGTCTCGTAGTCATAAATTAATGTAGGAAAGTATTTATTAATAAAACACTTAATCATGGAAAAAAGCCTTTTGGCATCAAAAAACCCAGTTCATCAAAAATGAACAGAAACTAAACAATTTGTTACAAATGAGCAAACTACTGATTGAGAAATTTGTAAAATAAATTTTATGATTTATTTGAATCACTAAATTAATTAAATACAAAATGACAGTATAAACTTCATGAGGGGTGAGCCGTATGATTTTATGTATTGTGTGTGTGTGTGTTTGTGTGTTAACACGACTCGGAGCCATTGGCTGGTAGCGCGTGGTCAACCTGACGATTGTGTCAGAAAGATCGCATTATCACGATGGTGACTTGTGACTCGGAGCCACTGATCGTCGGCGATGAGCCAGCTGAGTAAAGCTACAGAGTAGCGCTTCGTTGCGATGCACGAGGACGTCCGGGAGTCCTAAGTCGTAAGCAATCTTCGTAGTCGTAAATTTAAGCTAGCACGAAAGTAAGAAAAGCGAGATGCACGACCACGAAGCAAAACAACTCGATTTAATACGCGTGAAGGCTAAAAAGACTAAACCAAAGCACTTAAACTAAGAAAGGATCCATCTGTGTCTCAAAGAATTCAGGAGGACAGTGCAAAAAATTCGAAACGCTCTGCTTTGCGTCGGTCCCGCTCTGCCACGCCCCTCTTCTCGCTTTTCTCACGTGTATCAATGTCCACCAATTATCGACGAGATAATTGCTGCGCTCTCTCTCTCTCTCTCTCTCTCTCTCTCTCTTCCTGTAAATTTTCAGAAGACGCGCGCCTCTGCCAGTATAGTCTAAGACAATATGACTGTCTCTTTTCAAATCGTAACGAGCTATGACGGTGAGTGGAACTTTCCGCACGCGCCCTATTGTACAATAATTTTTAATTGAACAGTCTCCCCGCGTTGCAAGGGTGCGAGCAAAATTCAATGATTTATAGAAGATAACATCTAGTGTTTAATCACTAATGCTTGTTCTCGTCGGTCACAGGTGTGATTGGTAGTGGACAGAGTTGTGTTACACTTCGTTGAAAAACGCTATGTGATGTTTTTATAGTGGCTACTCTTGTAATTCTATCGTCTCCTGAATGCACCTCTACGACTACTCCCAGTTTCCACTGCATGCAGGGTATCCTTTTGTCTATTAATATGACGACTGTATTTGGCTGTAAGCCGTCATCTCCCTCGAGCCATTTTTGCCATTTTTGAAGCTCCGATAAATACTCCAATTACCACCTTTTCCAGAAATGCTGTCGAGCCTTTTGAATAAATCGCCATATCGATAGGCAATTATCTAGAACATAGAGTAAATTATCTTCAGGCAGCATTGTTAAAGGGCGACCTACTAAATAATGTGCTGGTGTAAGCACACTAGGATCGTTGGGATCGATCGATAGCGAGCATACGGGCCGCGAGTTGAATATTGCCTCAATTTCTATTGTAAATGTATTTATTTCCTTGAATGTCAAGAGTTTATCATCTATGACACGTTTAAAATGGTGTTTGAATGACTTTACTGCCACTTCCCACATGCTACTGAAATGAGACACGAGGGGTGGATTAAAGTGCCATCGTATCCCCTTACGCGCAGCAAAGTTCTCCACGCCATTTCGAAATGGTTCTGACTCAAGAAGCGTATATAATGCCCAAAGTTGATTGATCGCACCGACAAAATTCGTCCCGTTGTCGGAGTAAATGTTGGATGGACGAGCCCGGCGGCCGATAAATCGCCTTAGGGTGCCAAGAAACCCGTCAGTTGTTAAGTCACTAACGATCTCTATACTATGTACCGCTTTCGTTACCAGATGAACACATACCCGTACGCTTTGACTCTTACACGATTTATGTTTTTTTTTTTTCGTTTATGAACAAAAGGCCAAAAAAATTAACTTCTACGTTTTCAAACGGAGATGCTTTACCAACGCGTGATTTAGGTAAGTTGCCCATTTTGCTTTAAATGGGCCTTGGCCTGTGTCGTATGCACGTGACGCATCGTTTCACGATTTTTCGGACCTGATTTTTTCCGTCCAAAACCCAGTAACGCTGTTGAATCATACACAAAGTACTTTGGATCCCGGCGTGATAAGCGTTTACATGTGTTTCGCGTATTATGAGGTCAGTAATATATTGGCGAGACGCTAAAATTATAGGAAATTTTCGGTCCAAATCAATTGGAGCGTTAATCAACCGACCCCCGATGCAGAGTAATCCATCTTCGTCAACAAAGGGATCGAGTTGGGCAAATTTAGTTCTTGGCTTTTCCCGTATTTTTTATGTGCTCGATGTCATCCTGAAATTGCTCAGATTGAACCAGCTGAAGAATCCTTTTCTCTGTTGCAATCCTTTCTGCAGGACTAATATTTCTTCCGTCGCACTTGAATGGATTCGATTTTAGTAACTGTAAACGATTTGATATTGATTTAATGAGAGTTGAACAAGATAAAAATCGTAAAAAAACATCCGAATTGACCTTAATTGAAATGAGACAAACATTTTTCCGCACGCCCAGCAGTTCCGAGATGACTGGAGTCACGCTTACCGGCCACGTGCTTTCTAAAGATTGAAGCCACGAAGGACCTTCAAACCACCGTTTGTTTCGTATGAAATCGGAAGGGAATTGACCACGTAATAATTTATCGGCAGGATTATCCACAGTTCGTACGTGTTGCTTTATTATTTTGTCTCCGAGAGCTTGAATTTCGGCAACGCGATTCACTTCAAATGTTTTAAGAACTTGTAGAGATTTTTTGAGCCATTGGAGCACAATTGTACAATCGGACCAAAAAAACAATTCTATCGACTGATTTATCAATGGAGAGGTTCGAATGTTTGTGCCTCGCATAACTCCAGACGCGGAATTATCATTTCCTTTAATGGGGAAACTTGGGATTTTGCGCAAGCCAGACGAGTATGTACGTGACCCTTTATATCGCTTGATCGAATATAAATACATGCGTCATATCCGATTTTGCTTGCGTCACAAAACCTATGTATTTCTACAAACGTTGAACCGTTGATAAAAACTCGGTGATCTAGACGTAAGCTAGAGAGGACTGGAAGCTGCTCGGCAAATGTGATCCATCGTGAATTTAAATCCTGCGGTAGAGACTCATCCCAATTTAACTTAAGCTTCCGACACTTTTGTATTATTGTTTTAGCGAATAGAATAACCGGTCCAAGTAGATCCAACGGATCAAAAATTGTCACGATCATAAATAAAATTCAGCGTTTAGTGACCTTCTCGGCTGAATTGATACGATTTACCGCATACAAGAATGTATCATAACGAGAGCTCCACACAATGCCTAACGTTTTCAAAACAAGATTTTTTTCTACCATGCAGTCCAAATCCACGAATTTTTCTTCGAGTTCGTCTAATGCATGGTGATGATTGGAAGCCCATCGCTGGATGTCAAATCCTCCACGTTTCAATATTGAAATTACTTCGTCAAGAATTTCAAGCACGTCCTGAATTGTATCCGCTTCCGTCAACAAGTCATCGACGAACAAGTTGTTTTTCAAATCTGAGCCACCCGTGGAAAGTGCGCGCTTTCGGTGTCAGTGAGTTGCTGAATTGTGCGTATGGCAAGATGAGGAGCGGAAGCGACGCCAAACGTTACGATGTTAAGTTGAAAAACCTTGACGCAGCCCTGATGATGCCAGAGTACTCGTTGGAATTGCCTATCATCGGGATGGATAAGGATCTGTCGATACATTTGCGCAATGTCCGCAGTGATCACGAATCAAAAGGTACGAAAACGGAGTAAATGGTTAACAATCTTGCTTTGAATTGGCCAGGAGAACAATGCCAAAAATTCGAAACGCTCTGCTTTGCGTCGGCGGCGCTCTGCCATGCCCCTCTTTCCACTTTTCTTACGTGTATCAATGGCCACCAATTATCAACGAGATAATTGCTGTGCTCTCTCTCTCTCTTAGTTTGGAATAATTTTCCTGCAAATGTGCGTAAATTATATTGTCGGCCGTGCTTCAAAGAAGCACTTTATAATCATTATTTGAGTAAGGTCTAGCAAACACTTGTGTTACTTAGTCTTAGTTAATGCCAGTGTTGGTTAATACAGTACCTTTCCTTAGTTACATTTTTACTATTGTTAATTTTATTATTGTTAGTATTGTCACTGTTGTTATTTATTTATTTAAAAAAAATTTTTTTTTCTTTTTTTTTCCTCATTATTCGATGCGCTACTATAATTTGGGCACCGCCTTAGCCCCAAATATTACTTATGTAAACAATCACATTGTAACCTTTTGTACTTTGCTTAGGCTATACAGGAACTAGAGTATGTGTCGATGAGTCCTTAGCCTCTTTAAATAAAAATTCAATTCAATTCAATTCTCTCTTTTCTTGTAAATTTCCAGAAGACGCGCGCGGGTGCCAGTATGGTCTAAGATAATATGACTGTCCCTTTCCAAATCGTGACGAGCTACGACGAGCTACGAGTGGAACTTTTCGCGCGCGCCCAGTTGTACAACAATTCTTAACTGAATAGTCGTCGGTGGCCGGGATTCCCAGACTCACGACGAACAGCCCTGCTTTCGATGTCTGACAGTAAATGACTGACGTAGTTTCGGAATCAGCTGGCTTTAAATAGATCCTTATTGGACGAATCGTCGCAATTCACTTTAAAACATTAATCCACAAGTACAAATAAGAATATTATTTTTGGCAAAGTGTTTCAACGTTTAATGGCCCTGAAAAGGGCCAATGAGATTGACCAAGTTAGCTGATAACCTGGAGGTTTTGTGAAGCTGCAGTCTCTTACCCCATTATCGGTGCGGATACTTGCGTTATATTCATTTAATTTATTAAAGTAAATAATAAATTAAACTCGTATTAGTAATTGATAAATTTTTCCTAATAGTTTCAATGATCAGTAAGTACCCCAGGTTGTGTGGCGATTGGCGCTTGCGTTATTTTATTAATGAATAAATTGACCAGTCAGAGCCCCGGGTTGTGCGGTGATAGGCACTTGCGTTATTAAATGATAAATTTTATTAATTATAATCCACAAAGCATTGGGCTATTCTCCACTGATTTATAGGGCACTTTAATTGTAAATCAGGATGGGCAAGCCGAATCGTTCCAGATAAAGAACTAATTAAGAAATGGTTAGGGGTGAGGGCTTATTTGTCGTTACAATCTGGGAAGACATGAGTCAACGGTCAAGAATTAACAGAATGTTCTACTTCAGCTAAAAGGGTTGAAAGCGTTTCCTCGCTGGGAGCTTGTTCTTTCAAAATTACGGCTAGTGTTTCTTTAACGTCTCTGATCATGCGTTTCCAAGCCCCTCCCATATGTGATGCTGTTGGCCGGTTAAAATTCCAGAAAAAATTTTCTTTTAAAGCAAACTCAGATTGTTTATTTTCATTTAAAGATGCTATTGCATCTTTAAATTCTTTATGAGCGCTCCTAAAATTTGTCTCATTGTCGCTAAAAATTGTTCGGGAAAAACCGTTCCTTGCCACGAATCTTTGTATTGCCATCATGGTCGAGTCTGTATTCAAACTGTGAGCCAATTCAATACGAATTGCTCTCGTAGTTAAGCAAGTTAAAAGAACTCCTCAACGTTTTTCACGCCTGCGGCCGATTTTCACATAAATTGGCCCAAAATAATCAAGGCCGCAAAAGGAAAAAGGGCGAAGTCGATAATCAAGGCAGAAATAAGGAAGATTTACCATTTTTGGGCTCGGAGGCATATGCCCTTAAAATTCTGCAAATGCCACATTTATCTTCAATGCTTTTTAAAACCTTTCAAGCCTTAATAATCCAAAATCTTTGTCTCAGCTCATTTAAAACCGATTCAATTCTTTTATGATGAAATCATTCTTGACAATATTTTATTAATAAACGAGTTGCCAGGTGATTCCCATCCAAAATTAAAGGCATACATTTTTTACGCTCTCCAGGAATAAATTGAACATGGCCATTTACATGTAAAAGATCTTCGTTATCTAAAAAAGGATTTAGCGATACTAAACGATTATCTTGCGACAAAATTTTACCATTTTTTAAAATTTAAATTTCTTTATCGAATGAGTGTAACTGAGTTGATTTGAACTATAACTTTTTCGAATAATGGAGGCGTTCTAAATCTGTAAGTGTAAGTCTTCTTTCTTAAGCCAAAAATCTGCCGCAAAAAGGACTGAATAAGTTGATTTAATTAATTTTGACCACGAAGAAAATTTCAAAAAATTTGGCAGAAAAGGTAGTTCAACAGTTTTGGGAGATTCTTTGAAACATTCCAAAGCACAAGTTAACCCAACTTCTTGAAAACCAGAATTTTTATTTGAATTCAATTTTTTAAAAGGCCAAAAACATTCTCTCTTGTTAAGGAAAGGCGGTCCGACCAACCATCGATTGTTACTACTTAAAATTTCCAAAATTATTCTAGTCACATCATCCACTGGATTTTTGCCGGAATAAACCCATTTCCATTCTAAAATTTTGCTTCTTTCAGAAATTTCACTCAAATGGTTTACTACGAAAGTGTTTACAATGAATCGTTTACTATGAAAGTGTAATCTAATTTAGAACGATTTGGGAATCAGACCAAAAATAACGACGATCGGCACAAAAGTAGTGTTTTTTTTCAATTAACTCGGCAAGCCTATGATGATGTATGAGCCTCTAATAGGCAACAGCCGCAAAGGCTTGGGAACTCGCATCACAAAAAATGTCTAATTCCGTGGAAGAAATTGGGTTTTTTTGATTTTATACCATCTCGGCACTTCGTAAGATTAAACGATTTTAATGTTTTGGAGCCATTGTAACCAAAGCTCATTTTAAGCATGTACTACTAGTTGGTCCCAAGAAATACTGCTCTGCCACATCTTTTGCATCAAAATTCGCGAAATTATAGAAAAAGGAGCTAAAAAACCAAGAGGATCAAAAATTGACATTATTACACTTAGTAATTCTCGTTTTGTTGGTTTCCTTTTCTTAGAATACAAATCTTCGTTAATTCTTTTACCCGCAAAACAATAAGATAAAACATCAGAACTGATGAGCCAATGTAAACCAAGAACCCGTTCCTTTTTGTCTTCGAATAGGCCTAAATAAACTGAATTTTGTTTATTATCTACCAAGGATTTTAAAACTTGAGGCTCATTGCAGGCCCAACCGTGCTTTTCTCAATTGGCATTTTTGTTAATATGGATTACTTCCCTGATTCGTTTTTTAGTCTCCGAGATGGAATCTGGATGACCCAAAAAATCGTCCATACAAAAACTTTTAACTTTACTTTTAGCCGTTTCTGGAAAAGAATTTTGAAATAGTTGGGCATTCTTGTTTTTTATAAAAAGAGCGGTAGCTGGAGAGGATTTTGCGCCAAATAAAAGAGAGGTCATAACGTTGAAACTTATTAAGCCTAATTTCGCAGCAGCATCGAAAACTAGACGAACTCGACCCTGTTTATTAGGATTGGTTACGGTAAAATGTGGCATATACCACACTGGCTCCTTAGGAGTTTTTTTGCGAAATCAAGCTCAAAAAGTCCACTCATCTCTTTATAATTAATTTCGGCATGATGAGGGTCACGATCTAGTTTCCTTTCCAAAAAATACAAACGATTTAGGGCATTCAAGTGACTGTTAGAAAATTGTAACGAATCAGTTTTCCAAAGAAGATCCACTTTCCAAGCACCTTCTGAATATGGACTTGTTTCTTCAAGTATTTTTAATGTACGAATATTGCTTAAATTCTGACCTTGAAACTTAATTACGCCTAACACGTCAGTTAAAATATTCTTTTACGAGTTCATGTAAATCGAAATCAAGAGACAATGAATTGCAAACCGAAAAATTTCCGTCTACTTGATTTAAATTTAATACTACCCCATGAACTGACCAGCCAATTGAACACCTTGACAAATAGAGTTAATTTTTACAAATTTGAATAAATTCTCTACATACAATGAGATTTATACAGTCTTGACCTATTAATAAATCTGGAGATGAAGTAAAGGGAACTATTTTGATGCCAGATTTAATTTTACAAAAGTTCGCTAAACTATTAGTTAAAGTTTGAGACGGAAGACCAAGATTTTCAATAACTAAAATATTATCAAGTTTGAAGAAACTAGTGGAGCTTTTGATAGTAAAATTTGCTTTTTTGCTTATAAAGAATGTAGAGACTGAATGACCAACAGTGTGCAAGTCAGCTTTGAAAGGAACAAAATTCGCCCCGATTTTGTTGACAACTTTAGCACGTATCACTGTAATAATTGAACCTTCATCTAAAATGGTATGAATATATTTAGAGGATTTTTTCTGCTTATTAGAAGAAGAAGAAACTTTAATTTTGGTAGGGTATCCAGTCATAGAGTTTTCCCCAAGGTCGATATAACAGAATTCTGATTGGTATTAACGAGATTGGGCCTTAAGATCGCTTCGTTACGAGATTTAGAGCTCGCAAGCTCCATGTCATGGCTCTTATACAATAAACATTATGCTTTGATTTGCAATGAGAACATCTGCTTCTATTTTTACATTTGGGACATGAATGTCCTTTTCCTAGGCAACTAAAACACATCAAGCCTCCTTCCCACACTCCATCTCTCCTTCACAGACTTTCGCATCCAATCATTACAAGCCACTGTCACGTGATTTCCTCAGCCACACATAGCATGACGCGAATTTTCATTTTTGTTTTTAGGAGAGACTTGAATGTTAGCAACAAAGGCAGATTTTTGACTCAACAGACGAGAGCTAGGTTTCTTTTCTAAAGAAATGCTTGACGGGACCTTGGTATTTTTAAGACTCACTTTCAACTATACCAGCAGATAGACTCATTTTGGCTTTGCGTAATAAAACTTCACTTAAAATTTCTAGCTGAGCTTTTTCGACTCCTTGCACATTTACGTACTTAGCATAGTCATGAAGCATGGTTTTTGGTACTTTTCTCAAAATTTCTTTTAAAAATTCTGGGCTATAAAGATAACCTAAGTGATTAAATGATTTTAATACTATAACAGCGATATCTAATTTTGACGAAAACTCGACAAGATTCATGTTGTAAGACTCCAGATAAGGTAAAGATCTTATCTCATGCGCGATTTTCTGACAGATCACATTTTTATTTCTAAAACAAGGCTCAAGAGTTTTGAAAATTTGACATGCACTTCCACCAGAAAAAAACAAAGTTTAAGCAGCATCATTAGCTTCTCTTAACAAAGAATCATAGAGACGCAATACATTTGCTTTTTCAGAAAACTCACATAAGTCCGTTGATAATTCAATAAATTGCGCTCAAGGCAGACAGGATCAATATCAGTATTAAGATTTAAACTCAACTGAAGTGCTGGTTGCTGATGTAAATGTACATAACGTGGTGAATTTTGGAAGCTGCGACAAAAGGCTCTGAGACATCAGTGCCACCACTCTATCTATTCTTATACTTTGTGGTAAATGTTTGAAATTCACAGAAAAAGATCTTAAGTTCAAATCCTACTGACCTAATTGTGTTAAATACCTGCTCAATGCAAGACTCCCAAGTCTTAGCTGCATAAAGGTGTAAGGCCTATAATGAGAAAGATCCTTATACTTCTGTACTGAACTGTCTCGAGGGTGAGTCTCCAATATCTTATGGACGTAAAACGCTCATATGAATCTAATTTTATTTATTAGTAAGTTTCTACATGTATTTCGCATGTAAAAAATAAGACAGTTCCTTAAAGTGTTTTAACAAAAATTGGAAATATCAAAAAATCAAAAAAATTTAGTAGTCTGTATTTAAAAAAAAATACTAAATTCTGTTGTCTAGTCAAAACGACTAAAATTCGTAGGCCACCTCGTGAGCAGTAAAGAATCAACCTCGCAGCACTTCCAAAAGTGGGAGCACACCGAGTTTACAAAAAATTCAAGCGCAAGCGCTGTTCCATTTCTTTCTTACCTTCATCCTTTTTCTCATGTTGTTTCAGTCAGTGCATTTTATCGCTCTCGCACCAACTCTTATTATGTCTCTCTCTCTCTATTCTCTCATTAGCTAGACGTCTCTCTCCTTCCCTATCATGCAACTACATTTCCATCTCTTTTACTCTCATTAAGTGTCCTCAGATCATAGGTCTCTCTCCCTCTCTTAATTGCTTACATCATTCTCTCTCTCTCTCTCTTTCATGACTTTTTGCATAAGGTGTAAAGGATTGACAGGTCCTGACGACTGCAGCAGGTAGGAGAATTTACAGAGAAGGTGGTCTTGTTACTATTTTAGGTGGGCACTCCGGGTCAGTTCCGAAATATCTGTCTATACATAACAGTCTACAGTTGTCAACTGCGATCTTGAGTATGTGGCATAGTTGGGTATTATATTCAACCTATTGGCTTCTACATTTTTTCTCATCATTATCACGCACACGGATATCTGGGTGTCCCCTTTTCGGGATTAATTTCTCTCACGCTTTACTTCACTTAAACATCATCGTCATCTGCATCATCTTCGAGGAGCTCGGCATACTGCGAGTAAAGCACGGCGAAAATCTGCTTCACGGACCATGTGACGTTTGTCGATTCGTGAGTTTTTCGAGGCACGTGCAGACGCGCCCTTATTCGTTTCTAACACACATACACACGTACACACTCTTCATTCCAGGACATTTCAAACTGAAATTATAGTTCAACCTCACTCGTTTGTATTTTCGTAAATTTCAGAACGAAGTTCTTTATGTCACGAGCATAGGGGGGGGGGTTGAATTTTAAAAACGACAGATTTTTATCAAACGGAATTCGCTTACTGAAAGTCTCTTCCTCCTGAAAAAAAAAAAAAAAAAAAAAAAAAAACGTGACCGGAATTTGAACACACGACCTTTTGATTGATAGCCAAGCGTTTGAACCGCAGGGCTATCAAGGTATTGTGACTACTATAATTCTTATTGTCTACATTAAGTATGCGACTAAAAACGCAGTTTAAAATTATAAAATTGTTTAATTGACCTTACAAATGATACTCATACTTTCTAAATAATAAATTTAAAAAAAATTTAATCAGCATGAATATGGTTGTATGGATAAAATTGGATAAGGCACGTTGTTACGCATGAAATATTAGTATTTTATGCATTTGATGCATAAAATAACGACCGTTTTTTCAACCTGAACTTTTTTTGCGATAAAATAATGCTAATAATTACTGTTATGAATAAATTATTTGATAAATAAATAAATTATTAAAATAAACATACACAACAGAAATGCATAACGTATCAATAGCTTTTAAGGGCGCTTATTTCAAATGGAATGAACAAATTATGTTGAAATGTTAAATAATTATACAAATGTAGTAATTTATTAAATGAATAACAAATAAATTATGTAAGATCATTTTATACGTATACACCGAGTTACATATCAATGGCTTTTAAGGGTGCTTATTTTTAATTTAATTAATAAATTATGTCAAAATGTTAAATAATTATATGATTAATTCAACAAATTAATAAAAAAATTACGTGAAATCATTTTATATGTTTATATCGAGTAAAATATGAATTGAATGTTTTTTGAGGATGCTTATTTCGAATTTGACAAGCAAATTATGTCAAACTGTTGAATAATTACATCAATAATTGAAAACTTCATAAATAAATCGTGTAGGATCATTATACATGTGTATTTCGAGTTACATATCATTTTAATGGTTTTTAGGGCTGCTTATTTCGAATTTGATGAACAAAGTGTGTCAAAATGTTAAATAATTATATAATTACTTTATCAAAATCATCAATCCAGTATAAAGAGTCAATGTATATATACATCGACTAAATATGATTTTAATGGTTTTTGAGGGTGCTTATTTCGAATTTGATAAGCAATTTAGGGCAGAATGTGAATAAATAGTTGTATAAATAATTTATATTTACATGTATATATGTATATATATATATATATATATAACTCTATGTGAAATGTTTTTAAAATAGTTTTCGAATGCTCAATTCAAGTTTTTTTTGGCTATCACATGGTGGCACTAACTGTCATCCATTATGAACTACGGCTGCAACAGGCTTCTGAAGACGTTTCTCCCCTATCTTATAGGTGTCTTTGTAAGAAGAAGTGATTTTAAGTGCCACGTAAAAACCACGTGTATTTTATTTTGAGGTTAATTTGCCTCATGTTGCAACGTGTCAATGACTTGAGTGTTAATATTTTGTGATAATGATGTTCTGTAGGAACAAAATGCGTTTTGATGTTCAGTTTGCACGTGTAAGCAATAACCACATCAATAGTTTAAGAATCTGTGCTTTGAATTCAGTTGAAATGGTTTCAAGTCCTTCAAAATCGAAATCAAAAATGTAAAAGAAATTGACGAAATCAAATTAAAAAAAAAAAAAAAAAAAAAACAAATAAAGAATTATGAAATAATAAGAAAAATGAAATGGAAAATTATATGAAAAATAATTAAAAAATGAAAAAAAAAAAAAAATAAAATTATAAAAGACATTAAACAATAAAATGAAATTAAAAAAAAAATAAGACAAAAAATGAAATGAAAATAAAATTATTAAAATTTTTAAAAAAATGAAATAAAAAAAAGGAAATAAATTTCAAAAAATTAAAGAAAAAAAGTAATGAAATAAAAAATGAAACGAAATTTAAAAAAAAATGAAAAAATACAATGTAATAACAAAACTGAAATAAATGAAGACATAAAACAAAGAAGAATAAATAAAAAATTTTAAAAAGAAATGAAATGAAGAGAATAAAAAAAAAAAAAAAGTTAAAAAAAACAAACCAGGGGGTATAAATGTGTCATGGGACCCACGGTAAGATCGAAGTTTTTTAAACATAAGATGAGTGCCGAAAAATAATTAAACATGAGATGTGTGTTGAAAAACATCATAAACTAAAAAAATACAATTTTTAGGTAACAAGGGGGTCACGAGACACACAGAAAGAACGAAGCTTTACAAGAATAAGTACTGCATTCATGTAGTTAAGTAAAACAAAAACTTGAAAAACGGAAAAAAAAAAAAAAAAAAAAAAAAAAAAAAATTAGTTCAATACTCACGATAGTTGAACTTCGTGAGAACATCGTGCATAAATACAGTACTTACGAAGTTTAACCATTGTAAGTACTGAACTAATTTTTTTTTTATTTCATTCGTTTTCAAGTTTTTGTTTTACTGAACTACATGAATGCAGTACTTATTTTTAGAGCCTTCTTATGGATAAAAGGGAATCGAGAGTCTGTATTATATGTGTAAGTACAATTCACAGCTGCTGAAAGTAGGAGAGAGAGGCTATGTGACCATGTCGAAGAATTATGTCAGTTTTTATAAAGTCAGTACTTCTCAAGTCAAGATCCTGAACATTCCATAAAAAGCTGCACTTTACAAACCGATCGGTCTCTAGGTACCACGTGGGCATTCATGCTCCACAATGGCGGAGTTCTGAGGCTTTGGGTAATCTTAAGTGCCTTGGACTTTGTGAGGAGATGGACGGATTCCATCATCCATGACGGTGTAGCCTACGGTAGGTAGTCAACTTAGTATTGTCCAAGGGTCCTTGTGTGGGTTGATGCAGAACCTAGCCTTGCACAGGACATGGGAAAGTTGGTGCAAATGTTAAAGGTGTTTCTTTTAAATGAGTCTCTAACCACTATTACGAAATTTGTTGTAACTTATAAAATTGAAAATAGGCAAAAAAAAAATTCCTTGGACAAGTATTTTTTTTTTTTTTAATATAGAAACTGGAAAAAAATTTTTAGCTAAATGGGAGAGGTGACGATTAATTTTTAGCAAAATCTGTTCGGCTTGTAAAAGAATAACCCATATATATGCATGCATCGGGTCTCAAACTTAAAAGCCCCTATTACTAAGCTCCCAAGCTGTAAGAACCACAACCTAAACCACCGTGCTACCGTGGCCTTACGGAGTTTTGTTTTTCTTACCAGAAATGATGTCGAGTGTTATAGATAATAGTTTTAACGGAACATTATGGAACATAACGAAAACACATACCATCTAGATGTCATCTACATGGAGTGTTTACGGCTTATTCTACAGAGTATACACGGAACATATCCGAATAGCTACAGTCCGAAGTCATAATACACACTGTCTCAAAAACAAGAACATTATTATTACAGATCTTTTAACCAATCGCAACTTAGTCGAAACAAATTATTTACCGTACCATTTTAAAAACGCACAAAAGACAATATAAGCCGCCAACCTCTTAGTCACTTTTACAACCGTCACTCTTACATTTCTCATGAATATGACCTATGTTAGGGCAAATGAAACATAAACGTTTATTTTGTGCAAAAACTCAACGCTGGACTGATAGAGTATTTTTAAAATCTCTACAATCGGTTATAAGATGATCTGCGATCACAAAAAGAACACTTTTTAGTCAAGTCTACTTCTTTAAAAAAATATTCACACTAGAATCGACCGCATTAGTTGTCAGTACAGTAGCTTTACGTGTTGTACGCTCAGTTTTTTCTTTTGACAAACTGCTTTATGATTTTTTTAAAAACGCCAGCCTCAAGATTCATTTTTGCTTCGTTGTGTAAAAAAAATTGCCAACTTCTCTAAATCGGATTTATCAGCATTCTTAGTAGTAAAAAAACGTGCATAATTCCTCAGTACTAAGCCCGGAAGTTCTTACATTATTTTTTAAGTTCATTTAGCAGTAAATGAATAAGTTTTATCATTTAAATTTTTAAAGCGTTTACTGCGTTTTTTAAGTTGCTTGCGAATTTAACAAAAGGGCCTAGCCATATAAAAAAGTAAAAAGTGCCTTAGCTCCGAAAATTCTGAAAAAATTCATGTCAATAAAATTTGGAAAAAAACATTTTTCAAATATTTTTTAGACTTCCAACCTGTTATAAGGTCATTGGAGACCCAAAAACGTGTTTTTCGGTTTTTCTTAATTTTCTTGGTATTTAAAGCATGGAAAAATCTAAAAAATTCGCGAAAGCGTATTTTTGTGTTTGAAATATTTATCAATTTTTTTTTAAATTCAGGCACCAAATTAAAATTTTGAGGGACGTTAAAAAGTTTTAAAAGGACAGTTCTCAAAAAGCTGCTTGGGTGCAGCGCTGTAAAAAGTTTATATGTTATATTATTATTTTTTTCCGTCACTATGAATTTTTTTAGATTTTTCCAAGCCTGGGGATATATAGTAAGAAAATAAAAACGTTTTTGGACATTTTTCTCGATTTTTTCGATATAACGGCTTCAATATGGCACCAATAGTTGATAAAATAACACTGTAGTCAGTTTTAGTCTAATAACCATTCATATTCTTTCTCCAGATACATTTTTCTATGCAGAAGTATCATAAAGAAGTTCATACGATTGCTAAAATGAATATAAAATGAAAAAAAATTGAGAAAATGTAATTCTTTATTTTCTGATGATGTTAATTCCAGTTTGATGATTATCATTAAAATTTAATTCGTTCATGAAATCTAGAAAAAAATAAAATTGAGTAAATTATAAAATCTGGAACAGAATAATAAATTTTTTTGTCAGTAAATGAAAAAAATGTACAAAACAATGAAAAATCACTTATTTCCAACTTTCAAATAACGTTGTATAATACAGATATTTCTTTTTTCTCTATGATGTATTAAAAAAAAAAAAAAAAAAAAAAAAAAAACTAATTACAATTATTGTCGCATACTCTTCATAACATTATTGATCTTTTGTTAATTAAATCCTTTTAATTGAATCTTGATCACTCTCTTTATTGATCACAGGAATAATATCAGTATTCATAAAAACTTCTGAAAGCTTTTTAGCTGGTTTTACGATTCTAGACTAATATCTCGCAAATAATAAGTAATAAATAATCTGAGCTACGTGTGAACAGCAACCAACAGTTCTCTTTCCAATTGCGCACTCACAGCAATACCTTTTTATTGCACTGCATTCTATTGTTTGTGGGCTATACTCAATGAAACAAACGTATACTTTGTTCTAAATGTGCCTGGACTGAACTTCGAACTCTATGACCGTAGGAGTCTCTTTTAAAAACTCTATAATCAAATTGTTTTTCTTATCTTTTACTTCTGCTAAATAAGAAACTGCTTGGTTTAGCTACTACGATTCTGTAAATAATATTTTTAGTTCTCTTTCAGTCAGTTCAGGAAAATCCTCCAAATCTCAAAATATTAGTTTACTAAATTTACTCTTTCTACGGCTCCATCGTCCTGACTCTGCTTGTTCAGCCAAAGTATTTTTTTTTATTTTTATGTTTTTGTACTTAAGATAGAAGTTTAATGAATATATCACTATTTGCATAAAATCTTTTACCGAGTAAGTTATGTAAAAATCCAGCAATTTAACAATAAGTTGCGGCTTCAGGAAGCATTTTGTTATCCAACTGAACCACCCTTTTTTCGTTCTCTCTCTCTATTCTACCTAGCCTTTCCTACCTATCTTACTTCATCGACAGCTCTCGCCTTCTTTCTCTAACGACAGATGAGCCGCGAACAGAATTGAATGGCATATTTTAAACGCACACGGTGTAAAGAAGTACTTCTTCCTTAAAACATACGAATGTATGCAGTTTTATGACGGAATCTGACTAACTGTCGGTTTCCTCATGTTTCTCGTCATCAAGTACGTCATTTTCTTAAATGAAATGAGAAGAAACCCCCTTAGTGTGAGGGAAATGTGATTAAAGCACGCTCCATTGTGAGATTGAAGCTCTCTCTACTCGGATGTGAATTAAATCCATTTTCTTATTTTTTTCCAGTTTTTATTCATTTTATCAATCGTTTACACTTTTTTATCATACATCTTTATAGCAAAATGTATCGGCAAGAACAAGATAAATCATTTTAAGACTTAAAATGACTACAGTGTTATTTTATCAACTATTGGTGGCATATTAAAGCCATTATATCGGAAAAATTAAGAAAAGTGTCCAAAAATTTTTTTTTTTTTTTCTATGTATCCTCAAGCTTGAAAAAATCTTCAAGAGTTCATAATGATAAAAAAAGTATAATATCAAATATAAGTTTTTTTCAGCACTGCACTCAGGCAGATTTTTGAAAACCGTCCTTTTTCAAAATTTCGAACGTCCCTCAAAATATGAATTTGGCGCCTAAATTTTTCAAAAAATTCATGTATATTACAAACACAAAAATACACCTTGAACAATTTTTTCAGATTTTTTCATGCTTCCATTACCGAGAAAATTAAGGAAAACCGAAAAACACGTTTTTAGGCCCCCAGTGACCCCACAACGGTTTTCGGGTCTGTAAAAAATTTGAAAAATTTGTTTTTTATAACTTTGTCAACATGAATTTTTTCATAATTTTTGGAGCTAAGGTACTTTTTATCTTTGTATACGGCTAGGCCCTTTAATTTATGAGGCTTAATGCGGGATAATTCTGTTATTTAACTGATGATTTTTTGTAAAATTACTTCTCAATTTCCAAAACCCATTGCCAAAGCACAAATTATTTCTTTAACACTACTTCCACTTGCAAATAAGGTTCTCACTGCATCTCGCGCATTATCTTTCAAACAATCCAAGAGGCGTGAAATATTTTCTCGATCATTGAAATTACTTAGTGAAGTGGAGTTTTCAAACGTTTCTTTAAACCGAATCTAACCAAGCGGGTTAAAAAAATGAAGGTAAATATTTAGAGAAAGACATACGATTTAATAAACTTGCGTCATTGGGTTGGCTGAATTTTCTCTGATTACAGATAACAAAGACTTGATGATATTAAAAAATTTTGTAAAATTATTAACGCTTGATTTGTTTGCTTCAGGCTCTAGCTCGGTTATTTATTGATTTGGCTAATTCTACATAATGTTGTGATACTTAAAAAGCAATAGTTAGCAGTTTTGAATTTTGATATTATAATTACCTTTGAAAACCATTTAAACGTTTCGTAAGCTTCAGGTAATGTCCTGTACACATTTGGGGAAAGCGTGTGCACAAAAACTTCATCAGTCCATTTTCTCCATTCCCGCTCTTCGCTTTAAAAAGTGAGATGAATTATTTTTTCTTTAATATGCATTTTGTAATGGCAATTAAAAAACTATCCAAAAACGGTAATACTTACACAATACTATCTAATGTCCTATTTTTTGGAATAGAATTTTGATACATAAGAAAATATTTATTAATAACTTCATATTGAAGCCTTCCTTTTTCATTATATACTGCTGTAATCGGATAGTATGATACTAAATCCTCGATATTTTTTGTTCTGTCATGTAAATAAGATGTAAGAGTTGAAATCACCATAGAACTATCATTTAAAGGTTGATATCCATTAGTTACTTTAGTTAAAAGTATAGGTACTTTTTTGTAGTCAGACCAGCTTATTTCTTTCCTCATTACAGGATTAACTTCAACAACATCATAAGATAATCCATAATAATCTAACAAAACTCGTACCTGTAGTAATATAGCAATAATTGTAAATTACAAACAAAATTATGACTGTGGAATTACTAAAAATTTTGAAATAAATATGATTTACGAAAAAATAATAATGTTAACGTGATCTACAGCATTTGAAATAATTCTAGAAGATAATTGTAATGAGATACAAGTATGTTATGTTTATACACACATTGATTAGTTCGTATAAGAACGCTTAAGGAAGACCAATAAAGGCAGTCCAGAGATAGTAAAAGTTTCCTACCTCATCTATAACGTTACTTTAAATGTACATATAAATTATGAGAGGAGATTCAAGGGTTTCTTAGAATATGTTTTTGGAAATTGCAAAGGGGCTGAGGAGGTTTCTCACATAGTATAAGGAGGTCTGAGGGGGGGGGATGCATACAGAAAGGTAACTAAAAAAAAGACGTAAGAATCGCGAGCCAGTGGGTCCGCAGTGTCACTTCTTTGCTAGCTTCTGAGCAGTAAGGATACGTACATGCGCGCTTTTGGATATGCTACTTACAGTTATCCAACAGCTATTTTCTGCTGGTCACCGTCTCCACCCAGCTATCATCCTAATATTAAAATCGATAAGGGCTACTTTTCTTCTGTCAATTTCTTCTTTGATTTGCCACTGATAGTTACAAGAATAAAAACAACGGATACATATGCAGACACATAAGAGGTAGACTGCATCTTCAGGCACACCATGACTACTTTATAAGTTCCATTAAACAGCCTAATAAGACAAGCTTCATAAAGCCCCAATGTCTATTTATTTAAAAAAAACTGGAAAAATTTCATAAATTCCTTAAAGAAGACCACAACATAATTATACCAGGCAACACGAATCTATCTAAACTAGATAAGTATGTACAAATACAAAATATAATAAATGAGGCAATCCAAATTACCGTTCTCCAACTTAAACGGAATGACCCACCGGAAAATTCGAATAAAAAAACTTGAAAAATTATGCAATATCAAACACAAATTACCTACAGAATTACAAATAATTAGTATATAAAAAAAAGATTACCAAAGCATAACAACTGCATACAACTCAAAAGACAAAATGAAAATTATCAAAATGCAAATAAAAGACAAATTGACTAACATAGCTAATAAAGATTGGATGAACCCACTTAAAAAAAAAAAAAAAATTATAAAGACTAAATCTTCTTTCCCCCACTAAATAAAATTATCAGAAGAACATAAAACATGAACATAAATCAATTTAATATTAATAAAGAAGAATTAAAGAAAATAGAAAATATAGATGTCAATACAGTCACACATTCCAACAACAACAGTATTATAAAAATGACTGACCCACAGCTAATTTCTTACACAATAGGATACTTATTGAAAACAATTAACATAAACCCAAATCAATTTTTAATGCTAAGAAATATAATAGAATAAAAAATACAATATCTGGACCAAAATATGTCAGCAATGCCAAACATAAAAAAATTCGAGGACAACGACAAATCCACTGCACCCAACCCTTCTGATTAAGAAGGTGTTATCTTCACCAATGTAAGAGAAGTGAAAAAAAGCATAAGGTATATGAGCAACAAAACATCGAGGAGATGGGGTAACATACCTAGTATAATAACGAATAAACTGCCGACCAAAATAATAAGAAACTACATAACAATTTTTAATAACGCAATAAAAGATGAATACTTCCCTAATAGTTGGAAAATGACCAAACTAAGAATTAAAAAAAAAAAATGATAATAATAACGAAGCAATCGACATTAAAAGTATCAGATCAATTGGTCTATTTCTGGTACCAAGCGAAGTATACGAAAAAGTAATCAAGTAATCAATTCAAAAAATTATCGGTAAGTACAAAATAGTACCGAAAACACAATTAAGGTTTTAAAATCAGCACTCAACAAAGCACACTAATAGTAAACTCCTTGGAGACGTTAACTCACATCTCAGAAGAGAGAGATAATAGGTGCGTGCCTTATCGACCTACAGAAAGCCTTTGATTCAGTGTGGCTAGAGAGGCTAGTATTTAAACTACATAAAAAAGAATGTCCACTGCATCCAATAAAAATAATTGAAATTGTACTATATCATAGAAAATTGACAGTCATAACAAATAGTGAGAAACACAAAAAAATATTTTTAATAATTAAAGGAATACAGCAAGGAACCATTCTGTATAATATTTTTAACACTAATATATTGAATCCATTCAACATTAACAATAACGATACTCAACATGTTGTTGCTTTTGCGGATGATTTAACATGCTACTCCGCTAATAAAAATTTAGAAACACACCCGAACAAGTACATAACACAATAAAGAACTTGCATGATCTCCAATTTAATTTTTTTTCAAAAGCTGAAAATGCCCCGAGTAACTTGCAAGACAGTTTTTGTCAAGGCTTTAAAATACATGCAATAATTTTTTGAAATTCCTTGCCTAATTCAAATAAATGTCACGAGATTATGACGAAGGAACTTCTGAATTATGTGGGTTCATTCGTTATGTAATGATGATCTTTGAAATCGAATCAACTACTATAGAAAGCAAACACTAGCTGTGTCGTCTGCTTGTTTATCTGGATGATTTAATACAAGGTATACGTCATGAGATACGACTATTAGCCCCAAACAGTCATTACAAAAGTAAATGAAGTGGCTACAGTTAACACTAAGACTTCTACCATTTTACGTGTCCAAAAGAAAACCGCAAAAATTAAGCGCTATTCTACAATGTAAAAAAGCATCATGCGGCAATCACTGGAACTAAAACATCTTCCACGCGTCTTATGACGAATAAATAAGGTTGTACGTACAACTGTCATCTAACAAATAATTGGGAAATAAACGAAAAATAAGATAATTCTAATTCTAACTGATACAATCACCGTTTTGTGCCAGGATGTACAAATACTACAGCGAAGAATCAATCAAAGATTTTTAATTGACCTAACTAACCCGTTAACAGAAAAAGTTTGGTGCTATGCTGTAAGTTATCCAGAAAAAAATTGAGAAAATTTTGACAATGTTGTGAGGATCACTTTGATGTATACATGCAAGTATAAGTGTTTTCAAATAATTTTTTGACTTTCTGATTATCTATAGTTACAGTAAAATTTAACCTTTTCTCAAAACTTGGTTGCAAAATGATTTACAATACTTTATGTTTTAGTAAATTTGTACAAACTTAAATTAATCCAATATGCTAAAATACGAAAAAACCTTTGAGTTTTTATGCAACGCATTTTCATGCTTCTATAGCACTCATTGGAATAAGTAAAAATTAACATTATATCTAAATCTACTTCTGGTAGATTTTCGGATGTTCCTTTAATAAAAATTGGATTCATGATAACTTTAGTACTGATACGCCAAGTGTCAACAACTCTCTCAGTAAACAAAAACAGTCTGCTGTCTGCTTCGAATGAAGTGTATTCCAATGAAGAACAATGACGTCCCAAAGCAAAATCTGACATCGTGAATCGCAAGTCAAGTAAACCTTAAAAATTCAGAAGTTCTTACGTCACTGTCACGTGATATCGATTTGAATGAGAGCTTTAATAACGTGCTCGAAAAATATTTAATTTCTTGATTTTAATATGTGACCATATTATTTAAATATTAATAAATTAATGTAACGTTTGAAGAAAGTTAACAATAACAAAAAAATTGGAGAACATTACAAATAAAAGGTAAAATGAAAAAAATTAAATATACCACATCAAAGAATAGTAAAATATCTTGTTGTTAATACTGACGACAGACTAACCTTTACTCGATATGGTAAAGTCCAATCAGAGAAAGCAACTGATATTTTTTGTCTACTCCACAAACTATTGCATTTACCTTACTTAGACAAAAAAACAAACATCACGGCCTATTAATACCTAATAAGGCCAATCATCACATACGCTTGCACCTGCCGGTTTAACATCAGTGCCAGCATGATGGAAAAAATAAGATTATTTAAAAGGAGATGCTCGATAAACTGTAGAAAAGTTTTTAGGATAGCAAACTGAGTATTTACTAAATGGATTGATAACAAAAATGTATATACAAAGAGTATAAGCTGCATGGATATAACAATTATTCATTTTTAATAATATTAATAATTCTAAGAACCACAACTTGGTTTTAAGAAGCATGACCATTTAAATTCATCATATTTGTTTAAATTTGTTTAAATTCGTTTAAAAAACTATTTATTTGAATAGTTATGCTTCTTAATACCAAGTTGTGGTTTTCGATATTATTTATGATGACAGAGAAGCAAGTAAAAGGAGTGCATAGAAAATTATTTACATCATTAGAAAACATACAAGAGACGCGATACGTAACAAACCAAATGGTCTAATAAGATACCTATACTCTACAAATGACTTATATTTAGCAAATACACTGAAAACAGGGCTTATTCTACCATCTGCCTTTTTATATTTAGATAACAACAAATACATAACAAACAAAAAAGGCAAATTCATAGTAAACATCTGTCAAAATACAACAACAACAAAATAATCTATGTTCCCAGCAACATACTAGCGAATAAAATGATATATCCTACTAACATTACAGACAAAAACAAGAAACTGATGAACAAATTAAACTATTCTTAAAAATAAACGTATACTAATTTTTAAAGACAACATGCCTCACCCTTTTTCTTGTCCTTCTTTTTTGTTATCCTTTTATTTGTTTGTTTTAATTCCTTTACGTTACACTGTTATGTAATTTATAAATGACTAATGAGAGTAAAAAATAAAAATAATAAAACAAGCTAGTTTTTCAATTATTTTTCTCTAGCACTGTGCCAGTATAGCCAAATGTAACTGGAAAATAAATTGAAAAAGATGTTATAAAAATAGTATAGAACAGCAAAAACCTCTTGGGTCATTCTGTTATTACTATACTAGATAAATGTAAATGTTTTTTTGGTAGAATGTTTACTATCCTTGTAATTATACAATATTGCCCAGTGAATATTTTTTCAAAAAATGGTACATTACGTCACTAGCGCTTGTTGTAGGTTGGTGCCCAAATCGCGTATAATGTTTTTCTTACCGAGGGCACAAAGTGCAATTTTGCGCCCGTGGGCACACTTTGCGCCCAGCAAATCACTTTGGGCCCTAGGGCAGAAAATTACTTTGGGCCCGGAGAGAGCAAAAAACGTTTCTGCCCGTGGGCCCAAAGTGATTACAAGGGCGCAAAGTGTGACCCGAGGGCGCAAAGCGGCAGTTGCACTTTGAGCCCATGGTAAGAAAAAATTTTGTTCTTACCTCGGGCGTTTTTGAGAGGTTGGTGTGCCCTCGGTAGGAAAAATAGCATTTGCCACATAAGCACTATCGCTCCGTGGCTACCTTACGTCCATCGGGCCCTGCTTCGCAGGTCCCTTGGGCCGCAAAATAGCCCCAGAGACGATGGCACTTATCCAATGAAATAGTAGTTTTCCTACGAGTTTGAAAAGTCTTTGTTTGCGAACCGAGAGGTTTGCGGCCCGAGCCGAAGGCGAGGTTCGTAAAGGAGACTTTTTGAACGAGTATCGGAAAACTGCTTTTTTGCCCGAGGAAGTACCAGCCTCCCAAAACCACCCGAGGGCGGAAAACTACTATTTCTTAATTTTCTTTCTTTGTACATGCACTGTGGTAATTTGGTGTAGTTCGATAGGGTCAGCGAGATAAAATGAAAACTTCATTCCCGTTACACATTTTCTTAAGATTACCAATGTGAAATCGTCAGTTTTAAAAACCTATAATTCCAATTTTACGTATGTTTTCATTTCATACATTAAATGGAAGGATTTTTCTGTTAAGATACAGTAGTGGGGGGTTGGCACGCGGGAAACGTAGGGAGGTGGAGTCCTACAACTATATGTATAACTAATAAAACAGTAGGAATCAAGTATTTACACTTTTTTTATTATTTTCCTAAAAATTTCTACAAGAAAAGTTTTACGTTGCTTTTTTTACACCTTGTACTTCAAGCAATCTTTTTATTTAGTTAGATTCAAAAAGTAATTTTCAAATAAAAAATGTAGTTGATTTGTTAGTATATATCAGTGCCCTCCGGTGAATTTGGAAATTCAAAGTGATCAGTGATCCGTTGGTGTCGACTCAGTCGATAGCACGACAGGTGACGAGTAAGTCAACTAAACTTACGAATTCTCGCGTACCTGCACCTGATGAGGCTGACGCATATTGTCAGCGAAACGTTGCACATTAATAAATCAACGCAAGAAAATTTAAATACACTTTACTTGTATTTATTTATTTTCTCACATTTCGCCCCCAACGGATCACTGATCACTTTGAATTTTCAAAAAACGTAGTTAGAGATGAAAGTTTTGTACTTAATAAAGTAAAAATGTTACTTGATATTTGAAAACTTTTACTTAAGAGATTGATAAAGAATGCGTAAGGATTATATTTATTGTTAAAAACTAATTAAAATTCTATCTATTGATATACTTTCATGAAAATTCATGAATTATATGGTTTTATATGAAATATAATTAGTACTAACATTAAAATTTAGAGCATTAAATCACTCAAATTATAGCTGGAAATCTTTAAGTAATAAACCAAATGCCTCATAACGCTAAAATTTAAACTAATTTTTAACTCAACATCTTACAGTTGCTTTCAAAAAGTATGTTATTTAAAAGTCATAAAAACAAAATTTACTTAATTTACGTGGAATAAAATAGTATTAGTACAGTAATTGTTGATATAATTTTTCTAAACCTGTAAACAACTATTATTGATTGAACACTTTATCTTACGAAAATTCACACCAAAGTTACTCTGACTCTAGAAGTAAGAAGTTAGCCTCTAATAAGTGAATGTATAATAAGTTTTTTCCATGATTTCTTTCATTTCTTCCGAAATATACGACTCATTACTTGCAACACTAAAAAATGCACAAGAAGTATATAATCTACACACAGTTACTGTACATGTGATGAGTTAGAATTACCCCTCTTTCGTGTACTACGCTATAAATTAAAAAAAAATTCTATAATCACTTGATAAAAAAAAATTTCAAACAGAACTTTATGAATAACTAAAACTAATGACCCTGGAAAAAAATTCTTTATATCTTACATACCACAATCGCAGTCAGTAGAATGAAATCGTTTTTCTCATACGTAACTATCAGCCCGAATACACTTACTTACGAATATTACAGATTCTCTGATATCATCAAAATTTTAAGTAGTCTAAAGTTTTTATTATCGCACAAAGAGATTGCCTGACTCAAGATCTCTACATTATTACACAACTAAGATCTTTAAGTATCAAATTGCTTCTCGTAATTTATTTTTGATAACACTGGATATTCTGTCAATACTTCAGATAGCCTACAAACGTAATGATAGAATCTAAGTGGGTATTCTAGAAGGACCTGTTGATTATGCAAGGAAGTCAGTTGAATAAAAGGATTGGATTCTACCTGTACGTAAAATTGAAAAATTCAGAAAAAAAACTGTACTCATACTTAAAAACTAATTTACATCAGAAACTAATTTACGTACAAAAGTCAGGTCTCTGTTAGTGACAGTCGTTAGTTATTTATAATGTGGCCTAGCTTAAGTTTTTTTTGGAAGTAATGAACTGTCTTGTTGGTACAGAGTCTAAAGTTGGTAACGTCAAATCATAATGTAAATAAATATGCTACACGTATAACAAGGTGTTATATTTATACTCATACGAATTAATTTAACAAGCTTTACATTTTTTTTTAATTTTTACGTACTTAAAAATATAAAATAACATTTAATAATATGCTACGGCTTATAAAATTCATTTATTTCCTATTTTCTTACAAATTCTGAATCCAATAAATAAATTTCTCACTTTACCAACAATACCGTTCTTAAGTAAATTTTTCTGCATGCTTATATTTATACAAAGTTTACTCAACATGGAGAAAGTTTTTAGCATAATAATTATCATAAGTTGTTTTCTAAAAAAATTTTTTGAAATGCCTTAGAACCTTAATACAAAATGGTAGTTTTCCTACGAGTTTGAAAAGTCTCTGTTTGCGAACCGAGAGATTTGCGGCCCGAGCCAAAGGCGAGGGACGTAACGAGGTTCGTAAAGGAGACTTTTCGAACGAGTTCCGGAAAACTGCTTTTTCGCCCGAGGAAGTACCAGCCTCTCAAGACCACCCGGGAGTGAAAAAGATTATTTCATGGATCTTGAAATGAAAGGGTATGAATTTACATAACGATACACAATACATCGAACAAAAAACGGCTGCTTTCATGCTCTCATGCGCGACCGCATGCTTCGACGGGCAGACGAGATCTGGTCTGCGTGCTTCGTCAGAGTAGCGAGCAACATGCATCCACAAAACTGTAGGCTTGCTTTCGTCTAGAGATGGTGCCAATAGTTCATCTCTCACACATTAGTATACTCTGGTATAAATGTAAAATATTCTCAATAAAATTTACGTGTGCTTGCTTTACCAATGATTTCCATGATACTTTTATTAAGCCCATTTACGGTATTATTATATTGAAAGATTTGGAACATCAGTATACGCTGGTACTAATGTACAATAAACTTAATACGCCCCCTTACATTTATATCTGGAAAACTTATTTATTTTGCTAACTTCAACATGTTTCTAAATTTTTCAAATTTCAACCTTTCAAGAGATTTAGTGAGAGTATCTGCTACATTATTTTTTGCTTCAATGATTAACGCTATACATACTTTAGATGTAATGTCTAAACTGACGTACAAAAGTTAACGAATTAAATTTTTTTTCCTCTGGTAATCATTTTAAAACAAATACATAATTTAAATTACAGAAAAACAGTTCATAAGCGCTATGAATTGCCAACTATTTTTTACTTCTAAAAGAGTCAGAATAAAACACATTTTTAAGTTTTTTGAAATTTCTCATGTGTATTAAAATAAACAAAAAATATGCTTTCAAGTATGTATGAGATAGATAGTGGAGAAACGGGCTAAAAGTTCAGTAATACTAGGTTCAAGAGCTGGTCACTTTATCGATGTGAAGTATGATAACTAACGTAAACTATTAAAAGGAGAATCATTTGTTACATCTGTTAAGTATATTATCTATGTGTAGACAGTCTGGCTGGCATATCAAATAAGATGTTTTATGTGTACGTATGATATAATTTTTTATATAACATGATTGTTTTTTTATTATATCCAGGAAATAACACATCCCAACGTAATTTTAAGGATACAAAATAAACGTATGAGGGATCACAGTTTCAACCCTCGTTGTGTTACTAAACCAAAAGCTTTCAATACAATAGTACCGTAAATGGGCTTAATAAAAGTATTATGGAAATCATCGGTCAAGAAAATACATGTAAATTCTCTGTTGAGAATATTGTACATTTATACCAGAGTATACTGATGTAAGACAGATGGACCAATGGCGCTATATTTAGACAACTGCAAGCGTACAGATTGTGGACGCCAGGTGCTCTTTGCTCTGACGAAGCATGCAGGATAGATCTTATCTCTCCGTCGAAGTATTTGGTCATGCATGTGAGCAGCCGTTTGTTGTTGGCTGTATTGTGTATTGTTATATAAATTTTACTTTCTCATTATTAAATCTTATTAATTATTATTTAACGTATTTACTTATTTCAAGATCCACGAAATAATCCTCTTATGTTAACATGGTAGCAGTTTGGTGGTTAGATGTGATAAAATTGTAAGCTTAACACTAGAAAATTGTGAAAAAGTTCTTAAGAAAGTGTAATGTTATTCTTCGAGTGTGCCTTTCAAACTTGTAATGTCTGAGTTGATATACAAAAGTTCACGAATTAAATTTCTTTATTTAATATCCTTTTTTACAATTTTTCGCTTGTTCTTACTTTAAATTAATTTCCATTGGTGTATCATATAATTTCGCATTTTCCAGTTTGTACTTATTTGCCAAAGATTCAATATAACTTTTCTGGCTCAGAAAACATTGTTTATTTTACATTATAATCAATATTTTTTCCCAAATAATTTTTTACATCCTTTTTTAATAAACCTATTTTGCAACTTAAACTTTCTTGTCTTTTGGCTTATCGACCAACATCCAAGTCTTAGTTTTATTAAATGAATCAACTTCATTTTTTATGGCATTTTTTAAATTATGAAATTCAAAACTTTCCAGCGCTTCATACAAACTCTTAGAATTATACGCACTACAATAAAGTATAATAATGGTACTATACCCATATTCATCATCTTACTCTTTGGATGTTTACCTTTTCTTTTCGGTCAACTGTTGACATTGTTTTTATACTGGTTTTCAATTTATTTTCTCTCTCGGTAATATTATCACCGTTTTCATTCTCAGTATCTTGAAACTCTTCACTTAAATAAGACTTTGAGAGTACACGTATAACGGGTGCTTTATGTGTGTGTGTGTGTGTGTGTGCATGAGAACGTAGAGGGATGAACTGGTATGGGGAATGCGCGAAGCCTCGGTTCAACGATGAACACGCATTAGCTGCGGTGGCATTTAACGGTAGATCGAGAGAGGGGACTCACTTGAGAGAGCTCAGAGCAAGGGGCTTGGGAGAGTAATCGCAAGGAATCGCTTCTTAAGAGAGGACTTAAGGTCTGAACGGAGAGGTCGGGAAGGCATTTGGAAAAGGGAACGACGCAAGGTATCAATATCAAGGGTCCGTGCGGTGTCAATACACATCCAGTGCTCTTGGGCTGCCACCGGAAATTTCCACACGAAGCGAACGCCGTCACTACACGATGCTGCACGGTTAAAAATAGTAAGTGTTCCCTTCGTAATCTGGTATCGTCTTCTCATCAACATTAGTTGATGAGTTCAGACAAAGGACAGAAACTATCCCTGGTTGCTTAATTGATTCAACCAAGCGCGGGTCCTGAGTCAGCGACCAGTAACAAATGAGGGCTTTTTTTCTTGTGCTAAGTCTCTCAGTGCGTAGTGGTTTTGCTTGGAGGAGGTTGTCCGGTGTTTCCTTGTGTTTTTGCTTCCTGGTGTCGCATTTCTCGGTATTCTTATTCGATTCGTGGTTGGGAGCTGAGTATGTTTTCTTTTTAAAAGGTGAATGGCAAGTGTCGCTCTCACTTCGTAAGATCATTTAGTTGGTAGGTAAAAATCCCCGGATGCTCAGTCAACCAAGAGGTGACCTACTGACCGCTTTCTAGGTCATCCCTAGGGGTCTTTTCTTTTTTTTGTTGGAAATAAATTTTATTTGTGGGGTCTTTGATCGTGTGGACGATGTTTTCGTGTTGCGGGCGCACAATAGTATTACCTGTACGTGTATGAAACATCTGTTTTTTTTAAATTTCTTATTTCGAATTTTTGAATTTTGGTTTATAAAGAAAAAGGTAGAGAAGTGAACCCAAGTGCATTCTAAGTATGCGTATCATTATGTATTGCTCTCTTGAATTGACGATTATATCTTTCTATTTTCTGTTAAAATTATGAAATATCACTCATTCTACTTTAAATAGGGTTCCATTGTTGATTCCTATGTTAAAATAGTTTATAAGCTTCCTAGTAGGGAAAACCATTTTGTCCGACGAAGGTTACGAAGTTGGGTTAGGAATGTATAGGGAGTATTCTGCAAAAATTGTTATGTGTAGAGCATTACTTTCTTAACAATATTTTTCTGTTAATTTTATGTCATTCAATTACTAAACGTAACGTGGTTAAACCCGATTAGTGGGTCTTTTTTATTGATTTTTTGGCATAAAGTTTTATTTCATCTAGTTATAAGCATTTCAAAAATTATACTTTTCCAACTTTTTCTTTAATTATTCAAAAACGTCAGATTTTTTTTGATATTTTGTTCATTTACTCATTTTAATACTAAAAATGTTTTTTTAGGCAGTGGAATCATCAATTCTAGTAATTACAGTTTAGACGTAGTTGTGTTTCATTGCACGACTCACTATCACCGTCGTGCCACTCTTGAAAAAAAGGATCGTTGCAACTTATTTTTATAAAAAATTTCATTTCCATTTTCCAAGTTCATCATCGTTTATCATACCAATACAAGACTTATCTTTTTTAATGACATCAACATATCGTGCATCAATAACTCTATGAATTGTTAAAATTCTATATCCTACATTTTCATAACCTACACAAACTTCCCAATCTCCTTTTCCATCCCGTATAGACCTTCATCTCTGTTCTGACACACGTACAAATACTCTGCTTCCATACATTTTCAAATGCCTTACATCAAATTTAATAATAAAGAAAATTTGAAAGGGTGTTTTTAATTCAGCAGTATTTGAAATTTTCCAGGTTTCTTTAATGGGCTGTTGCACACATGACTTCCAGATAAAACTTTCTATCTATTCTAGCTTTACTTAATAAGCACCCAGCAATTTCCCTTATACTTCGATTACATCTCTCAGCAGCGTAAATTAAATTCATGTTTATATGGTGGACACGTATCTAAATTTATTTCTTTTTCTTTTATTAAATCAAAGATTCTTTCATTTATACACTTTTTTTATCGTCCCATTTTAATTCTTTTATAGTCTTTCCTGTTAAATTTTTAACCTTAGTGATATACAAAACAAAACAATTTAAACTCTATTTTTTAATTAAATCGGATATACTCTAGCAATTTCACTATAATAACACAGGCACACAAAGAAAAAGTTATCTGAGTTTGAGACAAGACCAATATACTTATAGATTTTTGGGTGCGCTGAGTCTAAATCCGAGGTCAGATTTAGTCCACCATCCTCAAGTTTTCCTTTAGCTAGGGATAAACCCTAGGTAATTGCGAAATCCACATTTACTCTCATGATCTCGGAGAACCAGGTACTCAGACATTGCCTAACTCAGGGGATTACACTGAGTTCATGTAAAATGAGATATTCTCATCGTAAATAATACTAGGAACATAACCTTAAAACGAAAAAACCCCTAGGATGTCCAAGAATTCATTAATTTTCCAATTGTGGACTCAACCCTAGTCTTCAAATTTTCGAGTGCGCTGAATCGGAATTGGAGGTCAGGTTTAGTCTATCTCCCTTAGATTTACCACTAATAAAGAAGAACCTTGCCAATAGCATGAATAAGTTATTCCCGTGGCTCTGAGGTTGCCTCATCTCTAAACCAGATCCCAGACAATGAGAAGATTCTAGATTCTATTGCAGTGGTCTCATATTATATGAGGCTGTGTAGTACCGTCATTCGAATGGAATAAGAATACTTCTCGTCAAAGAAAATGAAAATCTAAAAATTCTTGCTACCATTGCATTTTGTGGGGACAATGATAACTGCTCCAATGGAGATGTGTAGGATGATTCGCTCCCCAGAATATTATGGTAACAAAGCCAGCGAAGGCACGCTGCCCTGCAGGGGGATGTTTGGGTGCAAGGATGATGCCGTAGTATGTCCAACGACAAGTTGACATTATCCTCGTTAAAGTCTGAAAGCCCTTATACTTAGCCCTAGAGAGGTATGAGGGTTATCACCTTCAGGACGGTGGACTTACCTGTGATAGGGTCAGAATCCCAAACGTGCGGGGCTCTTTATAAATTTATAGCTACTTCAACTCACAAAAACCAACCTCTAAAACCTACAAATCAACCACTCCACAACTGCCCTAGTCACTCTAATGTCTTCCACTATGTCTGTGAAAAATTAAATGTCCATAAAAATCGGGTTTCCATCTCTGAAGAGATAAGAAAAATCTATAAATATTGTTTTAGAAGAAATATAAGAGACTTCATTCATTGTTGGGTTCCATCGTCGGTATGTAAGGCTTGTAATAACATATTCACACGCTGTAAGGCTACAAAAAAGCAAAGAGCAGAGGTTCAACTCTAAATCAAACAACCGACTCGTTGGAGAAAGCCCCAAGATAAAAGGCAATGTTATTTTTGTAATAAGTATCTGGGTTCAACGTAAGAAATAAAAGTAAAATAGTACACGCAGATGTTTCATCAGTTACGAGAGCGATTAAATCCGATCCAAGTAATATGAAACAGAATGAAAATTCATCCTCCCCAGTGAGTCAATCGAAAACTGATGACAAGGGTGATGATTTGAGTTAACAGGATGACAGACGTAACGAATCAGATAGATCTGACGACAAAGATGAACCCGAAGACGAAGAGAAATCTGATGACGATAATGGAGACTTTAAACCATACAATAATAAAAAGAAGCCTATTATATTGTATACTCAAAAAGAATTGAATGACTTGATAATAAGTATAGGATTCTCTAAAGACGTGGCAGAATATTTAGCTTTAGATCTGAAGAGGAGGAGTATGCTGGTACATGGTGTTAAATCAACTATCTACAGAGATATAGAACAGGGTTTCCATGAATACTTTGTTGAAGAACAGACTGAAAAAGGTAAGCTAGTTTACTGTAACGACGTTAAAGGACTCATTATTACACTGAAGCCTGGTATATACAAGTCCGAGGGTTGGAGGCTCTTTGTCGACTCGTCAACCCAGAGCTTAAAAGCACTGTTGTTCAATAATAAAAATGTATTTGCACTGGTGCCGATCGCTCACTCAACCCAGTTGAAAGAGGAATACATGAATTTGAAATTACTTTTGAAAAAAATTCATTATTCGGAGCACAACTGGCTTGTACGTGGTGATCTCAAAATCTTATCAATGATTTTGGGACAATAATCGGGATTCACCAAGACACCCTGCTAGCTCTGTTTATGGGATAGTAGGGATCGCAAAAACCACTTTAAAAAATCAAACTGGGACCCAAGACTGACATTTCCAACAAGAAAATACAACATCATCGCTAAGCCACTCGTAGAACCTTCAAAAATTTCGATTGCCCCACTTCACATATAGCTTGGACTGATAAAACAATTTGTCAAGGCACTTGATAAAAAATGGAAATTGCTTGCAATATTTGTGTCAAAAATTCTCTCAAATTAGAGATGTCAAGTTGAAAGAAGAGATTTTTGATGGACCTAAAATATTTTCTAACCTCAATTTATTATACAAAAAAAAGTTATCTGAATTTGAGTTAAGACTCATTTACTTACAAGTTTTTGGGTGCGCTGAATTTAAATCTGAGGTCACGTTTAGTCCATTACTCTAAGGTTTTCGCTTAGCTAGGGATGAACCCTTGGTAATTGCATAATCCACATTTATTCTCATGATCTCGGAGAACTAGGTACTCAGACGTTGTCTAACTCAGGGGCTTACACTGAGTTTATGTAATACTTATTATAAGTAACACTAGGAACATAACCTCAAAACAAGAAAAATCCTTTATGACAGTGGATTCTCCCAACATCATTCCAATTATTTTGTAATATTCCAAAATATTCCAATAAATTCTAACTATCTTGCATCTTTCTCTCTTCATCTCCTCCACTGTTCAATATCCAAAATGTTGACTTTCTTAATAATATGGACCTGATATCAAAAATTTGAATGAATAAAAATTGTAACTATCTGTTCTCAGAAAACAAATTACGGTATAGTTTTTCGATGATAAATTGTTCTTGTCTTCAAACGACCTGTGGAGGGGGTTCCATCTCTTTTTTTTTCTTCCTTGATTCTCTCTCAGCAAGGTCCAGCAGTAGTCAGCTAACATATTAATATCTTAACGGCCTCGAAATTTCCTCTCCATCTCTTTTATATTCTGATGGAACCTCTCCCCTTGCTTCTCGCTAAAATCTCAACAATTCTCTGCAAATTCATCAAAATGAGAATCGAGAAAAAAAAAAGTTTGTAATTCATATTACACCCCAACTTATTGTAGTTTGTAACAAGTTTTGCAACTATTTTTTTGTCATCATGTCTCCTATTATTACCTAGAAAATTTTCGACAACTTGTTGGAAACTTTGCCAAGCAGATTTTTGAGGACCTGTCATTGTTGTAACGAATTGAGGATCCCTCAACACTTTCCGTATTTGAGGTCCATCAAAAATCTCTTCTTCCAACTTGACATCTCTAATTTGAGAGAATTTTTGACACAAATATTGCAAGCAATTTCCATTTTTTATCAAGTGCCTTGACAAATTGTTTTATCAGTCCAAGCTATATGTGAAGTGGGGCAATCGAAATTTTTGAAGGTTCTACGAGTGGCTTAGCGATGATGTTGTATTTTCTTGTTGGAAATGTCAGTCTTGGGTCCCAGTTTGATTTTTTAAAGTGGTTTTTGCGATCCCTACTATCCCATAAACAGAGCTAGCAGGGTGTCTTGGTGAATCCCGATTATTGTCCCAAAATCATTGATAAGATTTTGAGATCACCACGTACAAGCCAGTTGTGCTCCGAATAATGAATTTTTTTCAAAAGTAATTTCAAATTCATGTATTCCTCTTTCAACTGGGTTGAGTGAGCGATCGGCACCAGTGCAAATACATTTTTATTATTGAACAACAGTGCTTTTAAGCTCTGGGTTGACGAGTCGACAAAGAGCCTCCAACCCTCGGACTTGTATATACCAGACTTCAGTGTAATAATGAGTCCTTTAACGTCGTTACAGTAAACTAGCTTACCTTTTTCAGTCTGTTCTTCAACAAAGTATTCATGGAAACCCTGTTCTATATCTCTGTAGATAGTTGATTTAACACCATGTACCAGCATACTCCTCCTCTTCAGATCTAAAGCTAAATATTCTGCCACGTCTTTAGAGAATCCTATACTTATTATCAAGTCATTCAATTCTTTTTGAGTATACAATATAATAGGCTTCTTTTTATTATTGTATGGTTTAAAGTCTCCATTATCGTCATCAGATTTCTCTTCGTCTTCGGGTTCATCTTTGTCGTCAGATCTATCTGATTCGTTACGTCTGTCATCCTGTTAACTCAAATCATCACCCTTGTCATCAGTTTTCGATTGACTCACTGGGGAGGATGAATTTTCATTCTGTTTCATATTACTTGGATCGGATTTAATCGCTCTCGTAACTGATGAAACATCTGCGTGTACTATTTTACTTTTATTTCTTACGTTGAACCCAGATACTTATTACAAAAATAACATTGCCTTTTATCTTGGGGCTTTCTCCAACGAGTCGGTTGTTTGATTTAGAGTTGAACCTCTGCTCTTTGCTTTTTTGTAGCCTTACAGCGTGTGAATATGTTATTACAAGCCTTACATACCGACGATGGAACCCAACAATGAATGAAGTCTCTTATATTTCTTCTAAAACAATATTTATAGATTTTTCTTATCTCTTCAGAGATGGAAACCCGATTTTTATGGACATTTAATTTTTCACAGACATAGTGGAAGACATTAGAGTGACTAGGGCAGTTGTGGAGTGGTTGATTTGTAGGTTTTAGAGGTTGGTTTTTGTGAGTTGAAGTAGCTATAAATTTATAAAGAGCCCCGCACGTTTGGGATTCTGACCCTATCACAGGTAAGTCCACCGTCCTGAAGGTGATAACCCTCATATCTCTCTAGGGCTAAGTATAAGGGCTTTCAGACTTTAACGAGGATAATGTCAACTTGTCGTTGGACATACTACGGCATCATCCTTGCACCCAAACATCCCCCTGCAGGGCAGCGTGCCTTCGCTGGCTTTGTTACCATAATATTCTGGGGAGCGAATCATCCTACACATCTCCATTGGAGCAGTTATCATTGTCCCCACAAAATGCAATGGTAGCAAGAATTTTTAGATTTTCATTTTCTTTGACGAGAAGTATTCTTATTCCATTCGAATGACGGTACTACACAGCCTCATATAATATGAGACCACTGCAATAGAATCTAGAATCTTCTCATTGTCTGGGATCTGGTTTAGAGATGAGGCAACCTCAGAGCCACGGGAATAACTTATTCATGCTATTGGCAAGGTTCTTCTTTATTAGTGGTAAATCTAAGGGAGATAGACTAAACCTGACCTCCAATTCCGATTCAGCGCACTCGAAAATTTGAAGACTAGGGTTGAGTCCACAATTGGAAAATTAATGAATTCTTGGACATCCTAGGGGTTTTTTCGTTTTAAGGTTATGTTCCTAGTATTATTTACGATGAGAATATCTCATTTTACATGAACTCAGTGTAATCCCCTGAGTTAGGCAATGTCTGAGTACCTGGTTCTCCGAGATCATGAGAGTAAATGTGGATTTCGCAATTACCTAGGGTTTATCCCTAGCTAAAGGAAAACTTGAGGATGGTGGACTAAATCTGACCTCGGATTTAGACTCAGCGCACCCAAAAATCTATAAGTATATTGGTCTTGTCTCAAACTCAGATAACTTTTTCTTTGTGTGCCTGTGTTATTATAGTGAAATTGCTAGAGTATATCCGATTTAATTAAAAAATAGAGTTTAAATTGTTTTGTTTTGTATATCACTAAGGTTAAAAATTTAACAGGAAAGACTATAAAAGAATTAAAATGGGACGATAAAAAAAGTGTATAAATGAAAGAATCTTTGATTTAATAAAAGAAAAAGAAATAAATTTAGATACGTGTCCACCATATAAACATGAATTTAATTTACGCTGCTGAGAGATGTAATCGAAGTATAAGGGAAATTGCTGGGTGCTTATTAAGTAAAGCTAGAATAGATAGAAAGTTTTATCTGGAAGTCATGTGTGCAACAGCCCATTAAAGAAACCTGGAAAATTTCAAATACTGCTGAATTAAAAACACCCTTTCAAATTTTCTTTATTATTAAATTTGATGTAAGGCATTTGAAAATGTATGGAAGCAGAGTATTTGTACGTGTGTCAGAACAGAGATGAAGGTCTATACGGGATGGAAAAGGAGATTGGGAAGTTTGTGTAGGTTATGAAAATGTAGGATATAGAATTTTAACAATTCATAGAGTTATTGATGCACGATATGTTGATGTCATTAAAAAAGATAAGTCTTGTATTGGTATGATAAACGATGATGAACTTGGAAAATGGAAATGAAATTTTTTATAAAAATAAGTTGCAACGATCCTTTTTTTCAAGAGTGGCACGACGGTGATAGTGAGTCGTGCAATGAAACACAACTACGTCTAAACTGTAATTACTAGAATTGATGATTCCACTGCCTAAAAAAACATTTTTAGTATTAAAATGAGTAAATGAACAAAATATCAAAAAAAATCTGACGTTTTTGAATAATTAAAGAAAAAGTTGGAAAAGTATAATTTTTGAAATGCTTATAACTAGATGAAATAAAACTTTATGCCAAAAAATCAATAAAAAAGACCCACTAATCGGGTTTAACCACGTTACGTTTAGTAATTGAATGACATAAAATTAACAGAAAAATATTGTTAAGAAAGTAATGCTCTACACATAACAATTTTTGCAGAATACTCCCTATACATTCCTAACCCAACTTCGTAACCTTCGTCGGACAAAATGGTTTTCCCTACTAGGAAGCTTATAAACTATTTTAACATAGGAATCAACAATGGAACCCTATTTAAAGTAGAATGAGTGATATTTCATAATTTTAACAGAAAATAGAAAGATATAATCGTCAATTCAAGAGAGCAATACATAATGATACGCATACTTAGAATGCACTTGGGTTCACTTCTCTACCTTTTTCTTTATAAACCAAAATTCAAAAATTCGAAATAAGAAATTTAAAAAAAACAGATGTTTCATACACGTACAGGTAATACTATTGTGCGCCCGCAACACGAAAACATCGTCCACACGATCAAAGACCCCACAAATAAAATTTATTTCCAACAAAAAAAAGAAAAGACCCCTAGGGATGACCTAGAAAGCGGTCAGTAGGTCACCTCTTGGTTGACTGAGCATCCGGGGATTTTTACCTACCAACTAAATGATCTTACGAAGTGAGAGCGACACTTGCCATTCACCTTTTAAAAAGAAAACATACTCAGCTCCCAACCACGAATCGAATAAGAATACCGAGAAATGCGACACCAGGAAGCAAAAACACAAGGAAACACCGGACAACCTCCTCCAAGCAAAACCACTACGCACTGAGAGACTTAGCACAAGAAAAAAAGCCCTCATTTGTTACTGGTCGCTGACTCAGGACCCGCGCTTGGTTGAATCAATTAAGCAACCAGGGATAGTTTCTGTCCTTTGTCTGAACTCATCAACTAATGTTGATGAGAAGACGATACCAGATTACGAAGGGAACACTTACTATTTTTAACCGTGCAGCATCGTGTAGTGACGGCGTTCGCTTCGTGTGGAAATTTCCGGTGGCAGCCCAAGAGCACTGGATGTGTATTGACACCGCACGGACCCTTGATATTGATACCTTGCGTCGTTCCCTTTTCCAAATGCCTTCCCGACCTCTCCGTTCAGACCTTAAGTCCTCTCTTAAGAAGCGATTCCTTGCGATTACTCTCCCAAGCCCCTTGCTCTGAGCTCTCTCAAGTGAGTCCCCTCTCTCGATCTACCGTTAAATGCCACCGCAGCTAATGCGTGTTCATCGTTGAACCGAGGCTTCGCGCATTCCCCATACCAGTTCATCCCTCTACGTTCTCATGCACACACACACACACACACACATAAAGCACCCGTTATACGTGTACTCTCAAAGTCTTATTTAAGTGAAGAGTTTCAAGATACTGAGAATGAAAACGGTGATAATATTACCGAGAGAGAAAATAAATTGAAAACCAGTATAAAAACAATGTCAACAGTTGACCGAAAAGAAAAGGTAAACATCCAAAGAGTAAGATGATGAATATGGGTATAGTACCATTATTATACTTTATTGTAGTGCGTATAATTCTAAGAGTTTGTATGAAGCGCTGGAAAGTTTTGAATTTCATAATTTAAAAAATGCCATAAAAAATGAAGTTGATTCATTTAATAAAACTAAGACTTGGATGTTGGTCGATAAGCCAAAAGACAAGAAAGTTTAAGTTGCAAAATAGGTTTATTAAAAAAGGATGTAAAAAATTATTTGGGAAAAAATATTGATTATAATGTAAAATAAACAATGTTTTCTGAGCCAGAAAAGTTATATTGAATCTTTGGCAAATAAGTACAAACTGGAAAATGCGAAATTATATGATACACCAATGGAAATTAATTTAAAGTAAGAACAAGCGAAAAATTGTAAAAAAGGATATTAAATAAAGAAATTTAATTCGTGAACTTTTGTATATCAACTCAGACATTACAAGTTTGAAAGGCACACTCGAAGAATAACATTACACTTTCTTAAGAACTTTTTCACAATTTTCTAGTGTTAAGCTTACAATTTTATCACATCTAACCACCAAACTGCTACCATGTTAACATAAGAGGATTATTTCGTGGATCTTGAAATAAGTAAATACGTTAAATAATAATTAATAAGATTTAATAATGAGAAAGTAAAATTTATATAACAATACACAATACAGCCAACAACAAACGGCTGCTCACATGCATGACCAAATACTTCGACGGAGAGATAAGATCTATCCTGCATGCTTCGTCAGAGCAAAGAGCACCTGGCGTCCACAATCTGTACGCTTGCAGTTGTCTAAATATAGCGCCATTGGTCCATCTGTCTTACATCAGTATACTCTGGTATAAATGTACAATATTCTCAACAGAGAATTTACATGTATTTTCTTGACCGATGATTTCCATAATACTTTTATTAAGCCCATTTACGGTACTATTGTATTGAAAGCTTTTGGTTTAGTAACACAACGAGGGTTGAAACTGTGATCCCTCATACGTTTATTTTGTATCCTTAAAATTACGTTGGGATGTGTTATTTCCTGGATATAATAAAAAAACAATCATGTTATATAAAAAATTATATCATACGTACACATAAAACATCTTATTTGATATGCCAGCCAGACTGTCTACACATAGATAATATACTTAACAGATGTAACAAATGATTCTCCTTTTAATAGTTTACGTTAGTTATCATACTTCACATCGATAAAGTGACCAGCTCTTGAACCTAGTATTACTGAACTTTTAGCCCGTTTCTCCACTATCTATCTCATACATACTTGAAAGCATATTTTTTGTTTATTTTAATACACATGAGAAATTTCAAAAAACTTAAAAATGTGTTTTATTCTGACTCTTTTAGAAGTAAAAAATAGTTGGCAATTCATAGCGCTTATGAACTGTTTTTCTGTAATTTAAATTATGTATTTGTTTTAAAATGATTACCAGAGGAAAAAAAAGTTGTTAAAAATGACGCTACCATTTTTTTTAATTTTATTTTATTTTTTTATTTAACTAACTTTAATAATTTAGTTTAATGAATGAATTTTGTAATACGAAGTACAAAAAAATTAAGTTTGTGAGCAAAAAAAATATGACAATTTAAAGGTTATAAGCACCTTGCCAAGATTACCTCTTTTCAAAGATTTTATGGGTTTAAAATATTACCATAACTTGTGATACATATGAAATGGTGTCTAAGGAAGGTAGCTTATGCTCTTCTTACTTTAAAATAAAAAAAATACCAGATGAGTTGTTTTTGTTTATTAAAAAAGTGAAATTGTTAAAGCTGTTTTTATTAGCTTTCAACAAAAAATATCATTTTGGTAGGGGAGACCGGGGCGGAATGGGTGAAGAATTTTTAAAACGACTAAAACCTTAGCATTTATGAAAATTTTCCGTATCTTAAAGTTGGATAACATTTAACGAAGTCTCAAAAATTTTGTGTATAGTTGTTCAAATCGTAAAAACATATAATTTATTTAAAAATCCATTGGAAGCGTGACTTATCCAGTATACCCATACCGCCCCATGACTGGGGTAGTACGGGTGCAGCACTGAGGCGGAATGGGCTCATACATTTCAAATGGGAGCTAGTTTTTTCTTGCAGAAGTGATTTGTAGCGCACAGTATGAATTAAATACATAAAAAAATTTCATCTATGTTATTAGGAGTCATAATCTTATATATTTTTAACTTTTTATTTAGCAATATATTACTTATACATTTTAAAGTCTAAATTGCACGTGAGCCTTTAGTCTTAAAACACATTCATAATACAACTTTAAATAATAAATAATTGACCTACAAAGAGAGTAAAAATACAATCACAGTGGTTTTACAAATCAGTTGAAAAGTAAGTAAAGAAACGTAGGCATCTTTTTTTTGTACTTAAGCAATCAAGGCAAACAATAATACTGACCGTCCCTGTTGAAAACTGACTGTAACTGTAACGTCTGAATCATAGGATTTGCTTGACGTGGAACAATTTCATCAAACTGTATTTAGTAATATCTTGTCCAATTTTTCGTTTTTTTGGTCCAGGTTTCAAATTGCAACTACCAGCTTTTCGTTTATTTTTACTTACGCTGAGTTGGTTTTCATATTCTACAGATGTTACGATAGCAGTTTTACCTCTGGTAGATGTTTTTCGAGATGCCTTCGATAGTCCACGACTGTCTGTTAGTAACCTTTTTGTAGTTACGTATCATTTCAATTTATTACTACCTACTTATCCTAAAAAATATCTAATAGGTACGTATACAACACTCAACAATTTTGTTTGTTATTATTTCAACGCACCTGCACGTAGGCAACCACTACTGCACTGACTTGCTCATCTCGCCTCATGAAAATCCACCCATTCCACCCTTGTGGTCATTTTTATTTTAAATCATAATAATTACTTTATTTCTTAAGGTTTAATCAAAAATAGCTTACTATTCCAAAGTAGAATAGTTACACGTTCGGTAAGAATAATTTTCAGCTTTAAAAATACTATTATTAATAATTTTTTTGTTGATTGAAAATCCTTAAAATTATACCTTTTACGACCTTAACTTTTCTTTCTACCATATCTTAGTAAATAATTACTTTAGATCAAAGCTTTTTATTAACAAAAACTGCGACTGTTTTTAAGATACAATAATATAAAAATAAGCGCCATTCAAGTCATTATTACCGCAATATTGTAAAAACCCATATTCCCCAGATACCCATTCCGCCCCGGTCTCCCCTACTTGGATTATTACTAGTTAATCTTCCAGTAAGAACGTAATTGTATTGAGGTCTTGGACAATTTCACTGAAATGGACACTCCCTTTGTAGTACAATTAGTGTAATAGAATTAATTTCAGCCCATTAATTTTTTTAGAAATTTCTATTAGCAAATAAAAAATTTATTTGGGGAGACTGATATATTTGAAATTAATAGTAATAAAATTTTATCTCTTTAAATGTCACGTAATGTCTAAAAAAATGGCAAAAGTGGCCAAAACAGGTTTTTCGCCCCTAAAACAAAAGCATTAATAGAAAAAAAAGCTCATAAAAAAGTATACTCAATAAAAAAATCTGACAAAACTAACCACGCCAGTTTCAAATGATTCAAGTAATTTTTTTTGCAAACCGCACAACATTACTATTTTGCTGTTTTTTAAAAATTTAGACCTCCAGTTCCTTCTTAAATGTGTTTTACAAATTTCGTTTTTAACTAATTTTTTTTTCTTAATTTTTGAAATAGAAGGAAATAAAATTTTAATTTCTAATATTAAAGGTATTATTTATCAGAAAAGACACAGATGGGTCTGAAAGTACTCATTTAAAGGTATTACCATTCATATGTGCCAAATAATATCTATTTGTATGTACCAGTTTTTATTGTGTCGCTAGTAGAGTTACATTTAATATTGAATGTACCCACAAGCATTAAAATTATTTTCTATTGTATTTATTTAAATCGAGCTTGAGGTAGAAAATCTATGAATAGGGACTTATCTGGATTTATGATGCAAGTAAGTGCATAGCCTTTCGGTAGCGCAATTCGTAGAAAAACTGTCTAGTAAATTGGAGATTGTGTGTCCAGTCCATACCCAGAAAAGATATTTTTCTTATCTAGAAATAAAAAAGAATCAAATTCTCATTTACAATTTTTAGAGTGTTTGCAATTGGAAGAGATAAGAATGGGTCTTAGAGTACTTATTTGATGTACCTTTATTTATGTGCCAAAGGATATGACAATATAAATATATTGATATTGCTTGCATACCTAGTAATATTACATTTAATATCTTATTTTACAAAAAGGTTTTTAATCCAACAGTTTTTCTTGGAAAAAAATGTATTCACGTTGATAATCACAGATACTTTTTTAATTTACTAGTTCTGAAATTCGACTGAAAATAATTTTAAATGTTGTGATATTTTATAAACATGTCTTGTGTATTATTTAAGATACGTAATAAAAATATGAGTTTTTGTTGGTACATGAATAATAAATTTTAAGTCGGTGTACGTGTATGTGTTCCTGATGAAAAATTCACATCATTCACAGTATCAGTAAGATAGTTTTTTTACTTTTATTATGTAAAAAGCGGTTGGGAATGAAAAATAGTGGTAAAATTTGCAGTGTGCAATGCAGAACTAGGAGATGACTAACGAGTAAATTTCCTACAAATCAGTTGCTTAAGCCAAAATATCTCAACGCCTTGAAATTGACAACGCCGATCAATTTAAAAATAATATGTGAGTGTAGCACTCACTTTTGTCCCTAATATTTCTTACACGTTAATAAACAAAAGAGTCATCCAAAGCTGTGCAGTCACTGTCCCTTAAGTGTTTCACGAGGATATCCATACTGCTTCCGTCATTTAACTCAGGGATCTAGAGTACTCTGTGAAAGATTTGAGGCATGCAGGTCCATCCTGTCTGGACAATGTATTAACAAAAAAAATTAACAGAATGTACCTTCAGCGTTACATGATTTTAACTCTAAACCGGATTCCATGAAATCAGAAAGAATACTACTCACAAAAACGTTCCGATATTACTAGTACAAGAGAAAACGGTTTCACCAATAGTAATGTGGACTCATTTTATCCGGATAAGAACTAAAAAAGGTTGGAGTAATGCTTCATTAACATGGGAATATATAACTGATTGACACATTTTGTAGAGTAGATGTAACATGGATAAAGCTTGGAAAAAACTTATAAATGAGGCTGCTAACCCTGTGGATAAAAATCGATAAAAACAAGTATAAATTGTCTACTCTTTCTTTGATTTCAAAACTCAGAATTAGGAAAGTATATTTTAATAGGTATGTTAGAAAATGATTATAATGCTTGTTGATAAGTCAAAAATCGAATATGACTCTAAGAGGTACACGAGCAATATTGATACATTTATTGTTGTATCAATTTTTTAAAGAAATAAATAAGAACTAGCAGCCCTCCGTCTGGGCTTCGCCCGAGACTTGCTGAAAGAAACACATTATTTCACAGAGTTTTAATTTGCAGTATGGTTCCATTACACAGGTTCGGGGGTTGAAGATTACGTAGTAGCATAATCGGAGCTCCAACTTTCAAACCCAACTTATGGGGTGGAAATCCTGATGGAGTTAGGGAGTTTAAAAACTCTTGAGCATAATTAACAACATCTTCAGATGCGATGACTGAATCAATAGAGAGGTACTCTCGAGAATCAGCTACAAACTTTTAAAGAATAATGTTGTTAATTTCCTCTGCTGTAGAATTTCTCGATGAAATTATCGCTCTCTCACATAAGCATTGGTATGATTTGTTTGATAAATTTTCAATGTCTGGGTGAACTTCAGAAATAAGATCATCGACAGTTGTGACCAGTTTTCCAATGGATTGATCTAAGATGATAAAACCGCTTTCATTTTCCATCGTGCCATCGCCAATTTTTAATAGCTGTGTTGGAAATTCTGTGTTTCTTCCGCAGAGATGTGCTCTCATATTAGTACGTAAATGAAGAGACTCTACATAATGCTAGAGAAATGATGATTTTAAGCAAGCATGAATAATATCAGCTCTAGTTCTTCTCGGAATTACTAGTAACGTCTGCCTAAAATCACCAGCAGAAACAAATGTAATGCCATCCATTAAATTCTGGTTTGATCTTAAATCTTGCAATGTTCTATTAATTGCTTCAATGTGAGCTCTGTGACTCATTGTGCACTCATCCTAAACAATAAAGGTTGTATCTTGAAGAATTTTTGCAAGTGGACCATTTTTGCGTATCGGGCAAGTGTAATCTTCTCCGGAAAAAACACATAATGGAAGTTTAAAAGTGAAGTGAGCTGTTCGACCTCCACTCAAGAGAGTGGCAGCAATGCCAGAAGATGCAACTGCAAGGGACAGTTTTCCTGACGATCTTGCTTGGGCCAACATAAGATTAATTAGGAATGTTTTTCCAGTGCCTCCAGGAGCATCCAGGAAAAAGACTTTTTCACTACTATTTAAGACACTATCAATTATACGATCAAAAGCTTGTCATTGGTCTGGAACCAACTTAGGAAGATTTTGCTTAACGTAGTTATATAAATAGTTATGATCATAACCATGTCTGATGGAATGTTCCAAAGGATCATCAGTACAGAGTTCATCTCGAACCGGTGAGTTTAGCCCATATGCAGTCAAATTTTTTCTGAAAGAGAGATAATCTTGTCTTCTACTTCAACTAAACCTCTGTTGAACACTTCTTCAGGAAATTCAACTTCAAAATCGTTGAGTTGAATTCGTCGAAAGTGAAGAATATCTTCGCATAATTGTTGTTTAAACATATCCCACAAAATTTGAGGTTGCGATGGCTCACAAAAAACTATAATAATAGCAAATAAGTCACGTAATTTAGATGGATTCTCAGACAAAGCAGCATCTGCAAGTGTGTTTTTCCATTGATCATCATTTTCCAATAAACCAAGTGCGTAACAGGCAGCTTTGAAAGTTGCGTAAGTAACACCATCAACGGTTTTCAAGTACTCAAATGAAGTTGGGCCTCGAACATATTGAAGTCACATTCGAAGATGGAAGCATTCCGACTGGGTGGGATGAATCGTATAAACTCTACCTATAGCTGAATTTTTTTTTACTCCTGGCCAGCCTGGAACATCTTTACTCTGTTTTCTTTTTACAAACTTATTACTGTCCCATCAGTAATAGGCGGCAACTTCGGAATACAAAAGAGTTTTAGCAAAATCATCCATTACGCAAAGTTCAAAAAACGCCATCAACGTTGTTTTTCTTGGATTTTCGAGAATCTGTTGAATGTTTTGCTGATTTATGTAAACTCTTTGATAATTTTCAAGGTGAACATCTAAATGTAAGACTGGAGGATACCGTGCGTGAATCTTAAAGTCAAAAAAACGCAAAATCCCTCAGAGGAACAAATATAGCGTCCATTGGCATAGTTTGCAATGTCGTCAATGTTTCCAACTGAAAAAGTGGCACGGTCCGATCCTTTGTTGATATATTTGCAAATATATTTAATTGCTTGCACTGAATGACAAAATTCGACGTTAATATGTGCATTGAAACATCGTGATAAGACGGGTGAGTACGGTACAACCCAACAGTTATCAATCTGTACTTCTTTGCCACGAATTGTAAGTACAGAACTATGACCTCCATCTGCAGGGGCTCTTTTACAATAGGTTGGGTAGCCATCATCTGCAGTAAGGGTTTCTTTAACAAAATTTCGAGAAAACTTTTTTGTACATTTTCCATTATCCATACATGGTGAAGCCATGTTGAATTCGCCGCAAGGTCCATGAATCATACTTTTTGAAATGATACTGAATAGCAAGGGACCTTGTTGAGGATCTGGTAATTCAGCTGAAATGATCTTGTCTATTTCATCCGGCTAAATTTTTGTTTTAAGCCATAAAAGTATGTGCACATGAGGTAGCCCTCGCTTTTGCGATTCGACACTATAGATCCAAGCATCAACTTCCCCGTATATTGCTTTCTTAGTGAGGACATCTATAAGTTTCCTTAATTTCAAGTGAAAAACCCTTGAAACAATGTCATGCCTGTCTGAAGGTTTTTGATTTTTGTGTAATTCATTTTCTATTCCGACCACTCAGGGTTACACGTGAAAGTGATAAGTAAACATGGACGCCCAAACTCACGTACGTAAGCCATGGCATCTTGAGTTTTTTCATGCATATATCGCGGTGAGCCAGTGAATGAGGATGGTAAAATTACAGGCTGTCCGATACTGGAGGGTTCAATGTTACGATCATTATTTATTGCATCTCGTAGATGAATGTAACTTTCAGCACGCAGTTGTTTTTGATGTGTTCGCAAGTAAAGTAAACGCTCTGTAATCATTTTTGCCATCATATCAACAACAAATTGATTGAGTAGGTTCTTATAATAAAGTAGGTAATTTATATGATTATTTTTTAACATCAACCTATAAGAGTAGAACTGCATGCAAGAAACAGTTTTGTTTGAAACACCGTGAAGTTGTACATCAATAGAACATCCATTTTCTTCAAAAACAAACATAAGAGGATATTGTAAGGAGTCGTAGAATCGGTGAAGCTCAGAAACTCGCTACAACCGCCCATGTCGACCATGTAAAATAATGTCTCTAGGACCTTTTTCCTCGTTAACTATTAGTGCAGCAACTTCATTCACTCTAGGCGCATTGTATCGTCCTAGATGCTCCCTAACATGAGTTCGATCAGCATAAATAATCAGTTTTAAATTTTCAAGTTCATCTACTGCTTGAGAATCATAATTGGATTTCAAAGTTCTTATAAGAGGATTGCAATCATGTATCACCTTTTGAAATGATTCAATCAAAGTTTTTTTAGGGCATTATCTGACCGAATAGAAATTTGTTCAGCTTCAGACATGAAATAGATTTGTAAGCACTGCGGACTCTTGTTCTGTTCAGGCAGTAAGCTACCTATCAAGTGGTATACTTGACCTTGGATTTTAAAAGTTGGCATAAAGTTTCCTTCTCTAATTTCTTTCCCTTCAAATGACGTCATTTGGAATTGCATATTGTAACGTCTGACGTTATCAAGGAAATGTTTTGATAGGGGGTGTTCGTCCATTTACAGACATCTTACCAATTCAGGGGGATTTTCTAGTGGATCAAGAAAAACTTTACTACCAGAACAACAGAGCCCTGGAGCTCCATCTCTCCATTTTTAAGCGCCACAATGAGTGCAAATAGAAACCATTCCGCCGAATTGAATTGATGGAAGATTTAAGAAATCAATATCAGGATTGTAACAGAAAGCGGATTTGTCACTTAAGTGGTTTTTCAATCGTCGATTTTGCCGTTGCTGTTCTACTCTCGATGAATGTTCTGCATCAGTTTCTCGACTCCTAAAGTTGTAAACATTTAAAGCATTAGAAGTTCTCCTCCCGATTCGCCCTCTTGCGATTCGAGGCATTGTTAACAATTTTTGCGCACCCTAAAAAAGGCTGTTTTTGTTATACTTTGTCAATTACAATACATACTTTGGCAGGTGTTCAACGTTTAATGGCCCTGAAAAGGGCCAATGAGATTGACCAAGTTAGCTGAACGCTAATCTTGGAGGAAAAGTAATTTCTGGCCTATGTTATTCGAGTGCAGAAAGTCGTCGGTGACCGGGGTTCCCAGACTCACGATAAACAGCTCTGCTCTCGATGTCTGCCAGTAAATGACTGACTTAGTTTTGGAATAAGCTGTCTTTAAATAGATTCCTGTTGGACAAATCGTTGCAATTCGTTTAAAGACATCTGTCCAAAAGTACAAATAAGATTATTTTTGGCAAAGCGGTTCAACGTTTAATGGCTCTGAAAAGGGCCAATGAGATTGACCAAATTAGCTGAACGCTAATCTTGGAGGAAAAGTAATTCCTGGCCTATGTAATTCGAGTGCAGAAAGTCGTCGGTGACCGGGGTTCCCAGACTCACGACAAACAGCTCTGCTCTTGATGTCTGCCAGTAAATGACTGACTTAGTTTTGGAATAAGCTGTCTTAAAATAGATTCCTGTTGGACAAATCGTTGCAATTCGTTTAAAGACATTTGTCCAAAAGTACAAATAAGATTATTTTTGGCAAAGCGGTTCAACGTTTAATGGCTCTGAAAAGGGCCAATGAGATTGACCAAGTTAGCTTTATGCTAATCTTGGAGGAAAAGTAATTTCTGGCCTATGTAATTTGAGTGCAGAAAGTCGTCGGTGGCCGGGGTTTCCAGACTCACGACAAATAGCTCTGCTCTCGATGTCTCCCCGCAAAGGGCAGATCTATTTTTGGAAAAGTAGTTTAACGTTTAATGGCTCTTAAAAAGACCGATCAGATTGAAAGTTACTTTACGGTAAAATTTATTGATGGCCCTGAAAAGGGCCGATTTCTATCTTCATTTTTTTTTTTACTAACGATGGAGAGCTGGTGAGGGTCAATTATTTGACGCGCTTTATCAGGCGTTCGATAAACGGCAAATATTTGCCGCTTAACTCTGCTCAGTCGACGGGGATCGCGGAGCTCGGGTATCTGGACCCGAGGTTGCTTCGTCCTTGCCCTTGGAGTCTCTGCAAAAGGTGAACGCGCTAGAGGAAGGTATGTAGTCGGCCGAACAAAATCTCGTTTCCGGGTCGTTCCCCGGATCACTATCTGCTGACTGTTAGTCAGGGTAGTGGGCCTGAAGAATATCTTCTTTGTGGAGTTCATGACAAACACCTTTATTCTTAGTGGACTGCCGAAAAACGACTATGGAAATCGTCGTTTGGCGGGGCAACTTATAACCACTCTTCACTATCATTGATTGCGGGTGGCTTTAATTTTACCTCAGCGCCACCTAGCGGATCCTTTTGAACTAAAATGAAAAGCAGGCGTATTTTTGCAAAACTTTGAGCTTGTTCATTGCTATTGTTATCAAATTTTTCAAGATAAAAACCATACTAAAACCATCTAGGAAGTGTCAAGAATCGGTATGCAAAATTTCAGCAAAATCGGTTCAGTAGTTTTCGCGGTTAGCGATTACAACGGTTTGAGCGACTTTGCTTTATATGTTAGTAAGATAAAAAAAAAACCTTGCCGAGTGCAGATCGAACACACAACCTTCTGTTGACTAAACAGTTGCTCTACCACTTGAGCTACCGAGGAGCCGTGCATTCACTCGCACCGTACACTGTGAAAGAAGTGGGAGAACAGAACTCTTTCGAAGGAGTTCTGCTTTACCAAACAGTAGGACTACTTATCTCTGCTTGAGTGGGGCAGCTGCTGTCCCACAGCGAAAGACTAGAGCTTCCCTTGCGGTGCATACAGAATCTCACTTGGCGAGACTGCAACTGTCTCCTTTGTGGTATCCATGTATACTTGATCCGTAACAAAACACCACGCATCGAGGCAGTCAGTGTTCTCTGTATACGTTTTACTTTTATGTCAATGTGTATGATACTATATTTCAAGATTAGTTATAGTAGCTACATTATTTTGTCAAAACGGCTATTTCACTGTCGGTGCGATTTTTTCCACGCAGTGGGACACCACAGCTCCCACTCATGCAGAATACAAGCGATCCTTGGGGTGTGGAATACCTGTTGAACCGTAAGTGGCGCTACATGTACATACGCCCTACAACTATGAGAGCGTAACCTCACCACCCCTGGTACATCACCGCTCCCACTTCTTTCTCAGTGTAGGTTTAAATAAGTTCTCACTCTTATTTTTTTATGCACCAACTGATACAATGATAAATGTATCAATATTGGTTGTATACCTGTTAAAGTCATATTAGATTTCTGACTTATCAACAAGCATTAGAATTTTTTTCTAACATACTTATTAAAATCAAGCTTGAGGTAAAAAGCAGCTAATAAAATAAGAGTGAGAACTTATCCAAACCTGCGGTGCGAGTGAATGCACGGCTCCTCGGTAGCTCAAGTTGAAGAGCAACTGTCTAGTAAACAGGAGGTTGTGTGTTCGATCCGCAACCATGGAGAATATTTTTCTCATTCTTATTTATTTTTTAAGAAAATTTGGGAATTTTGATTATCGATCTTTAGTATATTTACCATCAAAAATGGCATGGATGGTTTTAATAGTGCTTACATAAAAGTACCGCCATTTACATATGTGCCATGTTTAGTCGAAAACGACTAAAACGTACGGGCCGCCACGTGAGCGGCGGAGAAGGAAGCCTCGCAGCACGGACATGTATTGTAGCACGCCGAGCGCCCGGCAAAGGATTTGTTTCATGCTCGTGTTAATTCGTAGTCAGTCGGTATTGTTTTACATTATTGTCTTGAAACGTCGCGCTAATTGGTGGACGTCATTCGAGAGACGCAAGACAAATCGAGGGGAGAGGGGTTGGCACCGCTGACGGCCGAGACTTGAAAATTAAGAAGATGCGGCGGGGGCGCGGTCCTTTCGATGCTACAGTTTGTATCGAACGGTTTACAGTTTTCACTGCAATCTCGAGTACTTGCTGGTTTTTTCGGATTTCTTTGTTTCGTCGTGCGAAGCGAGAATTTATTTAGTTTGCATACCAGGTTCACGTATTTAATATCATGCGTTCATATCCCTTATTCATTATTCTTAGTGTCCGTTCTTTTCTTGTCGACGTGCTGCGAGCAAACACAACGAAAATCCACGTCAGTAGAACCGTGTCATCGGTGATCGAAAACAAGAACAGTGCGGACGCGCACTACACACATCTTTCACACGTACTTCACACACATACACACACGCAGAGTTTTGTTTGTATCCAAGGAAGTTTTTTGTATCTCAAATTTTCATATTCTTTTTGTATCGGTTGTTCGTTTGTCCAGGGGGTTTTCTCTTCGGATTTTCCTTCTTCAAGTCACTAATATATCTTCGTTTTGGCTCACAAACAGCGTCTTTTTTATTTTACCTGATGTCATCCCCTTCCTCCGTCATGCGATAAAGTTAGTGAGTTGCATAAACTTCAAGTTGAGTAAGTTTGATTCTTTCTTGAAACGCGCGTGAAATTTAGTGTCTTTCTTAGTGTCTAATTAGTTCATTGTAAATTTGTGTTTCAGCCCTAGTTAAAGCTAATTTTGATCTTAACGTGACCTCTCAGTTTTATTAACTAGCTCATTTATATCGCGGTTTCCCCCATATCCGTTAAAGGTAAAAAATCGGTCAGCGACGTCACATAGACGCAGCCGATAGGGCAGCAGAGGGCTGTACTCTGCTAAACATGCCAACTGATACAATGATAAATGTATTAATATTGCTTGTATACCTTTGAGAGTCGTATGAGATTACCAAAAATATTCTAGCTTGAAAATACAAAAATTACAACGTAAGGTTGTATCAGGTATACTCCATTATTCTTAAAATACCAAAGAGTATGTATTAACGTTGGGTAAGCCAAACTTACTCCTACGGGAAACTATTGTGTGAAACCTCTTACATTTATACTGTATTTGTTAAGATGACTTGTATGATCATGTGATATGATTTAAATGTAAGCACTGACTATAAAAGTGAAAGAAAACGATCATATAACCTTTTGTTTAGTGATTCTGTTAAAACAAAACAAATGACCCCGCACCAATCCACTGGGATTGTGGGTCCCAATTTAAAAAATTACAGTAGTCATGTCTAATAGGAAAACTCGATGGCCTTTTGTATAAAAAAGCGCATCTCATGAGTAAACGTGATAAAGAAGTGATTTTATCATTTTTTAAAAATAAATATGAGCGAAAAATAACCAAGGTTTATCATATTTTTCATGTGATAACAATTACTTTTTTTTAAAATAAAAAAACTAGATATTTTTAGATGATTGTTATTAATATTTTCCTTATTGGAAAACAATTTCGTCATAAGTGAAGATAAGATTAATTATTACTTTCGAATGTCCATTTTTTGTTGTACTTATATTACTTTAGCTTATGTTAACAGTTGCCTTAAGCTTAAATCTTGGCTTCATATCAACATCCTCGTCCAGTTACCACACTAAAAAAAGTTGAAGATGATAGCTTCTTGTAACCAACACGTGCAGCTCTCCCAATGTGCTGGTGAAGTTACTTTTTTATTTTGGGTGACCAGGCTACCTAAAGTACGAAAACCTGTGAACCAACTTATATTATGCGTGTCTAAAGTTCAGATATCCTGATACTAATAAATAAGAAGTTCTTATTTAAATAGTTGAATCGATTAGTTTAAGACAGATCTTGTGGTTACAGCAGAGAAACCTATTAATGATCAATCATGCCTAGGTCCATGAGGTAAGATTTAAGGTGGTTATCTAATTCCAAAAACTTGCCCAAATTCTCTGCTGAGATTTTTTAAAAAGTATGCTTAATTAAAAAAAAAAAAAAAAAAATCAGTTCTACAGTATTCAAAGCTGCCTCATTTATGATACAACTTCGATGGTACTTTGAAAAACACACTCTTAGAAGTACCCTATGTCAACTTGAAAAAAGAAGTAAATTGTTTTGATTTTCAAGTACGATTTCATCTCTATATCGTGTGTAAGAAACCACATAAGATCTGACCTAAGAATTGAATAAATGTATTTTATTTTTAAAAAATTAACATAAAGCACTTTTAAACACGTATTTTCCAATGTACTATTAACAATCAGGTAGTTTTAAATACTACGAAATTAATTTTCAATTTTTTTTTTTTTTTTAGTAACTTTAGTTTTTAAGATATTTCAACTAAGATCTTACCTGATGGTCATGGGTACGGTACACTTAAAAGTACAAACATGTGAATGAAGTCATAGATTGGCGTGACTTATATAGTGTAACCTTCAAATTCCAAATATTACCTAATGGTATTATTATGATTAATGCGCTGATGTGCGTTTTATTATTCCAATGCAGTCAAGTATGTTGTTATCGATATTGATTAATTTTATTTATTGATACTTATTACCTTTAACAAAACAATTGTTTCTACTTTTTAAATATAAATACACTAGCAGCCCCCCGTCTCAACTTCGCCCGAGATTCAGTAAGTAGAGCACCGTAGTGTTTTAACACGTAATATAAAACGTTTTCAGTTAAAAATTTTGTGCCTATTCTTTACACTTTTAGGAATTAGAAGATTTTAATTCAAAAAGTTTTTGTTCAGAATTAAGTCAATTTTGATCAAAAATATAATATGATAAAAATAATATAATAATAATATAAATAAGCTGCACAAAAAGTAAAAAAAAAAAAGATGCCAAAAAGTACCACCCGTTTCTAACGCCATAAAATAGTTATCGGCCCTGAAAAAAGGTCCGTTGATTTACACTTTCTCATGTTGTCATATATGAAAAGGGCTATTTGTTAGAACTAAATAGGTTCAAAACTGAAATAAAATATAGAATAAAAATTTTTTTTCAATCACAAAACTTTATTACTAGAGCAGTAAAGTCCTGAAACTTCATCTCTTCATTTCTTAGCACCACAATAAATACTAATACATATTGGATAAGCTATTTTGACAGCTGGAAGATGAGAGTAATTATTTTTTGAAGTTATTTTGGGAAGCTAATCTGTCAGTGAATAGATGATTTATTTGTCAAGTTTGACGGTACTGATCCAATCTTGATGAATGATCTGCGTCAGTTTTCTGACGCCAAAAATTGTACACATTTGAAGCACTTGAAGTTTTTCTCCCAATTCGCTCTTTGCAACTCTAAACATTCTTAAAAACTTTTATAAGCTCTGTAAAAGTTATTTTTTGCCAACTTTCTTAAGTCGTAATATATTTGTTGACATTATCGGCAAGGCAGTTAGACATTAAATGACCCTAACAAGGACCGATAAGCTTAACTCTTTCTTGACTGAAATTTTCAGCAAATTTGACTGCTTGGATACCTCTGGATGGTCTTATCTGGTTTGCTTTTATAGCACCAGATTAGTTGGAAGGTAAAACCATAACACTCTAAGGCATTGGAGCTAGTTGTAGAGCTCTTTTCCAACGTCTCCTAGTGTTCCGCCAGAGACGATGGCGCTTATAACACTTTTTTTTTGAGGGACTCAGTCGTTTTGATGGCCCAAGGTGGATAATGGTTTATGCCGTTTGCATGTTGAAGACTGTCCCATTGGCTCAAGTTTATATCTCCTTTATAGATTCTTTACTGGGCTTATGAAGCGTAGATCTTGGACAGAATTGGCAATTCCTAGTTGAATGCTAAAATTTGAGAGGGTATTGCACGGTCGTCGGTGGACGAGTTTCCTAGCCTTACGATAAACAATTCCACGAGTGACGTATGTCAGTAAACGACTGACTTGATTCAAAAGTGACCGGCTTTATAGCCTATTAAAGGATGAATCGTTTTCAGAATTTTTTCGGAATGTAAGGACTTATGATGGTCCTAAAAAGGGTCAATTGTGATACTTTGAGTCAGAGGCTGATGGTACTTTCTACCTATGTAGCTGCCCGAACCCCTTCAAATTGTTCTTCTTGGCTTACTGTTGTAGCAAGAAATGCTTTGGCAGCACCAGGTTGGTTGAAAAATGGTCGATCATGACTCCCGTAAGCATTTTAGTTGGTTGCACTCTGGCCAGACGTCTCCAAGAATTACGCTAGGTTTAGTGCATCAGCGCTATCATTATGCGCTCAGAACATCTTTTTTTTGTGGTACTTAGTCGCCCTTGCAGTCCAGGGTGGGAATCAGCGTAGGTCACTTATCCAATGTAGAGTGTCAGAACGTCATCGGTAGCTGGAATACCTAGCTGCACGACTGACAGCTCTGTTACTGATGTGCTGCCAATGAACGACTATAATTATCGACATTGTGCTCGGGAACATATCACCAGACTCACTGACTTTGATAGTAGGTGTTTTCGAATGCTTATGAATATTAATATAATGGAACTTATTAAAATTATTGCTATTGATTTCTTATTATTCTTAGTTATTAATAATTTTTGTAGGAATTTACTATCAAGTTGAGTGGCAATCAGCGTAGGTTACTTACCGAATGTAGAGTGTCAGAACGTCGTCGGTAGCTGGAATACCTAGCTGCAAGACTGCCAGCTTTGTTACCGATGTACTACCAGTGAACGACGTTAGTAACCCATATTGTACTTGGGAACATATCACCAGACTCACTGACTTCGATAGTAAGTACCTTTGACTTTACTTCGACGCCACCAAGCAGATCCTACTGAACCTAAGTAAAAAGCTAGCGTATTTTTTAAAAACTTTCAGCTAATTTACTACTATTTTTATTAATTTTTTCAAGATAAAAAATATGCTAAAACCATTTAAAAAGTGTCAAGAATCAGTATACAGCATTTTAATTAAATTGAATCAGTAGTTTTCGCAATGAGCGATCAAATTTTTTGGGACTTTGCTTTATACATTAGTAAGATGGGAATTCCTGTAGCCACATATTATGCAGTATTACACAAAAAATTGCAAAAGACATAACGTGACTCAAAACGTTTAGCTGGCCACATACTTACCACAGTATTGTACAGGATATCTACACTATGGATAACTTTCAATTCTCAACGTCAACATATTGTCAACTCGTTTAAATTTGTGTAGAATTAGTGTTACAGAAGTACAAAGCTAGCGCTACAAGTATAACTTATTTTAAAGTGAAGGGTCAACACATATAGTAAGTAAATGACGTATTGCCAAACTAGTGTATTGTCATTGACATAACTGATAACCCTGAACCGTTTTCAATGTGATATAGATTGAATGTGAAATCCCGATCAATAGGCTTCTGAAGGTGCTCAAAAAATTGTTTTATGCCTGCCTAGCTCATGTGCAAAGGTGTCTATTATACATTCCAGATAAATTATATTTAAAATTTTAATATGAACTAAAATCCAGTTAGATTTTATGTGAATTCATTGTTAGACTAATAATTTCTATATAAAATAATAAATATTAGTACAACCATGCTGAGAGATAAGTAAAACTTATTACTACATAATACTATCGTATTTAGAGTAACATAAAAATGTACTAATTTAAGGATTTTTTCAGAGTGTTATCATTTAAATTTTGATGTTAAAGTTTGACATAACCATACTCAATACGTTCTTGTGTTTCCACGTAGCCAATAACATCTTATACGGTTATTAATCATGAGTATTAAGCTACCATGATTTATTATTTTGTCTTTTAACTTTTCATACGTTGAATATAGTTATTGTCGTATGCTATTACAGGTATGCAGCCTGGATACATCCAATGTTTACAAATGATAATTATTCTTAGACCAAAATACGAAGTACAGAAGAGGCAACAAATTAATACCTGCCACCAATCTCACTGAAGTTAAGAAACCTTATGATTTGTAGAAATCCTCAGTATTTTTGCGATGTAGCATTGCAATGACAAATTTTACGGAGTGGACATGGAACGAGTTAAGTTAGATACTGTGTGAGCTTAATTAGTATGTAAAAATTGTCAAACATATAAAATATATACTTGTCGCTAATGGGCCCAATAGATAAAGAATAAATAGAGGTTTTCGAAAAGTGACTTTGGCGAAAAAGTTAGATTATCTGTGACCGAGAAATCGACTATAAAAAAAAATATACATTATTTTTTAAATAATTAAATTCTAAACAACGAAAAGTTTCAATCACTTTGATCACGTATAAATTATTTAAATTTTATATAACATATACTTCATACTATTTTTGTTACTATTATGCATTCTATATTTTATCAATTGATATAAGTAGTTAAAAGAAATTTTTCAATTTTCAGATTCAACGACAAATATGGAAATTATTTCTTCATAGTGTTTCACACTGTAAATTGGAAAAATAGTTTGTACTTTATAGTATTGAAATTTAATTTAAAATCAAACGAAGTATTTTAAAAATTTTTTAAAATAAACAATATAAAAGTTAGCGTAAAAGGCGGCGAAAATTGTTTATTCAGAACTTTTTCTTATTTTCTATATAGTGACGAAAATTTCCACATGAGAGCTCGTTCTTTAGTAATCAATAATGTTGTAAATAAATGGAAAAATTATTATGAACTTATAGTAGGAAACAATTATTATCCAAATGTAAAAAGTAGTGATAAATATATTAACATAATGTCAAGAAATGGGACTTATGCTACAAGTATTGAAATTTAAGGCTTCTCAGATTTATTACATGTTCACGTTATAGTTAATTTCTCAAACAACGATATTTAAACATATGGAGATTAAAATAGTAATCTTTAACTAAAAATTAATTCTAAAGAAAAAATATAATAAAAAATATTGCATTCGGTCGATAAGGCATTGTATCTTCAAAAAATCATAAAAGATTTTTTTTATCTTGTATTGAATAAAGTAACTGGTTTGACATCGTTCAAGGACATTAGAACATATAAAAAAATAACTTATGAAACTTTTAAAGATACTGCAATTGCAATGGGTTTCATAGACAGTAATGAAAAAATGAATGACATTTTTAAAGAAGCAATTGCTGTTATGTTTCCATATCAATTAAGACAATTTTTTGCTTGGTTTTCAATTGCAGAAAACGTTCAAGGTAATAAAATATGAAATAAATACAAAGAATTTTTTACGAAGGGTTTGCCTAATAATGAAGATAAATTATCTCTTTTACATATTAACCAAATTTGAGAATCAGAAGATAAATCATGTAAATGCTATGATTTACCTACACCAAAAAAATGGAGCGTAAAAAAGAAGATATAGATGATGAAATATGTTTAAGTAAAGAAATGTTACACTCGATGTATAAAAGTTTATATAATTACCAGAAAAATTTATTTCATATTATTTGAGAACAGAAAAATAATATTTTCTTTATAAATGGTCCTGGAGGGTTAAGAAAAACTTATTCATATAAAACGTTAATTAATTTTTTTATTTCTAAAAATAAAAAAGTCATGTCAATGGCATAGACTGGCATAGCAACAATTTTTCTTCCAAAGGGGATAACCAGTCATAAAACTTTTAGACTTCCTTTAGATCTTAATAATATGGAGAGTGTATTCTTAGAATTCAAGTCAGATAGAAAAAAATGAAGAGAAGTTAATTTAATTATTTGGCATGAGGCTGAAATGGATTCCAAAAAAAGCATTAGAAATAATAGACAGAACGTTAAGAGATTTATGTAATGCTAAAAAATGTTTTAAAAGCAGATTAATTGCTTTAGGAGGTGATTTTCGTCAGATTCTCCCAGTAATAAAAAACGGTAATAGAAAAATTATACTTGAACAAACTATTAAATCTTCATTTTTATGGAACTTATTCCAAATTTCAAAATGAGAAATCAATATTCATTCTAACGATAAAGGATTTTCGAAGTTATTATTAAACATCGGGAAAGGGGAAATAAAAACTTTTAACATTTCTAAAAACTGGATCTCAAATCATAAATGTTCTCAAATACTTTCTTATATCTACAATTGTTCGATGAATAGTGTAATACTTACATCGCATAACGAAAACACCTCTTATTTAAATAATAAAATTCTTAAAAAATAAACTGGAGAAATTAAAACTTACTATAGTATAGATACCACAACTTATGAAGGGGTTAATAAATCAAACGATAGTATTTATTTAAATTTTCCGGTGAAAATTTTGAACAATATTCGTGAAGGATTACAACCTTATGAAGTAAATCCAAAAATTGATACAATTAGGATGTTACTGAGAAATTCAAGTATATTACATGGACTCTGTAATGAAACACGTTTACGAATCATAAAATTATTACAGTATTATAAAGAAAGAGAAATAATAACTGAAGAAAAAAATGAAAATAAAGTCTTTATTCCAAAAATAACTTTAGACACAAGAAACTCCTAAGTATTACCGTTTATTTTGTATCGTAAACAATTTCCAATCGTTGTGGCATTTTCTATATCAATAAACAAATTCCAAGGTCAAAGTTTAAATAATGTAGGTTTGTATTTAAGAAAACCCTTATTTTCTCATGGTCAACTATATGTGGCTTTATCAAGATGAAAAGATAAGAATAATTTATTTATTCAATTAGAAAGGCAAAAAAAGTATAAAAATAAAAAATTTTGTTTGAATAAGATTTTTACATAATTTATTGACTTTACTGAATGATTTCCATGAATAAATTAGCAATATTTATGGTAATAAATTGAAAGTCATTTATTAACGTTCCATCATTTAACAAGGCTAACGCCCCCCTGCGCGCTCTGCGCGCCAACCCGACACTAATAGATTAAGTAGACAAAATAACGACATTACTCGTGTATTTATCAATACAGGCTAACAATAAGTTCACAACAGCAGAATTAGTGACGCACAAAGTAGTAGATAAAACATATGATAGCATAAATATTAATTATCAAATAGAATTTTTAAATAATATCAGAGGAGATCTTCCACCACACGAATAAAAATTAATAATTATATATGCTATAGTTGTGTTAATAAGAAATTTAAGTATATCAGACGGTCTCTGTAGAGGCACAAGATTAAAAATAACAAAATTATTTAAGTATAGCATAGAAGCAGAAATAATAACGAGAGAAAAAAAAGCAAAGTTTATATTCCTAGAATAACATTAAATACTGGCACCTCATCATCATTACCTTTTGTCTACTATAAAAAACAGTTTCCCTTAGTATTATCATGTTCTATGTTTATCAACGAATCAGAAAAATAGAATTTTGATTCCTTAGGTTTGTATATTAAAAAACCTTTATTCTCTTATGGACAATTATACGTTGCTTCATTAAGATGTGAGAATCCAGAAAGAATTTTTATTCAAATTGAATCCGAGAATAAGCCAGAAATTAAAAATATTGTTTAGTAAGAAATTTTTTAGTGATTCGAAAATATGTGAAAATACGAACTTTGAAGATCGTCACATTTGAACAGACGTATGTTAATTCATAAAAAGCATAAAAACAAATACGTAAAAGATATGGAAAGGGTTTTAAAAAAACAGATGGGTTAAAACGACACATGAACTGTCACAACATTAAGCTAACAGAATGAATTATTGTTTTAAAGCTTAATTGTGTGTCTATTTAATTATACCTCTTCCTAAATTCTGTCTGTTTGTTTATAAAGTTTTTAGGTAATCAAGAATTTTATTTTTGGGTAAAGTACACATGGACCAGAAATAGATTTAAAACGTAAAAATTCAATCAAGTTAAACAAATAATGGTCCTTCAGAGACATAAAGTGAGTAAGGGGGAGCGAAACCACAGATGGAGACCTATGATCAGTGACTTGAACAACCCTAAAAACGAAGTATGTCTCGGGTACTAAATTACGTATATTTTTTAACATTTATGATGGTAAATCATTCAATAAATTAGAATTTTTTGAGGAGGAGGTGGAGGGGGAGCTGAGAAGACGATGAAGGGGGGCAGGGGGGAGCTCACTCGAATATAATTTAATGAAAAATGACGTTAAAACAAGCGAATAACTACGTAAATCGAGGAAGAGCTGAAGGGGGAGCTAAGGGGGAGTGGGGGGAGGCTGAGACTCACTTTCGTCAGTACAACTATATAATATAGGGAGATATAGCGTATGTTACACATGTGAGGGTGACGAGCCTTCATATGTATATGTTGTCACGTCGCAGCCACGAGGGGTTTGCGGGAGCGGGGAGGGGAGACGGGAGAAGGAGAGCGAAGCGATAAGGAAGAGAGAAAGGAGTTAGACTAGCTTGGCATATTCACATTAGACTAGCATATTCCTTTTCATGTTTTCTTTACAATGTGTTCTTGCTCGCTTAGTCCTTACTTGGAGGCTTTTCGTTCTACAATATCGGCCAGCACTGGACGCTCAGCTACGGACTCAATACTGGGGAGAATCAGTGCGGGATTACACAGCGCAAATCAAATCCATTGTAAGGAGGATTGGACCTCCATGGCCAGAACAGAAACAGCTGGACTTATATTACCAGAATATGAGGCCAGAATTGCAGATAATGGTTAAACGAGGGGAAATCCGAGAACTGAACGACCTCCTACGCAAGGCAATGGAGACCGAACGGGTAATGCACCTACAAACCACATTTCGGGAACCTCTTCCACCGGAAATCTTTTTTCTTCCGGAAACGGCCATCAAACCCACAAAAGCACATAAGGAAACTAAAAGACAGCTCAAGATCGCCGGGATTAGTGATCCGAAGCCAGATGATCAGGTGACGCTCATACTTGCACAGCTTATCAAGACCCAAGAGAAGTTTCTCAAAAAGGTAACTGAAACTCCCAAAGTGAAACCGGAGACGGAGGTCAACCAATCACGACTGGTCGGCCTCAAGTTCATGAACAGTACGGAGATGGAGATTTGGTAAGAATTAATAAAACGAGAAAGGGAGAAACCACGTGTGACCAAAAAGGTATGCAAATTACTAATTGATATGATATACGGGGAGAGAACTCCAACCAAGTGGAACTCACCACCCAACAAAACTTCAAAACGCAGGCAGAATGCCCGCCCACATGGGAGTAATAATGGTCCACCCCATGTCTCGAAAAAGGGGGGAAGGTGCTAATCCTCTTCATCATCGGACTCTTCTCGATCCGGATCACCCAAAAGGAACAAGTCCGGAAAATCCGAAAACAGAGGGAAATCCCCGCAACCTTTCCACAGACGATGCTACGCCTGCGATGAGGTTGGTCATCTGGACAACAGATGTCCTGTCAAGAAGGGGAACAAAGCAAGGCGGGCGTAAACGAGGGTGTTACGCCCCCTTCTCTAACCAAACCCTCACAGGGCTCTATGCTACTGAGGAATAAATCTCCAGTGAATGATAAGATGGAGGGAAGTTCAAGGATTTAAACTCCGAGCGTTGTACGACTCCGATTCCACACACACGGTAATGCGATCTATAGGACTAAAAATCGCCAGCGCCTGTGGTCAACGTCTACGTCCATTAACCGGTAACGCTACCATGGCTGATGGGCGTTTCTCTAATATCCTGGGATTTGTCACGCTACCCTTCACATTGGGATCCACACGTAAGAAATTGGAGATAGCCACCCTGCCTGATTTAGATGCCGACTGTTATATAGGAGCCAACTTCATTAACGCTTTCCAAACGGTACTTGACCCGGTGGAGCGGACACTGATCCTCCGAAAGAGCGGGGAAAAAGTACCATTGGAAGTAGCGGAGCTTATGGTAGACGAGATAATACAACTTTCTACCATCAGCCTGCTTGAGGTTACACCTTCCCAAAAGAAACAGTTGCAGGACCTGGTGGATCGATATGTGGAAGATGATGCCCCCCTTGGTTGCACGTCGTGGATAGAACACGACATAGAGGTCACAACAGCCGAACCCATCAAACAGCGATATTATCCTGTGTCGGAAAAGATTCGAGGAGAAATACATGCTCAGGTCGACGAAATGTTGAAGTCCGAGGTTATGGAACCTTCGTCCAGTGGATGGGCCAGTCCGGTGGTAATGATCTGGAAAGTTTCCAATTCTGCGTAGATTACCGGAAGGTGAACGCCGTCACCGTACCTGATGCTTACCCCTTTCCTTCATGGACACGATACTACGCAAATTGAGAAGGGCCAGGTATGTCTCCACTCTGGATCTGAGTAGTGCCTACCATCAAATTTCACTGACGGACAAAGCTAAGCCTATTACGGCCTTCACAGTACCCGCGAAGGGGCTCTTCCGATTCCGTCGGCTACCATTCGGGCTGAGTAACGCACAAGCCACTTTTCAGCGACTCATAGATCAGGTAATTGGTCCAGAGCTCGAACCGTATGCTGATGCGTACCTCGATGATATTATCATCGCTACTGAAACCTTTGGAGAACACCTGGAATGGTTGGAACACGTACTCCACAGGATACGAGATGCGGGGCTCACACTCAACCGCTAGAAAAATGAGTTTGGTCAGATAGAGGTTAGATATTTTAGAATTCTAGTAAATAGAGACGGCCTCTGCCCCGATTCTAAGAAGATCAAACCAATTCGGGACTATCCCGCTCCCAGGAACATTAAACAACTCCAGAAATTACTAGGAATGGAAGTTCCTACCGAATTACGCCACCGTTGTAGAGCCGGTTGTTAGGTTACTACGGAAAGATCAACCGTTTGAGTGGTTAGAGGAGCAACAGACCGCCTTGAATCGTATCAAGGCCCTGTTGACGACCTCGGTAGTACTCCAGTACCCCGAACCTAATATCCCGTACGTAATTCAAACCGATGCGAGCGACACTGGACTGGGTGCCGTATTCCTGCAGATTGTGGATGGTGAAGAGGAAGTACCAGAGTTCGCCAGTCGCTCCATGATACCCGCGGAACGTAACTATAGCGTCACGGAACGCGAATGTCTGGTCGTCCTATGGGCAACCCGGAAGTTTCGCCCATATATCGAGCGGTCACGATTCAAGGTGATCACCGACCACAGTAGTCTTCCGACCGAGCACACCCCCTATCGTCTGCGATACAGGGTATCTCGGCCAAGCTCGCACCACAGTTCCAAGGCCCGTATACGATTGCCCGAGCGGTAGGTTCTAATACTTATGAGCTCGAGGACAAAGGAGGATCGAAATGGGGACCAGTGTCGATAACCCAGCTCAAACCCTATTATGAAAGATCCGAGGAACAACCGGCAATTCCGGTCAAGGAGGAAGCTGATATACCCCCTACGCAGAGGGATGAAGCTGATCAGATGACAGACGATCCTGTATGTGCTAACGAGCGTACCGCGACAAAGGCCAGCGGGCCGATCGAGCGTATAGCGATGAAGGCCAGCGGGCCAAGTAAGCACAAGAGAGGACGACCGCCGAAAATGTCCACCGTGTTAGAACCACGGGTCAGACCTAACGACGCGACCGACGGCACGCAGCGAGGTCCTGGAAGACTATGGAGGCGAATAACCTAGTATGTAAGCGTTCGCCTGGTGGGCACCTAAAATTAATCCCTATTCCTTTTCTTCTTATCCTAGATCGTCATGTCAATCTTCCGAGAGCAAGTGGAGGAGATATGCAACTATTTGCTGCATATGGGATTGGAGCGACCCACTAGGCAGCTCGTACTCCAGATTTCAGACGCCTTCTCCAAGTACCAAGAGGAACAGGTACCAACGCCAGAGCCGGCGCCAACTGCTATCCTGGAGAAAGTCACGGGTAGCGACCAACCGGGTCTCCCCGGCATCGCCCGAGACCCTAGGGACGAAACTGCTGGCCCGGGGGTTCCACCCCCGGGTTCCATACCGATGCCCTACAAGGAGCCATGGGTAGTAGAGGAACCACCACCGGTGGCCACCTGGAACGAACCTTCTTCCCCCGAGTCCGAGTGGGAGAACATTTTGCGGGAGGTAGAAGACACCCAGAAAATTATCCTCCAAGGCCACCGACGGGCTCGAATACTGTTTCAACGGGTGGATCAGTATATCTCCAACCACGGGTCGAGCGAACGGACCCTCCGCACCGAACAGCGTATGGGCGAAGTTCGACATGGATTGGAGGCGTACTCCGCTGTTCTAACCCAAGCCCGAGCAGCTCGAGAAACCGAAGAACGTCAGCTGGAGGAAATTCAGCGGGCCCAGGAATTGGCCCAACGTCAGGCCGAAAAGTTGAGGGATGCCGATGAACGGCAATGGGAGGAGGTCAACGAAGCCCTTCGTCGGGCCAGATTGGATCCACATTCCAGGGGGACTCGTCCCCGTTGTTGTTGGTGGTGTGGCTTGGATGGGATAAAGGACGTCAGAAGATGTCCTCACCATCAGGAACACCACCTTTGGAAGAGGGTGGAAGGAGGTTGGGAACAACATTCATAGACTCGACCTTCCAACTCAATAACTACATTACTTTTTCTTAAGGGCCTTCAATTTTTTTTTTTTTCCCCTTTAACGGGATCTCAACTAAAGTTATTTTTTTTTATAATTCTCATATTCCTTTTCGTGTTTTTTTATAATGTGTTTTCGTTTTGAATAAGTAGGAACATAAATATATATATATATTTGTATCTCCTAATAAAGGAACTCAGTATCTAATTAAAGGGCGTTAACCTTATTACCCATCCCTTCCCTTGTCTAGCTAGGCGAACGTAGAGCCCGCGAAACCTAGGTCGTAGAGTTATCTCCGAGTATCCAACGTCTAGGAGGGGGGTGTCACGGCGCAGCTGCGAGGGGCTCGCAGAAGCTGGGAGGGGAGACGGGAAAAGGGGAGCGAAGCGATAAGGAAGAGAGAAAAGAGTTAGACTAGCTTGCGACCCGTTGCTGAGGCGGAGCTGAACTCGGTGTATACGCGAAAACAAGCAAGGTTAGGTGTACGAGCCGGTGAGTCGAACGAGAGAGATTGCGCTTCAAGGTCAACGTCACCCGAGTACCAAGTCACTTCAGGTGGGATTACCAAGTCAAGTTTAAGGAGCTTGGCTGGTGAGGACGCTCACCAGTTTCTCTCGCCGTACCGAAGAACCTATCGATCCACCACGCCAGAAATCGAAGCGAAAAGCAAGTAAGTTCCGCCAAGTGTTTTGGCGCGCGTGCGTTACTATTAGCTCACGAGGTCTGCCCACTGCGTAGGATGCGGTAGTTGTACGTCGATTACTATTATAAACATACGGAGGGACAGCGGTCTCCTCACCAAGGTTTATGATAACGTATTATATAGTTAATTACAGACACATGCACACACACACACAACTTCTCATTGTTCACTTAATGTTTTAGATTCAGTATTTTTTTTTATTCAAGACGTTGAGAATCTTTCTTTATTAATGCATGTATATGTGTGTGTGTCATTAACTTGAACAGTCCCGCGGCCCCGTCCTATACCTGTCATTTATTATCTAGCTACTCCACGTATCAGGGACATACGTGGCCTTGAGTTATAAGCCAGCGGAGCACCCGACACTTGGGCTTGACTACAAGAAAATCAGGTAAGATCTACAGGTCGTTCGACCTGTATAAAGTACGAGGAGTGCTGTCGAGGGTTTTCGGGCCTGATAAGCCCAGCTGAAATCACATAAGGATAGACATGAGGGCATGTCCTGTTCCCTGCGTCATTTCCCGCCGGGCACACTGTAACAATATTTATTTTGAATCAAGCCATAATATGTGCTTATGATTTTTCAGTTATCAATTCTTGAAACATTTATTGAAACAACTCTTAACTAACGTAGGTATACTTATTCTAATGATAATTGCACCACCTTTGTACACAGTATCGTTTCATGGAAGGTATATTTGTATTTATAATTATACATTTTGCCATATAATTTTATAGAAGTTTAACTTTTTACTTGGGTACCCAAGCACCCACTGCCCTCTAGTTGGATCGTTTTTTTTGAGCTTCCGCCTTTTCCCACTGATCAATTCCAACATGTTTGGTCATGACCGATTCATTTACGTCTAAACTTATATTTTTATTTCGTAACTTGTACTGTACCTCTTGTTTTAATGCCTGTATGTAATTCAGTATGGAAAACAATAGTTGTAACATAAGGTGTCGATCTCCATTAAAAAAAAAACTAGCTCAAGCTTTTTGCTTATTCTTGCCCTTGAACAAAAATAATATAAACTTACTTTTAAAAGTGTTTAAGGCGTTTTCAGCAGCACCATTGCTAGTCAGATAGTACGGGGCCACTAAGTGATGTGTAACCAACGTGACATTATTCTTGCGTAAGAACTTGGAAAATTCACTTGAAATGAAAGCTGGACCATTGTCCGAAATAACTAGAATGGGTAGGCTCCAAGTTGAAAAATATCCTCAAAATGCTGTAATATTAGACTTGGCTGTAATATCACGCATTTCTTCTACATCTACCCACTTTGAGCGTGCATCTGCGATGATTAAACACATAGAATTTGGAATCAGACCTAAAGAGTCCACATAGATATGCTTACTAAGAAAGTCCGGCAAGTCCCAGACATGTAATTTGGCTTTGGGTGGATTGGTGCCATACCGCAAGCATAGTTTACACTTTTGTATTTTATTTTTCATCCCTACATAAATCCCGGGAAACCAGACATTCGACCGAACCAAGGTTTTTATCTTCACTATATCCATATGACCATTGTATCATCCAAATAAAAATAACTCACATAACGCTTCGGGTACGATTAAGTGGTGACCCAAAAAAATACTATAAAATGATTTGTTTCTGCTTTTGTCAGCATACGCGACTTAAACGCGATCAGACGTGTAGTACTATCTTGCATAAAATGTGGAAGAACCGCGCCAATGCCGGTTAAAAACGCGTCGCAAGTTACTTCAATTAGAAAACTTAGACTAACTCAAAAAAATATGTTGTAGAGAGTTAAAGAACGTTAATCGGTTGTAATAAAATTGAATAAAAAGTATTTTTCGCTAAGACCTAAGAATATATGTATGAATTTAGCTGTGGTTTACAAAAACTATCTATCCGATTTTTCTAAAACTTGGTGTGGTTATTTAAGGTAACTGAAGCTACAGCTCTGTTAACTTTCAACCCTTAACGTTTATTAAATAAAAGATATTAATTTTTTTATATTTGCTAAAAAAAACCGGGTTTTTAGCATTTTGCGAGAAAACCACTGGATCAATTGGGATACACTAGAGCTTGTTTTGTTGCTCTTTTTGCCACGCATACTTATATATATATATATTACGGCTTACTGTTCGTTTGCAATACTAAAAACTGTGTTTTACCATTTCTACCAATTTCTTTTTTTTTGAACCCTTAGCAGAAATATATTTTTTTTTATTGTATAACAATCGATTGACACTGTTTGGTTCTCTACAACACATTTTTTTGAGCTAGTTTGAACTGCAGGAATAATACTGACACTTCTATCAATTCGATCACACTAAATGGGGAGTTTAGGGTTGAAATGTGTCAAAACTTCGTATGACATTTTTACACTTTTTGCATTAATTAATTAAAACAAGCCAGGTACCGATGCGATACCATACGTTTAACGCGTATAACGAAATAAGCCTTTATGAGTAGTAATAGTAGTTACGTACGTACGGTAGTTGCAGAGGAAGTAGCGAACAAGTGCGAGCGAGCATCATTCCGGGTCTACCAGTATACAGGTATACTCTCATTTTTGGTATGTAGACTAAGTTTGCCCAAATTCATCATTTTATTAGGTGCCAAAATTGTTGCCACTCTAGGTTTGGATAGAGATCATCTTAAAATAACTTTGGGCATAGTGGTAGATAGATATTTTTTACAGAGGTTCAATTTCTTTATATTTTGCTTTTAAATATCTATTTTACTTTTAGAATTTCTTCATATTTCGGTTTTTTTTGCTATGACCCACGTTTTATTTTTGACAAGATTTTTTATTTTAACATTCATGGCATCTTGCTATTTTTCGTTTTCTGTTGAGCTTAGTGCCTCCTTGAACGTTAACATACATTCATATTAATATTTTTAATGTTTACCATATGTGTGATTGAATTATCAAGACTTTCAATAAGATATTTTTTCTCGCCAATTTTTTAGAATTTAATTTTTGCAATTCATTTTTAGTCATAATTTCTTGTTTTTTAATATTTGTTACCTCATCTTTATCATCAACATTTTTATAACCATCGTTTTAAACACTTTTAAAATTTTCATAATCAAACTTACTTTCGCTTTATTGATCAGGCACTCATTCTCACTTATTTCTACTTTTATGAATTTTTTAATATTTTACGTGAGGCCTTATACCAAAAATATTTAATATGGTGTTTCATTTTTAACTGTGTTCGCTATTATTTAATTTTTTTCGAAGCTACTGTCTTCATAACGTCAGGCAAAAATTTTTAATCTATATTTACTTCTATTATCAATCTCTTACCTACATCCATTGCTGATCTGTTGTATTTTTCCACGATACCATTAAGTTCATGTATATAAAAAGGATATGGCAATAGCTCGATACTTCTAAATTCAATAAAGATAAAAATTTCTTACTTTAAGTACTCTTTTATATTATAGCATCTCACCCTTTTGTATAATTTATTTTTAACTAAATTTACGTGATAAATAAATCATCTCACTGTTTCTGACTTATTGTCGATACAATAGATTTTTACACGTTTGCTGTATTCATCTATGAATGTTAAAAAATATTTTTCTTCGTTACTACCAATCGTACTATGTAGAAAATTTAAATAACTTTCAAATTTCTTTGGTTTTTTTCTTATAATTCTCAAATAGTTTTGTTTGTCACTTTACTTTCTATATAACTTGTATATTTTATTTTCAATATTCTTCAATATTTTCGACACACCATCCATCATTTTGTATTTTTATCTACTTAGATAAATAATAAAAATTTATGTGGCCTCCACCATTTTTCTGTGTTAGTGTTTATCATCGTTCAAATTTTTATTGTTGTTACTTGTAGTGCAATTAACATTTTTGTAGTACAATTATTTAAATAACTTTATAGGTAGTCAAAGCCATTTTTAAGTTGTGCAATCACTGTAAGTTCATTGTTTGATTTCACATATATTTTTGCTCTATTATCAGTCCCTACAATATTGCTAACTTCCACGATCTTTTGTGTATGCAAAATATGTTTTTTAATTTTTAGTAAAAATTCAACATTATCTAAATTAATACATGACTTATGCAAGAGGTTATTAAAATAAACTTCTATTTTTCTTATTTTTGAAGCTTCATACTTTTCTCCATTTGGCAAACTTACTTGTAACAATTTGTTTGGATTTATTTATTTACTAAAGAATTTGTCTGTTTTCATAATACAGTTAGTACTACTCCTGTATATTAACTAATTCATTTCGTTACCTATTGAACAGTTAATTACTTCTCACTTTTTGTGCTCAATATGCACGTTCAACGCTCCTGACGAGTTTTGCTGTTGTTTTTGATATTATTTGCTCGTTGTTTTTCTGTAGCCTCTGCCTTTGTTATTTCCTTTGAATATATCTCTGTCCCTAGTGTTGCCTCCACATCTTCCTCTTCCTCACTGCGTGTCTCTGGCTTAGACATCATGTTAATATAGTTCGATTAGCCTTGATTAGATTCTCTTGCCATACATCTAAGTTTTCGATATTAATAATGTTGTCCTTTTATTTTTATGTGTAGTATACAAGATTTATTTTTACTTTCATTTTCTACATTTTTCTTTGTCACATTTTTTCGTTAAATTTTCAATTTCACGAATTCCACAGTTCTTTGTTCATCGGGTATTGAATCTGTATAGTCTGTAATGTAGCTATAGATTGCTGGCAATGCTCGTAACATGTATCTTATTTTTTCAGCTTTGCTTACTTCTCCTTCAGCAGATTTCAATTTATTTACTGATTTCTTAAGCCAGCGAAGAATTCTTTTATTTTTTCAAAGATTTTTAATCTCACTTGTTCAATTTTTTTAATTAATCATCTACAGTGCTGTGGATTTAGTCGCATATAGTTTTAAAAAATTTTGCATTGTCTTATATTCCGTCTTGCTGTCTCTTGTGGATTCAAGTTATCTATTCGATACTGTACTTCCGATAATCGCTCATGCTTTAAGGTCAACTTTATTCCAAGCAGCTTCTGTGTCTACATTTATTTTTGCTCTGATGGTTCGTTGTTTACATTTTTTATAGTCTAGTAACATTAGCAATCTTTATTCGCAACAGCTACATTCTTTACTGTCAAACACAGGAATCACGACATCGTTGATTTTTGCTCGGTCAGCCATTTTACTTGTCTTCTACGTATTTGCTAGATTCTTCTAGAATTTTTTTTACCACACGTACTTCTCTTACCATTTTCATAAAACTTTTTCTTAAATATTTTATTCCTTCGTTTACACTTGATTTTTCTTGTTTCTTGCCATTTACAAATTTCAGCTTTTGCTCTTAATTTTCACTACAGGATTACTGGATACTTAATTACATGATTCATCCTTACCTCTGGATTGACACTTTTCTTAACTGTGATTGCTTGAATGTAATTCCTTCACTTTTCTTGTATTGAATTGACAGTTTTACCTAAATCTTCTCCTTGGTTAATTTCAAGGACCACCTAAGCAGCGTGTGAAAATTCAAAGAAAGAAGGAACAGTGCTCGACTACCATGTTGAAAATAATGAAAGGTAGTGTTGAAAGTAAAAAAATATAGATTGAGAAATAAACTTATTGTCTATCATCCATCATAATTTTAACGACCAAACAGTGACCGCTTACCATAAAACCTAGAATTTAACTAACTTATATTGCTGTACTATAACTGTATTGCTTGGTACTGCGCGTACAATTTATGATTGTTATTTAGGCGTGTATGTAAGCTCCGATTAGATTGTACTAATTAACTTATATTAAAATATATTTTTATCCTAAAATATCAAAAATATTCTATTCAGTTTAAAAATAAGTAATGATACAAAAATAGATACACTTTTTTAAATTTTATTTCCATGTACTAGATACAATCAGGTAGCATTCATGTAAATAAATTATAACATAATTTGACATCTGGATGAAACGTAAAACTGGATTAAAAACAATTACAGTGTGCTTACTTAACAAATATCTTTTAAAAATATTTATAGACATATAAAAGATGGACTGCCAATTCCAAGCGCGAGGCCCTTAGCAGAAATAGCGAAACTCACTTAAAAAGAAAAAGAAGTCAAAGGAAAATTTGTTTTTTATGTGAGCTTTACCACTTATGTTTAGAATAAGCTGCCTATCCTTTACATGTTCCTAAAAGCAGCGTCGTAATATTTTCCTAGATCTTCTTGCAGATCATTACTACTAAGTATGTCCGAGTGATACAGTTATTCTCTAAATCTGGTCTAATCTACTTCAACATATTTTTTTTGCCAACTTAACAATCAAGTATATAATTTCTCAAGGCTCAGCAAAATAAAAATGCAAAACTTTTTCAAAAAAGAATTACAGTTATAGCATGAGTTAGCGCCCCCTGCACATTCCGTGCCAACCCTTTAACTACTCTATTCTCCGTCTTAAAATATGAGTCATACAAATTAATACTATAAAAAAAACGTATTCGTTTTGTGTAGTAATTTGAAATACCGTCACTTTCAGGGGAGCATATGTTGATACTAACTAACAAAAAACGCAGCCTCTTACAATGATCTTTTACAAGCGTTTATTTTAAAAACAATGGTTTTTTAACAACTGGTGTAATTTTTTTTACCGTTGAGTATACTTTCGAGCTAAAAAATACTTCCGTAACACTGTATTCATTTAAAAAAAATTTTTTTTTCTCACATGCTTGTGTTTTTCCCAAATGAGAATATCGACTTATTTTGTACAGTTCTTTTATGTCACTACATGAAAATGTAATAATTATTATGCTCACTCATACATTATATGTATTTCATGCTAGAAATTTACTTTTATTTTTTTTATGAAACTATAAAAAAAGCATTTATTGCTATGAATATGAAACACTAGACTGAAAAACTTATTTTAGTAGTCAAAGATACAATATTATTGAAATAAACGACTGTAAAAGATTATTGTTCATGAAAGGCTGTGTGTTCTTGTTAGTATCATTATCCTTTTCCTTGTAGGTGATACTGTTAAAAATTACTGCAGGAAGCAAATAATCGATTAAATATAGTGTTTGTCAAGGACGTAAAACATTTTTTTTAACTGGTTTTAAATTGCATAAATGGAGCAGAATCTTAAAAAATTTTGAATACAGTTGAAAAAATATATACATTAAAGATACTTCCATTGCTTTAGGTTTACACGATTTTTTAATTCATATTTTTGAAGAAGCAAGTAACGTTATGCTGCCATGCCAATGGAGACAATTTTTTGAAAGAATGTTTTATTTAAGATTTCAAAAAAGATGAAAGAAATAATGCTTATTCACAACTTAATTCAATTTTCCATCTTAAAGAAAAATCACGCAAAGACTATGGACTACTACAACTAACTTTATTATTAATTTACAATGATGATAAAGAAAACAAAATATTTTATAAATTAAAAAACACATTACAAAAATTATTTTGTTAAGCTAAATAGTAATAAAGAAAAAATTTTTAATGTAATTGTTAAAAGTAAAACAGAATTTTATTTTATTGATGGTCCAGGAGGTTCAGGAAAAATATTTTCGTATGAAACATTGATTTATTACTTTTTGTTAATGAAAAAAAGTTATTTTTGTGACTTGAACTAAAATAGCTTCGATTTTATCAACTACGACTTCCCTTTCTTTGAGTATAACTCCGGTTAATTGGTGGTAGTAACGATTGGCTAAGAATATTATCTGTACCGAGGAAACTCTAAGATTAGGAACCAACACACAAACAATGTTAGTGTTTATATGTCGGAGGGCGGGTTCGTTGCCCTGTATAAAAGAGCGAAGTTGCTCAGATTGCCGATAGTATAAAATATTTAAAATGATTATTATCAAGTTTCAAAATTTATCTTTTGAATAATCAATTAATTCCTGCACAATATACAGCAATTGCTTTTTGATTATTACTTTATTGAATTCTCATCGTTCCCTGAATATTCCCTTAAGTTGATTAATTTAATGTCTTTTTTAATTTATTTAATATTTTTCTAAATCCAATATCTTTTTTAATTTATTCCTGCCCTTTTTTGGGTACAAACAATATTCTCAGTTCATATAAACACTTTCATAAATATTTTAACAGCTATTATTCTAGTTTTTTATCTTAAACTGTAAAAAAAGAACTCGCAATCATACGTGGAGGGGAAGGTTCACCTAAACACAGAAAATTTTACATAAACGACAATTCAAATTTAAATTTTCCCTTCTTAATATCTCCGCTTAAACACATTAGGTTAGACTAGACCGAATTTTGAGTACAACCACGGAAGGTTAATGCTAGGTAACTACCTATCCTACCAAGTCACGTAGGGTGAGGTCGTTCTCAGAACCCTTGAGTGTTTTGAGCACTGCTCAAGTCATCGACCCAGGAACTTCACCTAAGAACGTGATCGCTAACCCTAGTGCCTTGACTACTTGGGGATGCGTCGTCTCCACGCTTAAAGCGGTCGAGCACCGAAAGTCCAAGTAGGAACCGGTTAGTGGAAGGGTTACCTATAGGTGGTGTGCAAACTTACTTTTTAGCTTTTGGCCTTCGTACTCAGTCTCCTTCTCTCACCTTGTGCTCGTCGTGGTAATGTACTGGTGCACGAGAAAGTTCCAGGTCTGGGTGACCGCGGATCTCCGCGTCCCAGGTTCGCTGGAAAAAGACTCCTTTACATTGCGCGCCAGCGCCTTTCATGCCTGCGTTGTTTCCTTTTTAGTAGCAGGTTTTCCCTTCTTCAGGTGAACGCGCTCTAGCATTTTCTTGACGTACTAGGCATACATTCCCCGCGTGCGGCGTTCAAATTTGAATTTCGCGCGAGGCTCTCAGGATTTGGGAAAAAGCCAGGAAGGATAACAAGAAGGACTAAACACTTTGTAGAGAAATCAGAATTATTATTATTTTGATGAAACTGTCGTTATACCGTCTTTACAGGCTGTTGTTACAAATAAGTCTTTACTGGCTAGAGGCTAGCGATCAACTGAACTGGCCTGATGCGCAGCATCGGGGCTCGCGTACGCATAGTACATATTTATATCCGTGTACAAATGGCGCTATATATAAACTCTCATTCTAACACTGCCTTCAGTTTAATGGAGCGCCTATCTCTGGGCAGTTATAAGATAAGTAATATAAAAAGAATAAATAAAAGGTATCAATGAGTCAGCCTTAATCTCGCAGTTCTTCAGATCTTTGGAGTCTGCTCACTGATGGTTGTTACCTAAAACAGAATTCAAACCATAAGGATTAGATTCTATTGATTAAACGAAATTCACTGTCGTGTAGTTCTAACAGTCATTTAGTAGTTTTGCAGTCATTCTCTCATGCAATTCAATCGGTAAAGCTTTAGTAAAAATGTCGGCAATCTGTTCTTTAGAGGCAATCCAC